>NW_022436963.1:26358157-26655209 GCF_009761245.1 Sapajus apella
CATACACCTGTGTGTGTGTGTGTGTGTGTGTGTGTGTGTGTGTGTGTACTTATTAGGTATATGTATATACCAGTTTTGTAGGCATATATATATATATATATATGTATACCAACGAAAATAAATGCAGAAATATACATCTGACCAGAATAGCTTGAGAGGTATTATAAAATATCACCTTGAATTAATTCTTTCACATGAAAATCAGCGTGAAATACATTTCTAATTATTTATTAAGAAATAGTCTGAATTTAGCTTGTGGATCCCAGGTTAATACATTTCCTAAAATATTTAAGAGCTTTTATTTTTCACTGCTTTTGGTACTGATTCTCCTCTGTCTTCGTTTTGTATTATTCTTTCTCATTTATGCTTTTTTCCTGAGGTTGTTTCTTGCTCTGTTTCTCTCTCCCTATATCATTTTCTCTTAAGACAGTTTGTGGCATGTGAAGATGGGATTTAACTATTAGCACAATCTTGCCTTTGCATGGCAGCCTTTTCCCTAAGGAACTGGCTTTCCTTTGAAATAGGCTTTAGATCTGACAGGGCTTCTGCAGTTTCACATTACTGCTAGTCCAAGAGAGAAAATGAAGCCAAGAAATTTGATCAGGTTATCCTAGGGCAAAAGAAAAGGTTGGTTTGGGGAAATGCTTAATTTCCATGATCCAGCAGGGATTTACCAGCCTTATTCTCCTGAGAAAATCAGAATCTGGTTTTCCATTTATCTATCCAGCTTTTCCAAATTACCATCTCTAGGTGGTTTTAAAGATAAGAAACTGGAATGGATTCTAAATGTTGAATTCAATTTCTGATATGGGGTTATCTTAAAACATGGGCCAGAACAGCAAGCTCCTCTCCCCTCTTTCTGACCCCAACTACTACCACCAAATAATCTATCTTTTTGAGGTCTTTAGTAAATTTACTTAAGGAAAAGATTCAAAGAAACTTAAATAAATGCTTCAGAGTCAGGGACTGTTAGCCAAAGGTTAAGAATCAGAGACTAGGTTAATTGAGGAAGGACTTTCAGAATCTTATATTCTTTTTATGTTTCTTACTTCACAGAGAGGAATGTTGGGAACTGGGCTGTTTCATTAAGCAATAGGAGAAAATAATCTGACACCCATTCTTTGCGTTATTAAACATCAGATGAACTAATATGCATAGACTTTGCTATTGCCGCACAAAGCCTTTGAAAATGATCAACATCCACTGCCATGTTCCTCTGCTGTATTTTTAAATGTTCTATATGTGACGAGTAATGCATTCAAGGCTAGTTTAATTTTATAAAAGAACTAGATGTGTCCATTCCCCATCATTTGTATGACCTTGTAATATACACATGTGGAAAATTGGGAACAACATTCCTTTCTTTGTTTGCACAGAACCAATTTAAATTTGTCACTCTCAATTACTTATTGCAGAGAGAAGTAAGTTCATGTCTTTTAAGGCTTAGCTTTGCATTTCACAGACTGTATAGGCAAATGTGGGGCTGTCACACCAAATGCAGGTGAAGAGGGGGCTACTAATTAAGAACTATCATTCAATGTCATTTCTACATTAGGTTAAGAAAATACATCAGAATGTTCTAGTTTACTTTTCTCAAGAGGTCAGAATCCAAGCTACTAAACTCATCAGAGCATAATCACATTTTATTCATTTCACCACAGTTCAAGCTAAAATTAGGTCTCATTTGCCTTTTATCAACATGCCTTCTAAATGCATCGTAAGCATTTCTTCATTTCAAAGAACTTAGTACAATAGGCCACATACATCTTTGCCCGTATTCATTTTTGTCAAATTAAGACAGTTCTTTAGAAGCGTAAAGATCTTTTCTTTGGTTTCAGAGAATAATTTTCTTTCTATAGACTTCCCAGAATACACCTGGGGAAAAGAAGTTTTGATTCACAAATTGAGTCTTCAGCTTTTGCTGAGATACTGAGAACACCATAGAAAGAGCGAAATTCAAACTGAATGTATGCTAATGTAGTTCTGGTGTTTCAACTAAATGAATTTGGACAACCGTTTAGAATTTTTTTTTTGTTACTTCACTGATGATAAAATTAGTCTTTCATCACAGTCAACGTCTTATGCGTATGACTGCTGCCTCATGTGTAATTTACTCCTAAAGATTGAAAATATCCTATTAATTAATAATCCAAACTCAGTAATAATATTGACTTAAAAACAATTCTATTTCTACACAAGTGAGGGGAAGTTCAGAGTACAAATAACAGGATAATTAGGAAAAGAAAACTCCTTGTATGTTTTATAATAACATTGATTGGTTCTAAGTTACTTGGATGACTACCTCAATTATCCACTTTACTTGATATAGATATGGTTTAAGTCATGGCAATTAAATAAATAGTCACAACTTTAAAAATAAACACACAATTAACTGATGTTGCAGATATTTCATTTATATGATATTTAGTTTCCAATTTGTTCATATAGATATATAAAGTCAAGAAAATATAGATAGGTAGTTTATATAATAAATAACTTCAAAAATCTGCTCACACTATAAAAAGGAAAAGTGTATCATATTTGAAACCATATAATTCTGACACCCTACATGAGAATAAATTATCATGAGTGAAAGTATAATACAAATATCAATTTTGGTAATATTTTATTTCCCTTCTATTTTAAATAAATGGTCATTCGTTATAATTATGATAACATGGTGGTCTGCTTGGTTGAAGTTGGTGATAATCATCATTTTCCATTTGATTTGTGCATTCTGAGTAGCACAATTGTCCCTTGGTATCCATGGAGTATTGGCTCAGGGATCTCTTATAGATACCAAAATCGGTAGATGCTCAAGTTCTTGATATAAAATACTGCAGCACGTGCATATAACCTATGCACATCCTCTCCTATGCTTTAGGTCATCTCTAGATTACTTATAATACCTGATGCTTTGTAAATGCTATATAAATAGTTGTTTTACTGCATCGTTTAGAGAATACTAACAAGAAAAAAAGTCTGTTTATGTTCAGTATAGACATATGTTTTCCAATATTTTCTATTTGTAGTTGATTGAACCCATGGAAGCTGAACCCACCAATAAAGAGAGCCACTTGTATACAGATATGCAGCACACACTAAATATGAGACATTATTTGTATTACACAGGTGCCTAAGACCTGATTCTCCTCAAGTGAAGATGAGCCACAATCCACCATATGGCAGAGACCAAAATGACCATTTCAGTCTCCATCATACACCATTTATTAGCAGCTTTCAGAGTTGGTGTTCTTTTGTTTTGCCACATAGTTTTGGCTACATCCTTGGAAGTTCATAAGTGAGAGAGTCACAGCTAGAAAAGTTTTCTGTATGAATATGCAGAGGTAATAAACTGTCTTTTAACGTACCTGAATCAGAACAGACAGACTCAGATTCAAGTAAGTTTTCAGCTATCTAAACTTCAGTAAAACACTCAAATTCTCTAAGGTTCATTTGGTACATATGCAAAATGAGGAAAATAAGTGTAGATATCATGGATGCAAGTGAGAATTAAACTAGGTAGTATGTCAGGCCTTTAGCACAGTACCTAATATAATTATTACAGTAATAATAACACAAAATGACATACTATTTGTATTCATGAAACTTAAGTTGCCATGGAAGTTTCAGGCAAAATTTCTATGGAATGAGTTTGGGGATCAGAAGCATTCTAGCAGAGAATTAAAGAATGTATTGATTTAAAACAGACCAAGAAGACAGCACAGATATTTCAGGAGAAAGAAGCAGAAAACGTAAATGCTGAGTGTTCACAAAACAATATGTGGTCTTGAGAGAATAAATGTACAGTCAAGTATTGCTTAATCACAAGATACACTCAGAGAAATGCCTCCATAAGCAATTTCATTCCTTGCAACATCTCAGAATGTGCATACACTATCTTGGATGGCATAGCCTATCACACGCCTATGCTATATGGTACAGCCTCTTGCTCCTAGGTTACAAACTGTATAACATATTACTGTACTGACTACTGTGGTCAATTGTAAAGCAATGGTAAGCATCTATGTTTCTAAACATATGTAAACATAGAGAAGGTACAGTAAAAATACAGTATTATACTGTTATGAGACCACTGTCACATATACAGTCTGTCATTCACCAAAATGTGGTATTGGTGGGACATGATGATAGTCAAATTTGAATAAAAGCAAATATTAGGATATAATACTGGAAACACAATTTGAGACACAAATTTCCCAGTTCTTAAATGACAGGCATGAAAGTCTTTACTGGTCTTTATTTCATAGGACAGTTGAAATTTTTGCTAATTTTTGAAGTTAGTAAGATGGATTGACTATGTAGTAAAGTGAATATGAAAAGTTGGAAGACTGTTACTAAAGTTCAGACAAAGTGAAATTAGGCCATGAGCTAGGGGGCACTTGAAATACGAATGAAGGAACAGAAATGAAAGTTAATTCTAGGATAAACTTAGCCAGACCTAAAAAATAAATACAGAAGGCCATGCAGAGGAAATCATCCAGGGTCAAATGCTGGGTGATTCTTGGTGCCTGTTATGGGACTGAATTATGTTCCCCTAAAATTTATAGGTAAAGTTTGGTACTAGCCCTAACCCCCTAGTACCTCAGAATGTGACTGTCTTTGGAGATAGGGTCATTAAAAAGGTGAATGAGTTAAAATAAGCCCATTAAGATGTGTGCTAATTTGATATGACTTGTATCTTTATGAGAAAAAGAGGTTAAAACATGGACAGGCACGGACAGAGGGAAGATCATGTGAAAACATAGAGAGAAGATAACTACTTACAAGTAAAGGTGAGAGGTATCTAAAGAAACCAACCTTGCCAACATCTTGATCTTGGAATGCCAGCCTCCAAAACTGTGAGAAAACAAATTTCTTTTGTTTAAACCACCCAATCTGGTATTTTGTTATGATAGCCCTAAGAAATCAATAAAGTGTTATTCACAGAAATGGAGAAAATTAAAGTGGAACATATTTAGATAGACACAGATAATTAGTATAATCACAGTCATGTTGACATGACTTAGGCTTTGTAAATTCAGATAATAATGGTTTCCTAACGATCTAATACTTACTTTGAAAAGATTATAAATATAATGCTATAATTTTATTTTGGGGAGAACACACACCTTACATATTATATTCATCAGGTAATTAATGTTGGCTACCATAATGCAAAATTCTGCCCCTCTCCCAATCTTAGTGGCTTCACAAAATAAAAATTTATTCTGCGTTTATATACATTCACTATAAACTTCTAACGTGGTTCCTCTTTTTTAAGAGTTAGCTCATAAGCTTGCTCTCTTTTTTCTTGTATTGTTGCTATTTTTCCTTTGCTTCTAGCCACATGGATGGAAAGAGAGAGAGCTTGAAGAATTGTTTTATGCCTATTCTTGGAAGTGACACATATTTCTTCCTCCCATATTCTATTGGCTGGAACTCAGTCACATAATTCTACCCAGGATGCAAGGCATCCTGGGAAGCCTAGTTTAGCTGTGTCCCCAGGAACAAGAAGAAAACAGAATATTGATTTACATATTTGGACTTTGCCTTATGGCCTACCAGACTTTCAGTGTCCAGAATTATATGTAATAGGGAGGGGGAAAGGAGTAGCTAATTTGATATAGGGTATATTTCTATGAAGGTAATTCAGAAGACCATCTGGATTGAGAAGTTTATTCTTAACAATATAAACATTGCTTAGCAATCCCTAAGGTCCAGAACAGGCTTTGAGAAATGTTTTCTATAAAGGAGTAGAAAACAAATATTTTGGTTTTTGGTGCCATCTGGTCTCTGTTGAAGCCACTCAACTCTTGTCATTGTAGCACAAAAGCATCTAAAGACAATATGTAAATAAAAGAGCATGACCTTCAAATGAAACTTTATTCACAGAAATTTTTTAAAAGAGCAAACCTGATTTGGCTTACAGGCCATGGTGTGCTAACCCTTTCCCCAGTATATTAGGTAATTTGTCATTGTGCAAGTATTTCATGCTTGTGCTCAGCTAATTGTGCATGAACAATGTACCTAGCTCACTGCCAGCACCATCAAAAGTGGCTTTGCCCATTATTCTAATACTGCATGTTCTCACTTGTACGTGGGAGCTGAACAATGAGAACACATGAGTACAGGGAGGGGAACAGCACACATGGAGGCCTATAGGGGGAGAGTGGGGTTGCGGGGAGTGGAGAGCATTTGAAAAAATGGCTAATGTATGCTGGGCTTAATACCTAGGTGATGGGTTGATAGGTACAGCAAACTACCATGGCACATGCTTACCTATGTAACAAACCTGCACCTCCTTGACCAGGTGTGGTGCCTCACGCCTGTAATGCCAGCATTGTGGGAGGCCAAGGCAGGCAGATCATTTGAGGTCAGGAGTTTGAGACCAGCCTGTCCAACATGGTGAAAACCTGACTGTACTGAAAATACAAAAATTAGCTGGGCGTGGTGGCACATGCCTGTAGTACCAGCTACTAGGGAGGCTAAGGCAGGAGAATCACTTGAACCCTGGAGAGGGCAATTGTGGTGAGCCAAGATCATGCCACTGCACTGCACTCTAGCCTGGATAACAGAGTAAGACTCGGTCTCAAAAACAAACAAACAAACAAACAAAAACCCCTGCACATTCTGCACATGTGTCGTGGAACTTTAAAAAAAAAAAAGAAAAGAAAAAGAAAAAGTGGCTTTGCTCTTTGCTGGACTCTAGGTTACTTGGTCAAAACATATAGAGTATCATTTGCAGAGAAAAACAAACAAATGGCTTTGAAGTACAAATCGTAGCCTGCTTTGAACTTCACAAAAATCTCCTCAAATGTAAAAGATAGAAAATGGTGCGTTATCATCCAGACTTAGCTGAAGTATTTGCATTTTTATTTTTATCAAAACAAATATAATTGGTGGGGACTGGCCAGTAATAACTTGTGGCATCTTTAAGACAAGGGTAATTTTTAAATGAAAAATAAAAATTTTAAGAGGTAGCCCGTTAAGCTGCTAAGTTGGAGAATTAGGGGATGACTGTGGTGGTTTGTCTCTAAGGAGGCAAAAGTAGGTTACAGGTGGCTGGGCGTGTGGAGCAGCTAGTGTGAGCTGTGGTCATTCCTTACTCGTGAACGGTGTCGGCGTACCTCATTATCTGTGCATTTGTTTTCCCTGGGCAGTCCTGTCAGCCAGTTATCAATCCACCAGCTCTTAGGCAGTAAATACAGATTTTGTTTTCTTTCCTTTATTTTTTTTTAAAAGATTTTATACTACATCTTGTTAAATTCCTATGAATATATGTGTGTGTGCTATTAAAACTGCTTTTTCTCAGTTTGAAAAAAACAGAAAAACAAACAAATGAAACAAAAAGTCCTAAGTTACTTTGTAAAAACTGAGTTTAAAATCAAAGATAACTACTGCAGTTGATTATGAAGGTAAAGAAGTGAGGAGCCCAAGAAAGTGGTAGAATGTAGCTAGATAACACAGTTAATTTCTTTTATTTTTGTCTCAGAAGAAGGGTTGTTTTTTCTCGCCTGTAAAGATAACTTTTCTTGATTTCAGGATTTCTTAAATGCAGACAAATCTTTTAATCAACCTAATTTTTAGCGTCGCCTCCATTCTGTCTTTCGGTACTGTCCAACCTCTTTTACATTGTAGGACATTTTAGGTGCCTTCTCATGATATTTCTCTCTCTCGTTTTTCTGAGCTGCCAAATTGCACAACAAAGCATGTGTGAATCAGACAGATAGGAGTTTGAGTTCTCTGGTCTTTCACTCTTAAAACTTGTGATTCAGGCACTTCATTTTACCTTCCTCAATCCTCAATTATTTATTCTTAAAAGTTGGCAAAGACACAATATTAAAATCAAAGATTTGTTTGGTTTTGTCTAAACTAAATGAGTTAACCTATATATAGACCACTAAACTCAGTGTTTGGAACCTAGCAAGAGCTTGATACTTGTTTATTAGTATTTTAATGTTTCAGTAATTCTATCTTCAATGCAATATGATTACTAGAACCCAAGCTGTACCAACATTTCTCTCACTATGTCAACAATGGCTTTTTTTTGGGGGGGTGAGGGTAAGCTCTAAAGGTTTTTATTCATTTAATATTGTTAAACAACACTTTCTCAACATGCTTCTTTGCTGTAATGTTCATGTCATTGTACTCTGCTGTTTATCTTCTAACTTTGTGATACTTCCTTCTTCGTATAATTTGATGGTTTCCCTTCTCTGGCTCCTAAATGCTATGCAGACAGAGCTTATTCCTGTACTGCTGTGCTCCCCACATCACACTCGTGAGAACCCTTTCTTTGCAGGGAACCTCAACAACCCCTGAGAACAAGTCAAACACAATCCTTAGGTTCTGTTTTAAGCTCCCACATTTGTGACTCTGTATCTGATAATTACATGGGTATATATCTCACCCATGACAAAGTATGCTTCAAACCAAACTGATGACATTTGAAACATGAATAGTCTTTCTAACTTGCCATCATTGTTCCCATTTTCCAGGCTTGAATCTTTCAAGTCATTTTCCACTCTCCTACTTCTTCTCCCCTCACATTTATTCAGTTCTCAAATCCTGTCCTTCCCTCAAAATATCTGCCCTTCCCTCATCTCCTTGATAAGGTCCTTAGATCTCATGCCTGAATTAAATTCTGCCCTCAGAGTCTCTCCTTTTCTCCTTCTGCCCACCTACCTATTCATCCATTCATTCAATGAATATTAATGCTTTACCATGGGTCAAGCAGCTTGAGGTCTCTACTATGAAAAATACATGAAATAGCATAGCAGTCCACTCCTAGCTTTTCAGGATGTATATTCTCTTGTAGGACAGTAGACATTGATAATGCACACATGCTATGGAATCAAATAGTCTTCTGTTAAAGTCTCCCCATGACTCATTTTCTCATGTGTAAAATGCAGATGGTAATGGTATACCCTTGACAGATATTTTGTGAGTATGAATTAGATGGTGGCACATCTAAGCCTTTGCACTGTGCTGAATATCTAATAAATCCCCAATAAATGTTAGCCATCATTATTATTACTATAAAAATGGAAAGGAACATTGCCATGACAAGCCTATGTGTTATTAAAAGGCAACATGAGAGTTACCTAGAGTTGCAGTGATTCGGGGAAACTGAGGTGAACTGTGACCCTTCTGGGCCCAGTTCATTGAACAACCCAACACAAAGACAGGTTTTATTTATGAGTGGTGCTGAGTGAGACTGAATATGGAGATTGATGGCCTCTAATAATAAGCCAGGACATGTGAACTTCCTCCAGTTCACAATGTGGAAACAGTTTAGATTTTGGAGTTATAAAGTAATAGGATAAAATCAGTTTGAAATCATAGAGCAACCCCTTATTCCTTTACGCATGCTTTGCCTGTCCTCTGTTAAGGTCAACTGCATAATAATTTTCGCATTTAAATATTGCATTTTTGCAGGTGGAATAAGAAGGACTAGGTCTTATTTTGAGGATCGGAGATATTCAGCAAATACTTGATCATTTATTGAAATATTATTGTTTTGATTGAGCACAGGAGTTAGGAAGTTTTGAATCACTTCCTCTTATGAAGGTGCATTTATTTTGTCACTTTATTCCATGGTTATGTTCTGTACTATTAGACCGAGGCTAATTTATGGTTAAAGATGCCTGTGGGGTTTTGTTACAATGTCTACAGGTTTCAACAAAGTCATCTCTACTGCTATAAAAGTAAATTAAACTGCAAAATCAACTGATTATGATTCTGAGGTTCAGTCTTCACAATGATTAGGAGCTTGATTATTTGGTAGAATTGTACTTAGGTATGAATATCACCACTCTTTTCTGCGTTGTGAGAATAAATTACTTAATATAAATGGAAGCATCTTATTGGCTCTACTTTGGTAGTTTTGATTTTTTTGACCAAACACTATGATTATAAAGGTTAAGGAGCTATTTAAAATAGATTCTGTCTCAGAATAAAATACATTTTGTTCACAATTTGGCCAGCTACTACGTCAATCCTATATTTACTAAGCGCCTTCATGAAATGTCTATTTGGAAGAATCAGTCTATAATGGCAGTGATGTGTCAAGGAAAGATAAAACAGCCTTAGGGAATGCATTTTACCTGATGTGGGTTTCATGTACCTAAAACAGGAAAGATTCCCCTGTCTTTGGGCAGTACAGTTGGCCTGGCAGGGTGGTGGAAGATTCTGCCTGAGCTTTCCAGCTCATAGCAGGATGTTCACTTCTATTTACTTCTTGAGTATCCTTCAAGCGGTAGTTATCAGAGCTGCATTTGAGATGAAAGGGATCCCTATTATGGTCCAAACTGAAAATCTCCACAGGACACCTCTCTGTAAGGATTAAGCGGTTAGGAAGGCAGGGATTCTTTCCAACTTTAGACACTGAAAGAAATTATTGCTTCTTTATGGTATTGAAGGTGATCTTTGATATTTCAATGCTTATTACTTTAACCACAGAGAAAATTTTAAAACATACTAATATTCAATTTATTCCAAATATGTAACTTACTCTTTTTCAAAGAGAGGCACTATGTTTACCAACTGCAGACTAGGTATGCATAACGTATGTACATATGTGCTTATAAATGAATGGATGAATGACGATTTAGGTGGCATTATAGGCTCTTCCTTTCTGCTAACATAATTTACATAAATAATGGTCTCAGAAATACAATTTCCCCTGATTATTCACTTGCAGGGCCCAAGAAATGCTTGTGAAGTCTGAGGTTCAAAAAATGGATCTGGTTGGCAGTTGTGTGACTGTGTATATTGTCCCATTTTCTTTTAAATACTTAACCACCTTTATATAAGTTTACTTTACCACTTTGACCCCAGAATACCACATATTTTATTGGCAGGGCTATTTATTACTGAAAGAATGTAAAATAAAAGTATAAAAATGTCTTCTACATGAGGTATTCTTAGTATATATTCTGTGGTTATTTTTTTTTCTTTTTCTTTTCTTCTCTTTCCGTTAGTTCTGTTTATTTATGGAAGCAATGTTGGCTCATGTTTTAGGCTTGTTCTTTTCCGACTTTACCAATGTACTTTTCTGACTTTAATATGCACCAAAGTTGCCCTATTTAACAACTCTTTCTTTATCCTTTCACTAACGTTCAATCTCTTGGGAATGAAGCACAAAAACAAAGTCATCCATCTTGAACTAATACACAAGATTACACCTACTGACAGTAGTAAGTACAAAATTGGTGATGCTCTCCACGACTGGAATTCCATTTAACTACCAATTCCCAAGGAGGCTAATTCATTTACCAATGGATATGAACAAAACCACAGTCGCTGTTTCAGAGAACATATTGTATTTTCCCTCTTTGAGATAATTCCAATGAGGCGGCTACTCCACTTTACGTCTTCTATCACGTGGTGGTGAGAAAACCCTATAACTTAAAGGAGAGGAGTTTACTACAGTAAGTATAAAACAGAACAAAACAGTTGGGCTTCCACAGCACTTTATGGGAAACGTCTTCTGACCCTTCTATAAACAATTCTTTTGGTAAAGTCCCCATTTTATGTCGGTTTGCTCTGTCATCAGTGTAGAGTTATGGCTTGCATAAATTCTTGTTGAGGGTTTCAAGGTTGGCATGGGAATGCTTTCTTTTCGAGATCTTATAGTGGATGTGTGTAATTCATCAAGTGTGGAACATACGCCATGCTTTATTCACAAACTTTGAGAGAAGTTAATTGCCAGCTATCACCTTCAAAATCTGGCACCAGAATTTTATATCTAAATCATTTGAGTAAAAATTAGTTGGTAAGGCTTTGCCATTTACTCCTAGAAAATATATTATTAGCTTATCCAAATGAAAATAATCTAAATATGGTTTTATGATTTTCAAGAGCTTGTTATTTATGCTTCATTTTATATCATGGTAAGCATTTTAGGATTTCACTATATCTAAATTTTGGAGTGGGTGTGAGAATTAAAGACATAACTATATTGCTGGAGAAGATCAGATTATAAAAATTTAATTTGCATTTTATTTGAGTAGGAATTAATGGAAAAATGTTTTCTATATGTACATTAGACTTGTGATCTTTTACATGTTATAAAGTGTAATATTCTCCATATATTTACTTTGTAAAGAATAAAAGGTTATTAATATAACAAAATTTATTTATTCCTATTCTCTCTTTAAATTGAACTGTTAACAATTACCAATGCCTTGAAAACACAAAAGTGCATTATGCAATCTACTTTCACAATAAATTGGTTATTAGATCATTATGATAATTTAAAATGTTTTTTCTTCTGCTCATTTTACCCAACTGTTGCATAAAAGAACAGATATGACATATTATTTGTTGAAATGCCAGTTTTAAACAAACCTTTTTTTGGTTTAAAATAATTGTGTCTCTGGTCCTCATCTAATAATTAGCTGAAAGTTATTAACTTTTATATTTGAGTCTAATTTTAAGAATAAAAAGTAGGCTGCAGCAAAGTGTATTTTCCATTAGATAAAGCAAATAAAACATGTTTCATGAATAAGAATTTTGGTTAATTACCTTGTGTGCAAGATATTCTTCAGTTAAGCAGTTCTAGCTGTTTCCACCACAAACAATTTTTCTTTGGGCATGTGTAATAGAAAAAAAACACATTAAAAAATGGGCATAATGTGTTTTTTTGTACTTCCTCTTACACAATTCATTCAAATTTAGATACATTTTAAGTTATTTTATTTTGAAGTGGGCAAGCTATATTTATTACACTTTGTTTTGAATGCAAATAGTTAAGTGTTTTGCATTCTCTTCAGTAAAGAGTCCTATGACTAAATCATAATTTAATGATCTCTTCCTAGAGAGATGATGCAAAATTTAGATCTGAGGAAAGGATTCTTATTTTTATCTACTTAGGCTGATTATTTATAAAATCTCTGCAGACTTCCTTTATTGTTCTAATCATAAAACACTAGATGAAATCAATATTGTGAAAGATAATGTATTTTATTTCAGAAATATGGATTATTTAAGTCTTCACATATGAAATGATATTTTATGTATATGTGATAATGTGCATTTTCTCGGGAGTTGGAAAATTTTCTCAGTTTTATCACAAGCAAGAGCTAGGCCTTTTTAAATGTAAACCATCATATATAATTTAGGTAAATTGAAAGAAAAAATATTTTATATTTACTCACATATTTGCCATTTTCAATCCTGTTTATTTCATTTTAAAGATCTGAGTTTCTATCTGGCATAATGTCCTTTCAGCCTTAAAAATTACTTTTAGTGTGTCTTACATATAGTGTAATTCTAATGATGATAATCCTCTTAGTTTTAATTTACCTCAAAAATCTTTATTTTACCTCAATATTGGAATATTTTCACTAGTAAAGAATTCTGCGTTGACAGGATTTTTTTTGTTTGTTTTTCTTTCAGAACCTTTAACTTGCTATAAACAGTGTGTAACATTTGTTTTTCTCTGGCTGTTTTCAAGGTTTTTTCTTTTTTTTTTTTTTGAAAGCTTGATTATTATGTACTTAGGTGAGGCTTTCTTTGTGTTATCATTCTGAAGGTTTGCTGGGATCCTTGAATCTATTAATGCCCAATTTTACCAAATTTGATACATTTTCTGCCATATTTCTCCAATATTTTTATGCCTTATCTCTCTCTCTTCTTTTGAAAATTCAATTACATACATGTAAAATGTTTTGAGGCTGTATTCTATTCCACTATCCTATACCCCTGACCTTTTCTCTCTCTGTTTTTAAGATTAGAATATTTCTTTGGATCTAGCTTCAAGCACACCAGCTCTTTTCTCTGTTACCTCCAATTTGTTGTTAAGCTAAGTGAAAATTTTAATTTCTGATATTATTTTTTCAACCCTAGAATATCTTTCTGGTTCTTTTGTAGGGATTCTATATCTCTGTTTAGGTTTCCTAATTTTAGGTTCATTTTGAAAAATAGTTACATATTATTTTATTCCTTGAGCATAATTATAATTGTGCTTTAAATTCCTTGTTTGCTAAGTCCAATGTTTAGGTCATCTCAGGGGTCATCTCCATTGTCTTCTCTCTGAGTATGGAACACGTTTTCTGGTTTTATATGTTGAGTCATTTTGAATTGTTTTCTGGTCATTGTATAGATTCCAGAATCTGTCATGTTCTCCAATTTATATTAGCTTCTGTTTTTATAAGCAGGCAGTTAATGTGGCAGAAATCAAACTATAGTGTCCTTTGAAGTGAATAGTTGTTGAAATCTCAATTCAATTCTTTTAACCTCAGCAGAGCTGCCTGGAAACTCTCTTGCTGTCTTAGTTCTGCCTGCTATAACAGAATACCATAAGTCAGCTGGCTTATAAGCAGCAGAAATGTATTTCTCACAGTTCGGGAGGCTGGAAAGTCCAAGATTAAGGCGCTGGCAGATTTGTTCTTCAGTGAGGGCTGGTTTCCTGGTTTATAGGCAGCCATCTTCTCCCCCGTGTCCTCACATGATGGAAGGAGTGAAGGAGTTCTCTGGGACTTTTTTCATGAAGGCACTAATCCCAGTCATGAGGGCCCCACTCTCCCAATCTTATCACTCCCCAGAGGGCTCATCTCCAAATACCATCTCATTGAGGATTACATTTCAACATGTAACTCAGGGGACATTCAGTCTATACCACCCACTGATGCCTATTTCAAAGGATAGCCAGGGGTTGGGCATCATTTACACATATAATTTGGGGCCTTCTCTTCGATGGACTTCCCCTCGCGTTTTCTAGTTGCCTTGGTTGCCCAAGCTCTGTCCTCTGCTTCTTCAAACCAATAACTGCAAGTTTGATTTCCTCATTTCATCCACCTACAATGGACAGACTGGGTCTTGATCTTCCCTAAAAACTATAAAATAGGAAACTCACCCAATGTTGTTCCTTTCTTCTAGTTGTCTACCCCCTCCACTATCTGCCTGTTTTGGATTAATTTCCAGTGTTTTCAGGTACTTATTTTTTATAAATTTTTTATAATTTGTCTATATTTCATAGTTGTTTTGTTTTGTTTTTTTGAGCTGAAGTCTTGCTCCGTTGCCCAGGCTGGAGTGCAGTGGCGTGATTGCAGCTCACTGCAACCTCTGCCTCCCAGGTTCTAGCAATTCTCCTGCCTCAGCCTCCAGAGTAGCTGGGATTACAGACATGTACCACCATGCCCAGCTAACTTTTGTATTTTTGGTAGAGACAAAGTTTCACCCTGTTTGCCAGGCTGGTTTCCAACTCCTGATCTCAAGTGATCCACCTGCCTTGTCCTCCCAAAGTGCTGGGATTACAGGCATGCACTACGGTGCCCGGCCTATGTTTATCTGCAGGAGGGTTGGTTGGTTCTGAAAGGACCCATTATTAGAAATCCATAACTTTATATTGGAAAGAGAAATCCATAACTTTATATTGGAAGTTAATTCTTATAAACCTTTTGAAACATAATTTTCTTGGCTGCTTCATTATAGGATTACAGAATAATCTATTAGGTTAAACAATGTAAAATTTTCATTTTCCAGGTCAGAAATGGTCAAATAATGGTAATTTCATATGGTTAAAACTAGTAATTATGTTCTTAGATATTTATAATTTATTTTATCATTGAATATCTATGGGCATATAGAGTTTTCTGTATTTCAGGTTACTTACATTGTACACAGTCTTAGAAGTGGAATGTCTGGGTCCCAGTTTATGTACATCTTTAAACCTCTTCAATAATTGCTATTTTTGTTATCAAATTATAATATAAATAACATGTAATTTTTTTGTAAAATGGTTGAATAAATTATAATGTTTAATTTGGTTTTCATCCTAGAATTCTTTCATGCAATTATATTTTGGCTTTACTATTTTTTCTTTGGCAAAAATATTATAAATTAATTGATTTGTGTTTGTTTATTATAATTCACAGTGAACACATTCATTATGCTTATTAGCTTCTCTACCTTGTCTTTGGATAAATGTATCAGAATATTTTAAATGCCTGGAAATATTTGAGACTATCATCATCAAATTTTCTCCTTTATTCATATTTAGGACTTTCAAATCTACTTACATTTAGGAATTTCTAAAACCAATTTCAACTTTTATCTTACATTCAGTGGGTACATGCACAGGTTTGTTACATGGCTATATTACATGGTGCTGCAGTTTGGGGTGTAAATTATCCGGTCACCCAGGATCATTGAGCATAGTACCTAGTAGTTACTTTTGCAATCTTTAGTTCCCTGCGTCCTTCACTTGTCTAGTAGTTCCCATTGTCTAGCGTCGCCGTCTTAATGTTTATGTGTACTCAATGTTTCACTCCAACTTGTAAGTGAG
This sequence comes from Sapajus apella, assembly GCF_009761245.1. NCBI lineage: Eukaryota > Metazoa > Chordata > Mammalia > Primates > Cebidae > Sapajus > Sapajus apella. The sequence continues at coordinate 26,374,449 of NW_022436963.1, forward strand.
AACGCAGTATTTAGTTTTCTGTTCCTGCTTTGATTTGCTTAGGATAATGATCTTCAGCTGCATCCATGTTGCTAACAAGGACATGATTTTGTTATTTATTTTATGGCTGCATGGTATTCCGTGGTGTACATGTAATGCATTTTCTTATCCAACCCACTGTTGATGGGCATCTAGGTAGAGTCCATGTTTTTGCTATTGTGAATAGTGCTGTGATGAACATATGAAAGAATGTGTCTTTTTGGTAGAACTATTTATTTTTAATGAGATGGCTGGGTCGAATGGTAGCTTTGTTTTAAGTTCTTTGAGAAATCTTCACACTGCTTTACACAGTGGCTGAAATCATTTACATTCCCAGCAATGGTGTATAAGCATTGAATTTTAGGAAACTTTTAAGATGGTTTCTATATGCAAGTAATAATTTTTGAAAATGTGTTTTATATTTTTATGATTGTGAGTACACTCAAACATAGAAAAAGTAATTTAAACCAATAAGCGTTTTCTGTTTGGAGAAAATTCTCCTTGATATATAGGCAATACAAGTGTTATGTATAAAGCTCTTGCCTGGTTATGCGCCCTTAAATGTTATAGTATGAGCTGGCACAAAACTATCTAAGTGGCAAACACAAAGGATATGGCATAAGAGAGAGTAACTAATCCCTATAAGATAAGGCAAATTTTTCATGTCAATATAAACAGAAGATTTGGAACCCTCGCTGTGGGCTTACTGTACTGTGGCATAGTGCTTTGAATGCCTAAGGAGGTTTGTCTATTTTTCATATTCTGAAAAACAACATGAAAAAAATAAATTGATAGGTCTCCTTTAACTCCTCAAAGAAAATCAATGCAATTCTTATAAAAGATTGAGTTATGTTTGTGTTAACAGAATGCATCACATACTAGCAATCTGTGATTTAAGTACATGTCTGCTAATTAATTTGTTTATTTTACAGAAAAAATAATTTAATTGAAAGTATGCATATGGTTCCTAAACAATATATGGAAAGGGCCAATTGGGCCATGCCTTTTTAAAAAAACTTATCAAAATATGTCTTAAAAGGATATGCTGTTATATTAGAGTTCAAAAGAATAAAGTCCCAACACGTGTCTAAAGATATGCTAAACCTTAAGACTATCTCAAAGCAAGGATAGTAAATACCTAACATGTGAGAACTACCTCTTGTATAATATCAATGATAGAAATTGCTAATAGATCACTTTAATCTTTCCGGATCAGCTCAAATGCAGGGTCAGGGTCCTTTGGACACAGTTTCAGTAAGTTACTACCAATCAGTTAGGTTAGTTTATGAAAGTAAGATTTTTTGCCATGTATACACCTCTTATTAAACAACCACCACAAGAGAATAATTTTACTTAGAAATGTATCAAGAATAAGAATGATTTTGATTTTAAGAAACAGGAAACCATTGAAACTATTTTACATGAAACTTTTTTTGTCTCACCTAGCTACAAGGTCAAGTTGTATTCCAGTTTCAGCTTTTAATAGAAAATAAACTTTTGGTTTATTTGAAGATCCAGGTCTTCAAATATAATTGCCAAGTATCTGTCTCTCTTCTCTTTTCTCTGTGGTGACTTTATTCTCAAGAAGTCTCTTTCTAAGTGGTGATAAAAAGAAGCCAATTTTTCCTGCTTTATGTCATACCTGCTGAGCAACCCTCAGTTTTTTCCTGGTAGCTCATGCATAAATCCAAGGTAGCCTTCTCATTGGCTTCTGTTGGATCTGATGCCCTTCATAGCTTTAGTCACCATAGACTTAGGAGTAGAAAATATTAGCTGGTCATGCCTTTGTAACATGGACCAGGAGTAGCTAGAAAGCATTGGAAATAGCCTCAATTCAGTCACAGAAACACAGGAAATATTATTCCCTAGGTCCAATTGGGCAAAATGAATGGAGATAAATGCTGGGTAAGCAAAAACAACAGGTATTCATGGTAGCTTCCATTCTTATTTTTCTTGACTATTCTTCTAAAATTGTTCTATGACAGAAACTACAGTTGCATTTGTTAGGGTAAAGTTTAAGCAGTTATAATAAAAGTCTCCAAAGGAGATTGGCTCAAACTGAAAAGAGAAGTTCAGTTTTTTATGATAGTAAGTAGGTTCTGATCCTCAGAGTCATACAAGAATTCAGGCCAGAGTGGGGTTTCTTTGTCATCCTCAACATGAGCTTTTTGCCACTGCGGGTTAGTCAAAAGGAAAAGAAAAGTGAACCTAGATTATCTTTAAGTGGATGAGCTGAAAGTTGCCAATAGCACTTTTTCTCATGTCCCTTTGGTGAGAACCTAGTCCTAGAACCAAACTAAGTCAAAAGGGTGACAAGAAAATTTAGTCTTCTCAGATATAAAAGGAAGCTATTGAAGAATATGTTATCTGAGGTCCCTTTCAGATTGAAAAGATTTTGTACCATGTTGGAAACAGAGAGTTTTAGATGAAATTCTTATCCTTCAAACATATGAGGACTTTCTGCAACAAATAGGAACTATAACCCAGTTCACAGGTCTTTGAGATAAGACTTGGCTGCATAGGATTTTGGAGCAAACCATCAGCAGGAGAGCAAACCAGCCATTGCAGGCATTGCTGATTGGATGGTGAGGAATCCTTCTGACCTGCCCAAGTAATCAATGGATGCCTTAAAGCATGAGCTTTGAAAACACTTAACATTATGCTGGCTATATAATTATAATGTTATTAATGACCATAAAGTTTCTTAGCCCTTTTTAAAAATCCATTGAAAGTGTTTGATTTGATGACCTCCTAGGGCTGAATCACACATATTAATGATCCATGGCATGCTTACAAGATTTTATCTTTTTATTTGTTCCAGAATTATTACCCTTTGATATTTAATACATATCATTTTGTTCTTGTATTAAAGAACGAGTTAAAGGAGTATTGACTCTGTCAGGATAACTTTGAAGAGTTAATATGGTCTTTTATAGCTTTATTAATATCTAAGCTGAAGGTGGCTGCTTTGTACTTCCAAGGTTGCCTTTGAAGGATCTATTCCTCCGTGGAACATCCTGCTTCCTGCTTTTTATTTATTTTTTATTTTTTTTTTTTGATAGCAGTTGGCCAGAAAGCCCCTGTCGATCTGTAACTATTTGGAACTGCTAGATTGAAATGCCATTTTCAAAACTCCAGCTCCTCAGCTAAACAATTTTTCTAGGAATGATGCCATATCACTAGGTACTTGGCTTTGCCAAAAGGCAATAGTACTCCAATGGCCCTAGCTCTGGGAATGCTACCAAATGTTGGTTCAGGCTGGAGGTAGGCAGTAAATCAGCAGGAGAAGCTGATAAATGCCCTAGCTTTTAATACCTTTTATCTTTTTCCAGACGACTGCTCTATCTCTCTCACCTTCTGCTTCTATTCATGATAGTACCATTTTCTCCCCTTTTTTTTGTGCCTTGATATTAGAATTTTTATTTGAAATGGCCTTCCTCAGTTATCAGAGAGAAAATTCACACCTTTCAAAGCTAAGGCAATCACATTTCCATGTGACTCATAAGTAACTCTTCTTTCTGTAGCACCTATATGCAACTGTGGGATGCCTGATAGAGTAGGATTATATGTTGAATGGGAAATGCGGTCTGAACAAAGTGTCAGACAGTAGACTGAGAGCCAGGGGAGGGTTCCAAAGCAGCAGCAGAAGGCATCTCTAGCAAGCATCCACTCTGGCTGGGGGCTTCCTTCTAGTTCCAGCCTTCCTGGAAGCTCAGGCAGAGTTGCAAATTCCTTGGACCAGGCAAGCCTAGATGTGTTGCCTGCTTTTGGTAATGTATCAAACACATGAACTCATCCTTGGAGATGACAGCTATGAGGTATTGGATGTAGAAATTTAGGTCATCTGTCTTCCTTTTTCATTGCCTTAAAAATACTGTTTTCTTTATTGGTTTATCATTTGCCTGCCTTCTTTCTTTCTTTCCTGCCTTCCTTTCTTCCTTCCCTGCATTTTCCCTATCTCCCTCTTTTCTTTCTTAAAAGTTGGTTGCCTGGGCTAACATGTACTGCATACATGCTGACTTCATTACTTTCCCTAGTAATCTGTGTGTGGCTATTATTTCTTCATTTGTATGCACTTAGAAGTATGTTATCTCTCTTTCAATAAAAACTCATATTTAAGAACTGACCATCTTCTTGTTTTGGTTATTGTGGCTTGGTATTGCCTAATATATTTTTGTGGTATATGATTTTTTTTAATAAAGCAACTGGCCATGTCTATTGAGTTTCCTACTGAACCCTATCACGCAGACCAGTGAGTGACTGATAAATAGTAGGTGCTCAATAAATATTTGTTTTTTAAATAACAATCCTCTGGTCAAGCAGACAAATCACCAAGAAGGAAGGAGCTATATATTTAAGAGTAATCTGTTGGTCTGGCCAAAATGGAGTTCTGAGTCCTTTGCTGAGCTGATGTTTACCCAGAAGATGGTAAACTCCTGAGACCAACTGGGCTTTGTTGTTTTTCTCTTGTGGCTCCTTGACCTTGGAAATGTTTTTCTACAGGCACTGCTGTATTTCCCCTGTTGGAATTTTATTTAATATTCTATCTTTGTTTCTACGTTAGAAAACATGCCATGTGAATAATGATGCCTCGAGCAAAAGAAAATCACTCCAGCAGGACAATTTAAACTTAGGACAAATCCTGCCCTCACTTGCATTCACAATTTGCCAAGGCAGTCAGTAAGAACTGTGCCCACACACAAACTGACAGAATTGAGGCCCCAAGGTTAGCGATGATTAAAATTTAAAAGTCCATTTACTCATTTTCAAAATATTTTATTCGATTGCTTCTGAGGCAGAATCACGAGTTGCCTTTGCCTTTGCTGCTCCCAGTGATGGCATCCAACTCTGAGGGTAGCTCATCCAACTCCAAGGGTAGCTCTGAGGGGAGCTAAATATCCTCATTGTTCAATGTGCTGGAAGAGAACAAAATGAGGCTGTAAGGTCAATCTCACAGCCTTAGTGGAGTAAAAATTAGAAGTCAATAATTCTCTTACCAACAAAGAGGACTTGCATTCAACAGGATTTTTTAAAGTGGTATTGTGTAAGAATTTTGGAAAATACCACCATAATAGAAAAAAAATTAAAGTGGCATATAAATCAAATATAGTGCTAAAATTATATTTTTCCACATGAATTTTGGAATCCATATATATATATATATATACATATATATATATATACATACACACACACACGCATATATATATACACACACATATATATATACATATATATATATTGTTTGTGGAATTGATAAAGCATCAGAACTGGCTTTTTGCACTGAATATGATCACAGAAGGCTTTCTTCTCCAATAGTGAATTAATAAAGATTAAGTAGGAAAAACGTTATGAAACAATGTGGTAAAATTATGGACTCTGTATTAGGGCAAAAATTGAAAAAAATAGTAGAAGGTCTCTAGTTTTAGGTATGCACAATTTGACAGCGGATGATTATAGCATATTTTGTAAATTCAATAGCAAGCTCCACCACGCCCTTGAATGAAGGAAAGCAAGACCATTTTTAATACGTACATGGCACCACACCCCTCTAACATGCAGCAATGGGAGAAAACCAGATTGGCGACCTGTGTATGGAATATGAACTGAGTGAAACCATCGGGAGCAGGGAGGCGTTTCTTTCAAATGTCTCTCTTGCAGATAAAGGAGCAGAGATCCTACCTCTTTTGACCAGGGATGTTGAAAAGCACGAGCAAAGTTTTTGGCTTGGTCCCTTGCTTTCCACAATGAGATAAAGTCTTAAGCCTGTAACTCTCCCTGTCCCATGGGAGTGTGCAAAGGGAGGGAAAATAAGCGGCGTGGGTGAGGGGTGGTGGCGCAGAACCGAGGAAGGGAGGAGAGGAGGGAGCCAGCCTCTGGCAGGAGGGCGTGGAGCCGGGTGCAAGCCAGAACAGGTCCAGCCTTCCCAGAGCCAGCAGCGGGAGGGGACAGGCGAGGACCAGCGGGAAGCGGCCGGCAAGAAACTCCCTCGGATCCGCCCAGAGCTGCTGGACCCTGCTCGTCCCTGTCCCAGCTCCCAGCCTGCTTGGGGGAGAAGTTTCCCGAGGGCAGGTACCAGACAGATCGCGTGCTGGAGGGGACGCAGGTGTGTCGGGGTGGGGGTCAATTTGTATCCCTCGTGCCAGCCCTGGGGGTTCTCCCATGGAGAAGGGGCTAAGGGTTTGCTCCCGGGAGAAGGGGGTCAACTCGTTATGGAAAGGAAAAGGTGCGCAGTCAGGGTTCCTTGTCTGAAGTGGGGGTGGTCCGAGGTCCCTTAGTCTTCACCAGGGAAGAGACACCCCCTTTCCAAGCCCCGCCCCCGGGTGGCTGAGGCTGGATTCAGACAGCTCGGGGTCAGTCGGATGGAGTACACTGGGTCCCCGAATCCTCCGGCTCCCACTCACTCCCGCCGGTCGCCGGTAGGTTGACCCTCTAATTTCCAGCCTCTCCCACCCCATCCCTCGCCACCCTCTGAAGAGGATTCCAGATCCCCCTGTGGATTCCCGTCCTCTCTACGGTAGGGGTCCGAGGTCTAGCTAGTTTGGGGGTCAGTCCCGGCCTCTCTCTCCCACCACGCCCCTCATATCCCTGGACACCTCCTAGGCTGTGGGGCTCAGATCCCCTCCCAACCGACTGCCCATGTCTGGCTCCTACTCTCAGGAGAGGCTTCTGGATCCCAGGGGGGTTCAGAAAATGCCGCCAGCCTGGAAGCGAAGAATCAATGGACCGCGGGGGGTGCGGTGGGGGGCACGAAAAACCAGAGAGGGGCTAGAACTCCACCTCCCCAGACCGCCGAGGGGGCGCGAGGGCAGGCCGGCGGCCTGGTTGCCATGGCTCCTGGTAGCGGAGCCGGGGGAGCTAGAGATGCCAGTCACGGATGGTCCCTTCTTCCTCTTTGTGCCTCTCTGTTTCTCTCGCCTTTTTTTTTTTTTCTTGAGTGTGAGTGTGCGTGGGGAGGCAGCAGGGAGAGAGTGATTAATTTGGAGAGCAGGGATTGGAGACGGGAGGCTGGGGAAAGCCGGCCCCTCCGTTCCCACTCTCCTGGCTCGCTGCGAGCAGCACTTTCTCAGCCAGGGCAGGGCTGGGGAATTCCTGCGAAAAACCACGCGCGGAGGAGCCGCCGCCGCGCTGGCACAGGTACCCCCGCCATACGGCGCAAAGGGTCGAGCGCAGGGTGGGCGCCGGAGGCAGGGGAAGGCGTGGGAGGCCAGTTGGGCAGGGCAGGTGTGCGTCGGCACGGCAGGGCGACCTAGCGGGGAGGGAGCCCCAGGCTCAGCCCCTCATTGAAGGGCGGCGGGGTCCAGTCCGCTGGCTCGTGGGAGCCGCTGAGCAGTCCCAGAGCCAGCAAGCGGCCGCTTGGCCACGCGCGTGCGCGATGGCACGCTCCCGCTGGAACGCGCCGTGGGCGGGGAGATTTGCGCGTGCGCGTGGAGATGGGCAACTGGTGAGCCACCTGGGCTTGCTCTAGGCGGAGGCTACCGGGGCGCCCACGTGGCTTCGAATTCCAGCTCCACCATCGCTGGGATGTGTCACTTTGGACTAGCCATTTAACTACTCCGTCGTGCCTCAGTTTACCTTTCTCAATAATAGGGAGATTATCAATACCCTCTGTATTGGGTTGTTGCAAGACTGGAATGAGATAATACAAGTAATTTAACATCATGTCTGATGCATAATAAGCACTCAAAAGTTAGTTATTGTTGTTGATAGCATTACTGTTAGTTAATCCTCAGTTTAATTACATATGGTGGATTCTCATTTCTCTGCATTTTTATTGAAGTCAAAATTATGCGTTTTCTAATTTTGGAGAATAATCTTAAGTAGAATATGAATATTTTTACTGCCCAGTGCAACTCCTACAAAGCTCTGGCTTGCAGCAGATTGGAAGAGAGAAACTGATCAACTACTGATGAAGCTGGCTTTTTGGTGACAAGAAAATTAGAAGTTTATCCCACAGTTTTATTTGTAAATCTGTGTTTTCTCTTTCACCTGCAGATGTTGCAGTCGGGTTTGTCTTAATTTCAGCCTCATTCTGAAGGACCACCCTTTGACTTTCATAATTTAACTTGGTTATAGAGCCTAGGTATACCCTGGCTTTCTATTTTGTGGCCTTAAGTGCTGCAGGGGATTTACCTCTAGTAATGGCAGAGTATAGTGTGTAATCATTCCTTGCAAGCTCCTGAATATTGTAAGCAAATATGGAGACAAATAGTTATTGCTGGGTGGGTGTGAGTACTGGCTATGGCAGCTCATTAAAATCTCTTTCAGGGCATGTTTGCACCCACTTCACTGCAGAAGCACAGGACTATGATGATGAATATGTGTTTTCTAGATTGTTATTTGTTGCATCTAGATTTACGGATTATTTTCTTTAAAGAAAAAGGTATAGATATGTCTTGATTCCTCATGGTTATATAGAGCTTCAACTTATCAACTGATAAGCAAACTGTATACTTTATGGGCCTAGCTGTAGGTCTAAGAGGAGTTGATGTTGCACATACTATACTTACTACACAAGTTAATTCATCTTATTACAGGAATTGGTTTAAACTAAATTTTAAAAATCATTTTATCATTAAAATATAAAGGTTTCTTGGTGAACTTGAGGCAAGTAAAGTCAGGCAGATGTCACCATCACATAGTGACCTTTACAAAACAGAACTCACCCAGAAAAACATTTGTTGGATTTTATAGTTGCTTCTGAAGTCTTTGAAGATAGGAAGTTATTTGCCCCAAAATTGCTTTGTTTAAATAATTTAGCCTGATTTGCTTTTATGGAAAATTAAGGGTGATCAAGATAATTTAAGATTCTTGTATTTTTAACTGATAAAGGAAAATTAAGTAATAGAGGGGAACTAATGGTGTCAGATTTGAAGGAATGATTGTCAGGAAATACTGAGAGCATCACTGCAGGTAGTAGTGTTTGGCTTTTGCAAGACAGCCCTCTCATCCTCACTGTGAATATGTCATCTTTAAAAGGTACCTTGAGGAATTAGTGTGACAGCTTGTCTGAAATTCATGTGATCATTTACATATTGTTTCCCAGGAGCTTTGGCATTAAATGTTTCATTTATTGGAAATTATTTTGCCCTTTGATTTATGACAGCCAACCGTGCAGTAGAGCCTAATGTATTTTAGAAACAATAAAATTAGCTTTTCACCATTTTGTATTTTCTCTAAAAATCTAAAAGCAATGCACTTGGAATGCTTATCTTAGTCCAGAGACAAATGGTAAGAGTAGAAAAACATGACAGATTGGGAGGTATTGAATCCTGAATTTGGGAACCTAATTGAAATGCAAAGGTATAATCAAGAGAATGAACTTGTCTCTGTAACAAGGTTGTTTTCAGTGATGTACTATATTATCTGATTTAATCAGTGTTCCTTGTTATTTTTTCAAACCAAGATTGAGAATAGTATATTTTCAATTATGAACATTTTGATTACAGCTTCATTCTAACTAATTCAGTCTGAAGAGAATGCAATTATTATGGTGATTTACATACAATATGCTAAGTTAACACAGCTAATGAGTGAAAGCATAATATTCTTTCTATTCGTTCCAGGAAAAATATTGTGCTAAGCATTCTTTCAAAGAAAAGATTACATTATTCGCCAACATTTTATGTCTACCTACAAGTATTATTGGCATTGAGCCATTTTTCTCTGCTATTAAAGTGAAATCTCTTATATTTTGGTGATCACATGCCTTTCCTCCCTCCCCTTGGGGGATGCTGGAAACAATTTTCAATTTAATTAGATATGCTGCTTTCTTTTTTCTATACATCTTTATCCGAGGAAAGATTCTGTATTTTCTAATTTTGGAGGCTGCTTAACACCTTAAACATTACTAATTACTGCAGTTTATTTTATGTGTGTCGCAATAGTGTAGTTAGTTAATTATAGCTTTCTCATTAGCACCACGTAGAGAATAATGAATTAACACATCCCTTTGATCAAAAGGGATTTAAGTTTATCTGCTGAGAATAAAAGTGTTATTGTGTTACTGAAAGTCACTATAATTTTCCCAAGAAACAAATTGGTTGGAATTCTGTATCACTGGGTTAGGAAGCTCGATGAATGAGTTGGATTGATCACAAAGTAGAGTAGAGCTGTGGTTGCTTGGCAACCTGACATTATTCTCCAATTTCTGGTATATTTATCCAGTAAACTAGAAAATTCTGTTTTGTTAACGAATGTTTTAAGTCAGTGCACAAATAGACCATAACTAATTGAGATTTTATGTGTTGTGGATAAAAAATGATCCTGCTTACCTTCTCATTGTGTTTAGATAATAAAAATACAAAGGACATATTCTGCTTTCAATTTTAAGACTTTTCCCTAAAGTGTTGACTTCACGTTCCCATAATTTATTCCTAGCAGAAGAATACAACTTGTATATCTCTTTGGAAGTCAAATTATTAGGGGTATGTGTGTGTGTCTGTGTGTGTGTGTGCATGTGTGATGTTTATACACATAATTTCAATAAGAATCACAACTAGAGTTTGAGGTGACGTGAATTCTCAAAATTCATGGTTTGCTAATTGAACTGACAGTCTGGTAAATTTAGGGTGGGTATAAATATCCGATTCAAATCACACTGGCAGATGATGGTAAGAATAATAAATGCATTGAACTTGGCCAGTATATAAATATACTTTGTGCTTTGACCAGCGTTTCTTATCCTGGTAGTCTTATAACATTCCCTCTTCTAATGTTTGGCTGCATCTTATTTCCCCTATAGTTGTGGAAATGGGAGCTCTGTTGCCCATCTATTTCACCTCTTCCTAACTCCAGGGACTACAATTGTGCCATTTTCCTGTACAACCTATGAATTTTATTGTGCATCGCAATTCCCTTCTCAGATTGTAAACTCCTTGAGGTCACACATTTCCTTTTATGCATCTCATAAACTCTTAAAGTGTCTGGCACAGTGGGAAGCAAACTGATGTGGTGGTTATGTGCACTGACTATAAAAGTCAGGCTGCCAGGGTTCAAAATCTAAGTCTGTCAGTTTGCAGGTATGTGGCATTGGCTTAGTCATTTTGACCTCTCTAAGAGACTAATTTCTTCTTTAAAAATGGGAATAGCCATACCTAACTCATGTGTGTTCTTGTGGACATTGTATAAGGCAATCTATGCAGACAGCTTAGTAGCACTTATTAAGTGATCAATGAATTTTGGCTTTTTATTGCAGTCATAATTATCCTTCTATATCCTGCTCAGTATGTGGCTAGACAAAGATAGAGGGATAGTGTGTGTGTATATCCATGTTTATCTGAATAAGTGTGAGCCATGATCAATGATGGTGTCAAATGGAAAGCTGCTGATTCCTATGTTAATTATATGCACATATGCCAATACTAATTGTTTCACATATTTAAAAGATTTTCTGAATAAGTTATTTTTAGGCTTGGCTGAAATTAGAAACATCTGGAGAGTTCTTTAGAACTACCAACCCAAATCAATTCAATTACAATCTCTGTGGATGGTGACCAGGAATCTGGATTTTTGAAAACTTCTAGTTTTCAAAAACTAGATTTATGGTACATTAACACACCCTAATGTACCATGATGGTTGAGAACCACTACCTTAGATTTGGGTAGGTCTTCCATAAGATTGTGTTGGGCTAAGGCATTGGTTCACAGTTACCTTGGTGTCATGAATGTGGCTGGAAAGAGAAAAATCTTTGGCAAACTTTTGAGGTTTTTCTTACTAATCTTCTTGGTTTAAATAGCACTTTATTCTCTGAAGATCTCAAATGTGCTTTTCATTTGCTGTGTATAATTTCATTTTTCAACCAAATGTCTCTGTGAAAATGGTAGGAAAGAAGTAATTATCCTGATTTTGCAGATGAATGGAGTGAGCTACACTGAAATTAAATGATTTGACTAGATTCATACATTTAGAACAGGCCCAGATAACAAGATTCATAACAAGATTCCGGTGACTTCGGGTTTTGAACATTTCTCTGTTTTGCCTGCAGACTTTCAATGAGGCAGGGAGAGTTATTGTTTTTGGACCAAAATAGTATATCAGAAAAAGCTGTAAAAATGAGACATTCATCCTTTTTCTGGATATAATTGTGCAGTGTAAAGGAAAACAGGTTGTTTTTTTAATTTCTAAGAAAAGACCCAATAGTCTATATAGGATTCAAACCAATGTCCCTTGGACTTTGAACCCAGCTTGTATAAATATTTCATTTGGCCCAAAGCATAAATTTCAGCTAATATTTAAAAACTGGAGATTTAATGTAAAAATTCATATTTCTGACTTATTTTAAAAGGCTTGATGTTCTCACAGTATTGGACCTGAATGACCAGGTGGCAGAACACCACAGGCTAGAACCAAGGGGTTTGTCCCCTTGATGTTCTCAAAACAGTTCTTCTTTGGGTAAAATGAAGCTTCCCCTCACTTTCATTTTGTATGATATATATTCCTCTCACCTTCACTTTGTTCCTTTCTTTTATATAGTTCATACTCCAAAGGGGTCATTAAGGGAACTTAAAGACGGACCCACATCTTTTTGGATGGGATTAGGGAAAGCCTGCAAGGGCTGCTGAAGCACATCTGTAGCTGTTATTGTCCCTTGTCCTGAAGGGACAATGGGAAGGTGAAGTTCTTGGAAGGAGGTGGGAGCAGTAGCTCTGGAGGAGGGCTGTCAGGTAGGACCTATAGTTTTTGGTAGAGGAACATAACTACTGTCAAATCACAAGACAGTGTTCTGCTTTTGCCCCAAGATCTCCAGCTGCTTCTCCAACAAGGCAGTAAGAGGGCAAGGGAGCCTGATGAGAGTGGTTTGTGTAGGTCGGTCCCAGAGTAGAGCAGGATGGAGGCAGGCAGAAAATGGATCTGAATCTGGGAAGTGCATGAGGAATACCTAGCACATCTTGAGGGTTTTGCATGTGTGGAACATGAGTTCCTCAAGATGGGGAAAGGGAAAGCTTGAATTTCCAAAAGCAGTATAAAATTGGGAATCACCAAGTTTGTATTGAGGGCCATCTTCACCCCTTTTTCTTTGTCATTCCTTTCTTCTCCCTTCTTTGATTGTCCGAGGTGGGTGTGCTCACATTCATTGGCGGGTTTCAGCTGGGACTTTTAAACTTCAAAACAAATTTGCCTATTCTCTTACATTATCTCTGCTTTCTAAGATAAGAGCTGACACAGCAGACAGAATAATATAAAAGATGTATTCCAGCTTCTATGGTAACAGGTTTGCATTTTTAGCAGAAGTTCCTCCCTAACAAAAGCTTTTGCTGTAAGTGGTGATTCTACTGGGAGGAATTGTAGTTATGATGCCTGGGAAAGTGGAGATGCCCTCAAATCTCAGTCTGGCAGCTGACAGTCATGTAACCTGGATGCCTGGCTCTCTGGAAGAAGCATCCTTCTTCTTTGCTATTGTTGTGTCAGAACAAGGACGATGATGGAATAGACCAGAGTGCACTGGTTGCATCCTGATGTGAGGAATTTTTGTTTCCAGGGACTAAGCGATGTATTTCCCAGAGTAATAGAAGGTAAGTGGGTAAAAGATAATGTGGGGATTTTGGTGATCTGTTGCTGTTAGAGTTATTGGAAATTTGGTTTTTTATTGTGTTGAAAACCTTGCTAAAAACTGTAAAGTGACAGAATATTACCTTATTATGGGATGCCTTATGTATTGGTTATGTTCAGAATAGATAACATACCTCATGTGCAAAAGGTTCAGGGGGAAGATAAATACTGACCTTTTCCAAGACTCTGATACTGGATGCTGCATTTCCAGCCATTCAGAAGATTGCTTCCGAATATTTCTATTTTTAAAAAATCATATCTTGTATTATTTGAGTGCTTTATTCTTTTTAGAAAAATTTTCCATGTCATCTCATCTGACTTTTACAATAACATAGTGAACAAAATGAAACAAGTTGTTAGCCCATTTTATAGATGAAAAAACTGATGCAAGGTCAAATAGTGGGCTTCACCACTATTTCATTGTGCCTAAAGTGGTGAAAATTAGAATGAAATCTTAGATATCTTAATATATAACCCAGTTCATAGTCCACTCTACTGCTTTCAGGTTTTCTTTTATTTCTTTTCCTTTCTCTTTTGTGTGTGTGTGTGTGTGTGTGTGTGTGTGTGTGTGTGTATGTGTGTGTGTGTTTTGTTTTTGGCGATAGGGTCTGGCTTTGTTGCCCAGGCTGGAGTGCAATGGCTCAGTGCAACCTCGAATTCCTGGGCTCAAGTGATTCTCTAACCTCAGCCTCTCAAAGTGCTGGGACTAAAGGCTGGCACCATCATGACTGGCTAATTTTAATTTTTTTTTTTTTTTTTGGTAAAGATGAGGTTTCACTATGTTGTCCAGGCTGGTTTCAAATTCCTGGCCTTAAGTGATTCTCCTGCTTCCCCCTCCCAAAGTACTGGAATTATAGGCATGAGCCACCAGGCACAGCCCAGATTTCCTTTTTAAAAGAAAAGAGCAACATTGGATAATGATTTTTTCAAAGGAAATCTAGAATCACTGTATGAACTGAGAGCTACCTAGGGGAAAAATTGAGAATGTTACCAGTTATATTTTGAGGGTTGAATGTAGTCCTGGCCAAAGATAGGGAGATAGACTTTTCCAAAGCACCCTGAATTCTATGATACGTGTGTGTGTGTGTGTGTGTGTGTGTGTGTGTGTGTGTGTGTGTGTAGGTCCTGTGAGGCATTGATCACCACTTTGTGCTAGAGATAGGACTGAAAAACTGTGCCAGTAAGAAATTTAAATAGCCACGACTTAGCATTTATCAAGTGTTTATTACGTGTTTTGCAATCTCCATATCAGTAATTTGAGGAAAGTACAATTATCATAACACCCATTGTAAGCTGGGTGATGCAGACACAGAAGGGTTCTTGTCCAATGTCACACAATATGTCTTGCAGTGCCAGACTCAGAACTCAAACTCAGAAGTGTCTGATTTCTAGCCCCAGCAGCACCCCCTTGAATAGCAGGATTCTTCAGCTATGGTCTTCACTACAGACTAACACTCTTTCCTGTTGTGCATCCAAACTTACCTGTTCTGTGTCCCATTATCCCAGGTAAATATGTAGAAAAGTAGACATAAAGGAATCCTGCTGAGGTATTACCTAATAATGTATAACTATTCCAGGAATGGTGGCATTTTAAATGAGGCCTTAAAACCTGCCAGGCATGGTAGCTCAGACTGGTAATCCCAGCACTTTAGGAGGCTGAGATGGATGGATCACTTGAGGTCAGGAGTTTGAAACCAGGCTAGCCGACATGGTGAAACCTCATCTCTACTAAAAGTACAAAAATTAGCTGGGCAAGATGCTGTGCCTGTAATCCCAGCTACTCAGGAGGCTGAGGCAGGAGAATCACTTGAATCCAGGAGGCAGAGGTTGCAGTGAGCCAAGATCGTGCCACTGTACTCCAGCCTAGGCGACAGAGGGAGACTCTGTTTCAAAAAAAAGAAATAAGTAAATAAATCTTAATGCAACTTTAGGAAACTGAGGCTGGAGGATCACTTGAGGCCAGGAGTTCGAGACCAGCAAGATTCCATGTCTACAAAATAATATACAAATAAATAAAAATAAAAATTAGCCAGGTGTGATAGGACATGCCTGTAGTCCCAGCTACTTGGGAGACTGAGGTGGGAGGATCACTTGAGCCCAGAAGTTGGAGGTTACAGGAAGGAGACATTGGCGTTCTCTCCAAAATCAAGTCATATAAGCATTTGATGCTCTGACTCTTCCTGTACCAGACCCTGCGCATCATTATGTGTACAAATGAAACTTCACCTTCATTATCATTTTTCAGTTCTTGGCAGAAATGTTTCTGATACTCTAGAATATCAACATGCATGGATTTCCCTAACTTCTGGGCATTATATGTAACCAATTGCATTTCACGGTTGGCATTTCTACAAATGCATGAGTATCTGCTATTCCAGATTAAAATAGAAATAGTTGGCAATGGCAGCTGCCATATCTCAGCCTTGCTGTTCTTGAAAATGACACTGATCATGATGGCACTGTCATTATTAGCAGCTGTCAATTAAATTAAGGCTTTGGAAGAAAAAAAAAACGACTCTATTTCAGGCACAGTCAATATATTTAGGAGTTTTAAAAGGTTTTTGACTTTTTGTTTGGGATATTTACAAGCAAATATTCATGTATTTTTAAAATGTGTTAATATAAATAGCATTCTCAGATGCCCAGTGGCTCCAAAAGGCCCCTTTTTTGTGTACTAGACAGTGACAAGGATAGTCTGCTTCCTGCTTTGGCCAGACAGGAGATCCCACTTCCTTGGATTATAGAGAATGAATTTGCTATAAGGCTTTTGTTTGACCCATGCCTGCTTCTCTGGAATACAAGGCTTGGCTTCTCAAGAAGTAGGTTTATTTCTGTGTTGTAAATTCAATAATTTTTCTCATTTGTTCTATAAAATGTATCTAATGACATAGTGGAGAATTCATTCATTAGATTAAAATTTAAATATGTGAAGAATGGTTAAGGCATTATACAATGGCAAGAAATTGAAAACATTGCCCACAAGGGTAAACAGACAAATAATAATAATTTTAACATTTATCACCTATATCTACATGAATAATACACTATATTGGATTTTTGTTATTGTTCACTAATTTGAGACTATTTTCTATAAAGAAGATCTGAGTGAATGGAGAAAGACAGCTAAAACAAGCCTGTTTAAATTTGATCTAGACTTCATTTTGCTTCGTGACCTTTAGCAATTCTCAGAAGAGTTAAATTTCGAGGGGTCTCAACAATCTGCTCTTCCCATGCATACAAGTTTCTGCATGTAATTGATTTGGGCTGAACTGATTTTGAACACAATTGATTTGCTTTAAATAACATTAAAGAACCAAGCATTCAGCAATTCAGGTGCAACTCATGCACACTTCTGAGTCAAGTTCAAATAAATTGGATTTGACTTTAAACACTGTCCCCTTAAAAAAAGGGCTGGCAGTCATCAGAATTAATAATGCCATCCAATCAAGTATAAAAACCGATATGGGTGGTTTGGATCAGAAATTGATCTCCATACACAAAGCCTTCTTTTAAAAATTTGTTATGACCTTTTGTTTTCTTGCTTTACTCGCTGTAAACTGAGGAGAGAAACATTTACTGCTGCCTCCCCATGGCAGTTGGAGGATTAATGAGCTAATATTTGTAAAGTGCTTTGAAGATAAAGGTGCCAGCTATTATTATTACTAATAAACCATTTTTCTGCAGTGTAATTTTGGACAGCAGCCATTAAAAACCCATTACTGTATTTAACAGTAAGACAGTCTGCCACTGCCTAGTATTTACTTCCTCAATTAAGCATGCATTTCACTTCCTTTGCCCCTCCAAATTCAGAACTGGTGAGGAGATACAGAAAGGTATGTGTCATCATTTCCCAATATTTTTATGATCGAAATGTTAGGTTTGGGTTTTTTGATTGTCTCAGCAGAAAGCTAGACTATATCCTCGGTGGGAGAGTAGTTGAGCTACACTTCTGTTTCTGTGCCTTCTGAAGGAAATGGAAGGCTTGGTTTTAGGCTTGTCCTCAACCAGATTTACCCTGTAGTATATTATCTTTGAAGATAGCATTCCATAATCTCTTTTGTTATTCAACTATGGTACCATGAATGAAACTGACTTATTTGAGTGGTTGTATTTGTGTACCTGCATGAGGGTGGGGTTCACAGCTCACTCCTAAAACTGAAGTGGAAAATGGAGGTAATTATGCAGCTATCCCATGTCCAAAAATATTAAAAAATAAAACTAGAGACCTTGAATTATACAAGGTAGTTTTTTAGTTAGTAATTACTATTATCGGTATATGATATTAAATCCTTTCAATCCTGATTTATTTTATCTATATAGATTTCCTAAACTCTCAGATGATACAGGGTATTGTAAATATTTCTCACATATTGCCAAAACAATGTTCATTTTCCTCTGATGCTATTGTAGTACTGCAAATAAAAGTAAAAAAAAGAAATAAATGACCATAATGAGATGTCTCGACTTTCAACAGCTATATTTCAGGTATTCAAATCCTAGGCCAATATCTAAAAGCTGAACAAAAGAAGCCTCAAAGCAACTTACATCTCTTTCCTTGTAAAAATTTGCTAAAATATAAGCAATTGATTATGGAAATAACTTCCTCATTCAGTGACTATTTGCTCTTAATTTAGAGCCATCCTAACACACATAATTGTATTATTTAGCAGATGACAAAGTATAAACTGCAAGTTGGAACAGATGAGGAAAATTTTGGAAATTTACTCTAAGACAAAAGAAGTTATACCTAATATTTCTTCAGCAGCAAGGGAGACGGATAGAAAAGCTAGAAAAAGACAACTCAGAAATGACTATATAGGTGATCCTGAATCATTAAGAAATTATGAAATAGTTTAAAATAAAAACATAAATTTTGTTGTACCACCTTTAGGAGTACAGATCATTTATCTGAAAATCATATGGAACTAATCCTTCCTAGTGGTCTAGTTGTTCAATAATGTTAAATACAAATTCTTGTATTTAACAGAACCCAAATCTTTTAAAAGGTTTCTTTTTGCAAGCAATGCACTAATTGTGATCCAAGGTGGGTGCTGTTGTTTACAGATACGATTTTGTATTGCCCATTGCAACTTTACCACAGAGTGTATTTTTTTATTACTATCACTTAGGGAGACTCTTTGTGAACTCACGCTATTTTCATCATTTGTTTTGTTTAATTGCATATGGGGAATTCACCATATGGCTTAAAACTATTTAAGACCTCAGTAGATACGTGTTTTGTGTATAAAGTTATTGGGGTATCTGTAGGGATGTACATAAGCTGTTTTCTATTGGGAAGAAAAGTACCTTAAAGCTTGCATGTAGCTAACAGCAGAAATGATGAAAAAGATTCTGAAATATAGCCAAGTAACAATTTGTGTAAAAGGTGAAGGCACATTGTTCCACTTACCTATTACTGGATGACAAACTAACTCATACCTTTAAACAATAACTTCAAATGACAGCCATTTTATGAAATCTCATGACTTTGTAGGTCAGGAATTTAGGCAGGGCTCTACTGCATGATTTTTTCTGCCCCATTTGGTGACAACTATGGTCATATGGTGGTGTTCAGAGAGTGGTGGGGGTGGGCTGGTGGCCCCAGGATGGCTTCCCTCACATGCATGGTGCAATGGCAAGGAGGGCAGAGCTCAGCTGGGCTCTTCTTTCTGTCCAAATAGTCACAGGGCCTCTCTCCTGGTCTTTCCAGAAATGTCACTGGACTTTTCACACAATGACTCAGGGCTTTAAGAATCTAACTTGGAAACTTAAAGGCTAGTCCTCAGACAGCTCAGATTCAAAGGAAGCTCACATCCAACTTCTAGTAGACACGGTAGCAAGAAATACTAATCATGAAAGGCATGCTAATTAAATAATTATTAAACCCATTGTGATACACCATTCACTCACCATATGATTGCTTACAAAAAAGGAAAAAATATGGAACCCTCTGTTCCAAGGGAACACTCCTTTCCCCCTTTTGACACTTCCTAGAGATCTTAGACCCACACAACTGTGAGAAAGGAAAATGGTGTGAGTGAACTTTTTGGCAAGGCTGAAGTGCCCTGGTTTTGTCCGGAGAGAGAATAAAAGCGAAAGGAAGGAGGCATCCAGTTGGCTGAGAATACTGTTGGCTAAGATTCTTTAGCAGGGTGGGCTTTTCTGATGCTTTTGTCTTCTGATCTATTTAGGTTTATCCTTACTCTTTTCCATTTAGCCGAGAAGTGGCTTGGGTTTAAGAGAACCAGGAGTATCTCAGCAGAGTCAAAAGGGCCATAGTGAAATCCAGATGTCAAGAAACAAGGAATTGACTAGATTAGTCAAAGCTTCACTCTTGAGGAGGGAGAGAAAAGAGCTCCTGCATTTCCTTCTATTTACTGATTACAGCCACAAATGGAAAAGGAAGCAGGCTTTTTGCCCTGAAATAATGATGATACATCGGGCTGCAGAGCTCCTATACCTATAACTCTGTGAAGCATGACTATAATGGAAAGAAGACTGGTGCGTGGCTGGTACCAATATTCTTAGATCTTCCCGCAGTGTTACGAGAGCACAGAGCAGGATGCAGGGCGAGGATAGACAGCAGTGGAGCTTTCTTGGGCTATTTATTTCTTTCCAAATGCTCTCTGAAAGTGGATGAAGAACTACTGCCACGTGTGATGTGGGTTCAATTTCTATTCTCATTGCTTCTACTTCTCTGTTTTTCCAGATCCTACCATCACGTTCTTCCTTCTGTGGCTTGGCCATTTTTTTCTCATTTTTTTTTTCCATCGTATGTATAGGAACTATACATACGATCATTCCTCTGCTTCTGAACCATTATCCCATCCTTCTGATAAACATGAGTAGATGTTTTTCCACCGCAGTCTTCCCAAAAGCACTTATAGAGTATTGTACTGTATTTTCCATATTTCATAAATGCTTCAACAGGCAAAATGTAATATACACAACTCAAAATTGCTGTGCTATGATGAATTTAGTTCTCTACTGGTAATGCTATGAATTGCTTTTGAGCAAAAGATACAATATCTAGATATTATTTAATTTGATAATTGTAGTAACTAGCTATTTAAGTGAGATAGGTATTAATCCTGTTCAGACAGGGTCAGTGGAACAAATGGAACTGACATATGTGGGAGTGGAACTGAAACTCAGATTGTCTGATTTTGTCTTAAGTTATTTTAATGACAAGTCATATAGCCACTGATAAAAGGGTTTGTTACTCAGAAAATGCAGTCTTCTGGACAAGTTTTATTTTTGCATGATATAACCTAAAGTGTCATATGTGTTAAATTCTGCTGTCTTAGATTTCAGGAAAACAAATGTAGAGTGTTAGAGGCTGGTGGTGAGAGCGAGCTGAGAAGGGTGACAGTAAACTGAGGTTTCTACAGTGAGTTTGCATTAAAAAAAATACTTTTTGTGGGTACTGGAACCCAAGCAACTCTCAGATTTTTCCATAGTCTATTTTACATAGCATAATACATTTTTATTATGACCAGGAGCATCTGTTTACCAGTCTTTCTTTCACCATTTACCATTTCCTATCCCCTATATACCTCCTGTCTCTGCTTTTATACTACCACAAAGCCTGCTTCAACTTTCCCCTCAATACACTGAGATTTTTTTCTTCACTAACCATTCTGGAAAATTCCTCGTTCAGCCTTCTAATCACTAGACCCCTGCAACCTTTCCTTCACTGGATTTCTGCCTTGTATAGCCATTCTTCACTAAGGTGTAAATGGCACTGCTAAAATCCCCTTTCTTGCTTGTCACTTTGACCGTGATGTCACTTACTTCCTGAAAATTTCCCCTGGCTCCCTACTGCTTTGCAGGCCAAGTAACTGTCACACTTCGTTTCCACTTTCAGCTGGACTCAGGCTTCATTATTCCCCTCTCTGTCCCTGTATCCTTAGAGACCCTCTCCTTTGACTCAACAGCTCATTGCTCCTGTCTTCTCAAAGCTCCTGTCTTTTCACACCCATTTCCTGCTGTCCTTTCTTCTTAAAACAACCAGTCACTCGGCAGTCTCCAGTTCTCTGAGATGACATTCTTCTAACCTCACTATATTCAATACTTGTGTCATATCTTTGTAGCAACTTCTAATTCACTTAAGATTTTAACTGGCTCATTAAAAAAATACACTAACTGAAAATAAAGGTTTTATTTCATTATCTTAAATGAAATATCAGTGTCACTGGCAAACAATGAAAGGCAGTAGCAAACTATGTAGTTACTATGATGAAAGCAACCTGAAGTCATCACATTCTAGGTAGATATTGTTGCCTGCCCTGGACTCTGGGCTTGACTCCTGCTCTCTCTTATAAAATAGGGAGATAAGAAAAGTTAAATTGTTATTAATATTCTACAAGCACCTACTTGAGACATTCAAAATTTTGTGGTAAGAAGCGTTGAAAAATAATTCACAGGGAATACGATTTCCGTGATGCGTTCACCTATGTCCTGCTCAGAACATATCTAAGATCATCTCAGGGCTGACAGACCATTCAAGGAGATGCAGCCCAGCTCAAGGAGGGTATAGCCACCCCTAAGAAAAAAATCGTCATGCTCCTCCTCTTTCTTTCTCCAGTTTTGTTCCCACATTTGATCATTAAATGAAAATTATGAAGTTCCTGCTGAGTGAAAATCACTGCTGGATAGATGAATTCCAAGATGAAATAGATACAGCTTCTGGCCTGAAGTTGCTTACTGTTGCCATTGAATATATGCACATAAAATATTATTAAAATAGACCTAAATGCCTTTTCTGGGGTCTAGAACTCTCAAAATGTTGTGAACCTCCAATCTAATTAAAGAACTGACTCAAGTATAATGCAAAATAGAGGATGAAAAATGCCATAGGAATGTATAGATAATGCATTATGGTAGATTAGAATAGAGAAATATTACTTCCAGCTTGTGCACTATAAAAGTTATAGTAGAAAAGAGGTGGAATTTGGAAGGCAAAGAAGAAATTGCATTGCAAAGAAGAAATTCCATTGCAATGATTATTTCTCTGAAGCAAAATAAGTGTTCAAGCCCAATTTAATGAGCAATTAATTTTTAGCAATATTTTTCACAGTATAATCTAGTACCATTTGAGAAAATTTTCTGATGTGATAAAATGTGATTTGAATACCTGTCTCAAGTTCTGAAAAGATTTCTCACATATTGTAAAACAAGAGCCCTCCCTAATTTGAGTCAGGTTAGAGAAAGCCAAACATAGGTGGAATATGGATAACTTTACTGTAACTACATTTGGGGTATCAACTTAATGCTTGCTTTACAGAAAGATTAAGGGGAGATAGTGTCATCATAGGGCTCTTTGATGCTAATAATCTGTTGAGGTGCTTTTCGATTGTGAGATGAACAAGAAATCAGCTGATCCTAAGGGGAAAATAGAGCTCCTTCCTTACATTTCAGTTGGGTTAATTTCTTCTCTACATTTCAGAGTATTGCTAACTCCATCCACTGATCCCTTCTACGGTCTGGTTTTCAGTCCTAGAAGCTTAAGTAAGGCTATTCTGTAGACATAATATGCATGTGAAATGAAAAAAGGAGAAAAGTAACGATAAGGACTTCAGATATTAGGGTCTGACTGTGAAATAATAGATTCTTGTAATTCTTGTATTCATGTAATCTTCCTACTTTTTTCAAGTGAAAATATTTCCTATATTTTTGAAGAGACATCAATGTTATGTGCTGCATTATCAATTTTTTTATTGGCCATGGAAATGTTTAAATAATTGACTTGTTAAATCTATTTTATACATTGCATTTTAATTACATTTATAATTTTAAGAAACTTTACTTTTTAGAAAGGTATAGGTGTGAATACCCATGGTATTGATTAGCAGCAGATATCCTTGCTCCCAATAGCACTTTATTTAATGCATCCTTCTCTATGAGTGTTGTAGGTTTTTCACTTATATCTACAAATACAGAAGATATAACTTACTAAAAATTCTATGCAAATAAGTCCTCATGTTATGAGAGAGTATAAAGCAATATTTACAGTGATGTGAAATATTATAGTTCTATCTTCTGGAATTATTCTTTGCAAAGATTAATTATGTACATCTAATGAGATAACAGTGACAAGGCATAATTTAGAGATTATAAAGCAGAGAATTTAAATGAATAGCATGTGCACACACACACATACAGACATGCAACTGATCTTTTGCAAATCTCCGTCACATCAATTGTGTTGAATCTATTCTCTTGGGTTATACTTTCTCCTATTAGCAAAATGAAAACCTGAAAGTAGTATGTTGAAGAGATTCCCATGTTGACTGCAGCATTATTTACAATAGCCAAGATATGGAATCAGCCTAAGTGTCCATCAACAAATGAATGAAGAAAATGTAGTGTATATATACACAATTGAATAGTACTCAGCCATAATAAGAATGAAATTCTGTCATTCTGGTAACATGGATGAACCTAGAGGACAGTACACTAAGTGAAATAATCAAGGTACAGAAAGACAAATATCCCATGTTCTCACACATCTGTGGAGTCTGAAAAAGCTGATATCATAGAAGTACAAAGTTGTTAGTGCCTCTGGAATGTATCAGGGAGGGGAGGATAGGGAGAGATTGGTCAATGGCATAAATCACAGTTAGATAGGAGAAATAAGTTATAGTATTCTATAGCATAGCTGGGCGACTATAGTAAACAGTATTATAGTTTGTGTTTCAAAATAACTAGAAGAAAGGATCCTGAGTTCTCACCACAAATAAATGATAAATGTTTCAGGTGATGGATATGCTAAAGACAATGTATATAAGTATCCAATCATAATAATGTGCTCCATAGATGTGTATTATTACTATGTATCAATGAAAAACAAAATTCAAAAATTGCCATGGGTTTGCTTTTTTTTTTTTTTTTCAATTCTTGGCAACATGCTAGGTGATTAATTATAAAATGACTCTGTGCATTGAAGCATCTCTTTCAAAAGCTTTACAACCTGACTTTTGGAAAAGCTACATTGTATCTTTTGAATAATTCAATAGTGAAATTTATTTCTGAGTTTACAGTTTTATGATTTCTGATTTGTTCTTCAGCATTTCCACAAGTATTTTATTTACTGGTTCCACAAATCAGTTTCATCAAATTTGCCAACTGCCAGCCTAAACCATTGGAAATTGGCATAATGAATGTTCTGAGTAAGAATTTTTACATTATTAGGAATATTTTAAATATAAGAACATAGGATATAAGATCTAGCTGCCAAAATATGGCAAAAATGGAAACAAAAAATGATGTATAAAAATGCCACTGTGTTTCAAGGGGATAAAACGAATCTGATTGTATTTTAAAACTGATTACTTGATGGTACAATTTTAAATTGAAGTGCTATGGGGGATATAATTTTACTGGTATTTGAAGTTTGGGCTCAAAAAATGTGAAATTATATCTTTAAGGGTGTTTAACAAAATAATTCCAAATATTATAATTTTTCTTTTTTGTTGTCCTATGATTTTAACTTTGACTTTCTTATATGATAATTGAAAAACCCTCTTCACTTTTGTGTATTCTTTCCAATGTGGTCAGGAGAAGAATTAAAATGAATATTTTATTTCATAAAGCTGAGAGTTAATTCAGAAACATTGTACCAGGATACTTTCATGAATGAAAGAATAGCTTCTGAACCCTAAGAGGGTCAACTCTACACCAGCCCTGTCTATTACAAAATGTCTGTGCTTACAGATGTTTTGTGTGAGATGTGGCTTTACCAAAAGTATCTGAACTTCAGATTTCCCCTATCACTGCCAACTGCTTATGGGTATTGGCAGTACATTTGGTAGATTTATTTCCTCTGTAGGCGTATGATGCCATTTGCCAAAGTAAACTCTACATTTTTAGGAAAGAACTGTTAAATATGGCCAATCACAACCAGAAAACTAGCAATTACCCAATTTGGCACACCAAAGACTTCTGGATGGCACACCCAGACTTACTTCCTTAAATAAGGCTGATTTATGGAAATGCCGTGATAGAGGCTCAGAAGCTAACACTGAATTCAGCAGTGCAGAGAAACTCCAAATCATATGATTCTTCTTTGTCAATATTTTCACTAAGACAACATAAGATATTAAATCACCTGGAATTAGTTATGTGCCATTTCAGCAACCTTGTACTCAGTCTGCTATAAGCTGCTTGTGCTGATTAGCAGTTTAAAAGTCTGCAGGGGAAGGAAATTTTCCGTAGCTTGATTTTCCCCCACCCTTTGGTCCTGTGTCCACTGGGGAAGAAATTACCTTCTATGCAACTCCTGAATAATTTGATTTGATTATTAATAGGTTCATGCTGAAAAAAGAACAATATCAGAAAAAAAATTTACCCATGGGTTGTAGCTGTGCTTCCAGATACAAGACGGGGAAAGAAAACCAGTCTCTCCAAGCAAAGGGTGTATGTGTATACGTGTCTGTGCGTGTGTAGCTCTGATTCTAAGAAGCCATTCATTCATTTGTTCATGCATCAAATATTTATTGAGCTGCAAACAAATCCCAGGCACTGTGATGAAGACAGATTTCTTGCCCTCCCAGAGTTGCCATTACTAAGAATGTTAGCCAATAAATGAGTAAACACATAAAATCTTTACAAGAAAGAAACAAAGGATTGTGATAGAGAAAAATGGGAGGAGAAACTTACTTTAGAAAGGATTCTCTGAGAAGATGCCTTTCAAGCTGAGCCAGAAAGGGAAGAGGGCAAACAGGAAAAGGGCCAGAAAAGCAGAGTTCCAGGCACAGGGGAAGCAAGTGGTGAGGCATGTGGAGGAATCAGATTTGGCCCAGCCTGGAATGGACAGAAGGCTAGAACCTGCAGTGCAGTAAGCGTGGGAGAGACCAGCTGGCACAAGGTAAGCTTAGGGAAGATCACATAAGCCTTGTAGGTTATGGACAACAATAGGGATTTAAGTGCAGTATAGGAACTTGAAAGAAGTTCCAGCAGTTAAGCTGGTTGATGTAATTTATGTTTATTAAAAAACAAAAATAAAAAGCCCTGGCTACTGTGTGCAGAGTAGATTGCCATGGAGAGGAGGACCAGTTGGTATTCCACAGGGGAGATAATATGAACAGCTTAGGCTTAAACGAGGGTGTGATAAAGGGGATTTTATAGGTAAGACTGTTTTATTATTTTATTTATTGTGCTTCTATTAAGATTATATGGGTGCTTTGGGGGCTGTTGTAAATTATAACCCACTGCCCCTACACAGGAAACCTCCATAGGAAACAACTAAAGATTAAGGAGTTGTGAGATGATAAGTTTTAAGATATGTGTTTTCAGGCTTCCTAATGGCAGAGTGAGTGGGTTATTTGCAAAAGAGTGCAGGGCCAGGATGGGTGAAATTTTGTGAGCTTCTAGACTGGATGAGGGCATGCTCTTGTAGAAAGAATTCCTGAATACTTCCTGCACTGAGAGAACCTGCTTATTGTTTCTTACAGCAGGTATGTTTTAGAAGATGAAAGACATTTTCCATTCAATTTTTGATTGTAAGCATGATGTCGTTGATTAAAATGGCATGATAATGGTATCAAATGGATTTTGGATATCTTTTTCATGTATCATTTTTAAGTGTTCTCAAGTCAGTAGACAAGATGTTATCCACTTCCTCCTTTCCAAAGAAGGAACACTGGATCATTTAAAGGTTTACTAAATAGAAAATAAATTATGTTGACTTTAGCACAAATTTCTGCCCTAAGTTTTGGCCCATATATTAATGATGTCAAGTGCTGCTAAATGTGTTCCTCTTCCAGAAAAATTGAAGTTTAGGCTTTGGATGCTAACTCAAATCTTTGTGAAATGATATGATTTACTAGTTATGCAGAGAATGACATAAAGAACAAAATAATACTTTTTAAAATTTATAAGGAAAAAGACAACAGAAAGGAAAAATGGGCAAAGAGAGCACATCTCATCCAAATCAAAACTACAATGAGACACCATTTCATACCAGTCAGAATGGTTGTTACTAAAAAGTTGAAAAATAACAGATGCTGGTGAGGTTGTGGAGAAAAAGGAAAAGAAAATACACTGTTAGTGGGGGTGTAAATTAGTGGGGGTGTAAATTAGGTCAACCACTGTGAAAAACAGTGTGGTGATGCTTCAAAGACCTGAAGACAGAAATATCATTCAATCCAGCAATCCAATTACTGTGTATATTCCCCAAGGAATATAAATCATTATATTATGTTATAAAGACACCTGTATGTGTATACTCATTGCAGCAATATTCACAATAGCAAAAACATGGAATCAACCTAAATGCCCATCAATGACACCAATGACAGACTGAATAAAGAAAATACAGTACATATGTGCCATGGAATACTATGCAGCCATTAAAAAGGAATGAGATCATGTCCTTTACATGGACATGCATGAAGCTAGAGGCTATTATCCTTAGCAAATTAATGCAGGACCTAATGCAGGAAAACCAAATACTGCATGTTCTTACTTGTAAGTGGAAACTAAATGATGAGAACACATGGGCACATAGAGGAGCACAACACACACTGGGACCTGTTTGAAGGTGGAGGGTGGGAGGAGGGAGAGGATCAGAAAAATAGCTAATGGGTACTAGGCTTAATACCTGGTTGATGAAATAATCTGTACGACAAAGCCTCATGACACAAGTTTACCTGTGTAACAAACATGCACATGTACCTCTGACCTTAAAATGAAAGTTGAAAAAAAAGAGAGATAACACATAAAGAAGCTCAAATGGCCAAAATATGTACTAAAATAGACAACCTCATGAATAGTCAGGTAAAATCATATTGAAATCACAGTGAAACAAATTGTAGTTTATGTATACCGTTGAATAATACCCAGTAACTGAAAGGAATGGACTGCTGATAATACGCAACACAATAAATGATTCTCAAAAGCAGTATGCTAAGTGAAAGAAGGTTACATACTGTGGGATTTCATTTATATGATATTTTGGCAAAGGTGAAATTGAAGGGATAGCAATAGAATCATTGGTTTCAAAGCCTGGTGGGAGTGGTTCAAGATTGAGATGATGGGAATATTTTGTGCTGATTGTGGTGGTATTAATACCCAGTCTACTTTTGTCAATATTCTTTAAATTGTATTTTTGCAAATTTGGTTATTGTGATGTATGTAAATTATACCCTCAATGATCTGATTTTAAACATTACAGTGAAGTCAGGAGAGGTGGTGTGAGCCTGTAGTTCCAGTTACTCAGGATGGTGAGGTGGAAGGATCTCTTGAGCCCAGGAATTCAAGGCTGTAGCATAGGTATCCAAACTTTTGGCTTACTTGGGCCACATTGGAAGAAGAATTGTCTAGAGCCACACATAAAATACACTAACACTAACTATAGCTGATGATTTTTTTTTAAAAAAGGTCCATGTATAATTTTTGTTGTATCTGCCATGCCACCATAGATAAGCAAAGAAGTCCTCACATTCAAAGGGTTGTACATCCATGCATGTAGAATGCTGTAATTGCACCTGTGCATAGCCATTGACCTCCATCTTGAGCAGCATAGCAAGACCCCATCACACAAAAAAAAACTCACAATGAGAAAATGTTATCATTTATTAGGCTACAACAATGAAAACATGTAGTACAGAATCTTGTGAAGGTGTTAGGAAATGAGAACACTCATGCTTTGTTGATGTAAGTGGAAAGTGGCATCATCTCCCTTTGGAAGAGGAATTTCACAACAGCTAGTAAAGTTGAACATGTTTTAACCTACACCTTCTTTTTGAGTCTGATAAATATTTATAATCAATTATCTCTGTAGCCTCTACCTGGAGGCTTCATCTGCATAGAACCTTGGTCTCCACAGCCATCCTTTCTTAACCAAGACACATCCTTTGATTGATTGCAGGTCTTTAGATAAACTCCTTAGACTAGTTGCCAGTCAGAAAATCTTTGAATCTACCTATGACCTGAAATCCCACACTCACCCACTTCGAGTTGTCTCACCTTTCCAGACTGAACCAATGTACATACATGTTTCATGCATTGATTGATGTCTTATGTCTCCCTAGAATGGATAAAACTAAGCTGTAGCCTGACCACCTTGGGCACATGTTCTTAGGATCTCCTGAAGTTGTATCATGAGCCATGGTCACTCATGTGGCTCAGAATAAATCTCATCAAATATTTTACAGAATTTGACTCTTTTCATTGACACTAATTGTCATTGTAAAATTTAGACTATAGTAATTAGTGCATTTTGAGTCCTCAGTTGTTGAATTACTATCACAGAATACTGATAGAGACTTCTAGGTGAGCCTACAAGGTGAGACTATTAGAGTGTTTATGTGTAGCAGACCCTAGAGAAATCTCATGCCTTTTACTTTTAATATCATGATCCTTGTGGCAGAATAGACAAAAAGTAAACCCAATTACTTCCTTACAAGAGGAAGTATAGAGTGAATTCACATGAGCAACATCACACAATCATTCAAGAACTTAGGCATTAACAGTACTTGGCATTTCATGTAACTCTTCCAATGTTCTTGTCAGTTCTATGTGTTCTTACCATTGAAATATAGATGTGCATACCATTGAAAAGTTTGAATTATTCATTTTGTGTTGTTAATAAAAACATAGATGCTACACCTAAACTTATCCAAGATATTAATCCATTGTACCTTAGTATTTTATTGACTCAATTTATAAAAATATTGTATGTGTTCAGTAAAAATATAACTACATGTAAGACATAAATTTGATTTTATGACAGGTTTCTGTAAGAAGCAGCATACTTTTAACTTAGGCTTATGAATATAATATCACTTTATCTCCTTACAAAATAATTAGAATAAAGACAGCATATATTTTGCATGAACTCAAAAGAAGTACAAAATATTGGTCCCCGAAATTAAAATGTAAGTTAATATCTATACATGTCTATGCTATATCACTTGTATTGGTTTTCTATTATGGTAAAAAGCAAGTTCCACAAATTTAGTGGCTTAAAACAACATACATTTATTATGTTAGAGATCTGGAGTTTAGAAGTCCTGAAATCAAGGTGGCAGCAGGTCTGCACCTTTCTAGAAACTCTAGGAGATCATCTGTTTACTTGACTTTTTTAGCTTCTAGAGGCCACCTACACTCTGGCTCATGGTTTTGTTGGGGATAAGGGGAAGCTACCCTCTTGCCCTCAGATGATTTGCTGAAAAATAAACTCACAGTAAGGTATATTAATAAAAGAGAAGGCATACAAATTTATTTAACTATGTGCATGTGGGGAGAATCACAAAGTGATTACCTAATTACCCAGTCAAACCCAAACACTTATATAACCTCCTTTCAGAGGGGCAGGGGGATATGGGGAATATAAGTAATTCTTTTCAGGGACATTACATGATTGCTAGGAAAAAGTGAATGGATCTGTAGGAAAATGAATTAATGTGGGGAGCATAGAGGGACTTGTAAATGCTTTGGAAGTTGAATGAACCTCAGAGACAGGCATTATTTTGTTGAAAGGCTGTGCCAGTTCTGATTACATTCTTCCACTCCTGTCTTGAAATAGATAACAGGGAAGGGAAGGGAAAGCAATTGTTCTTTTTGGTGGGCCCATTCTATTTTTATGAAGATATGAACAATTATCTTCCAAGGCATATTGATTTCTGAGAGATTTTAATTCAAAGTATTCATTACATCAGAGAGCCATATTTTGGGGTGAAATTCTCTGTGCTCTTTTAGTGCCATCCTTCATTGTTATGACCAGCAGTATAACGTCTTCTGATTTCCCTTTCTTTCTGTGCTCTGTCGTCATAACACGTTTTCAGATTCTGACCCTCCAACTTCTCTTATGTAAAGACACTTGTGATACATTGATCCACCCACATAATAGAAAGGTTAACTTCTACATCTCAAAATCCTTAATCACCTTACTCACATTTACAAAGTCCCATTTCCCACATAAGGTAACATACTCTCGGGTCCTAGCAATTAGGACATGAACATCTTTGGCGTCATTATTTTAATCAATTGCTCCACCCTTTAAACTCTTTTCTGGTTGGTTGAAATAGCCATTCAATTAGGTGACATCTGGGTAAAATGTGATCACCCATCACTATCTCTAACTGATATAAAACAATGATACTTAAATGATGTGTTAGAGGAATCCAAATTTGCTCTATGAAGTTAATATTAGAAGATAAATGTCCCCTAAGTATTATCTCATGGAGGTAACATAACTTGTGTGGGAACTATACCATCTTTTATTTTTAGAGTAATTTACTATTCAGAATGTGGTCAGTTTTGACACATTGTCAGTACTATTACTATAGAAGGGATAAATAATAAGACCTATCTCAGAAGGTTGTTGCAATTATTAAATAAATTATTATTTGGCATATAGACTTGCTATGTCTTTACTGTAATTGTTAATATTAGATCCATGTGAAGTATCAAATATTGTGTTGTAATTGTCCAACAGATTCTTCTTGTCTACCACATGGATAGGGCCAATTTACTGAGACAGTGGTATTACAGTAGAGAAAGAGTTTAAGAATTGCAGGCCCAGCCAAGCAGAAGGACTGGAGTTATTATTTCTCAAATCAACATCCCTGAAATCTCAGAGGCTTTAGTTTTTCCAGGATAGTTTGGTGGGCAGGAACTAGGGAATGGGAAATGCTATAGGTTGGTACAGGGATGTGAAATCTTAGGTGTCAAAGGTGTCTTACTGCATGGAGTGTTCCTGGTTGGGAGCTCCAGGACTGGTTGAATTAGTTCCTTGGTGTGACCTCAGGTGATCCACCCACATTGGCCTCCCAAACTGCTGGGATTACAAGTGTGAGCCACCACACCCAACCTCTAGTATCTGTATTTTTTAATGTTTCTTTCATTCTCCAAAATGTTGCCTTTCTTCTCAATGCTTAGCAGACAATTTGATAAAGAGGGATCCTTTTCTAAAGAGACTTCATATAGGAGAATTGAAAACAGAATAAGAAGGACATCTTAGTCTTTGTCAAAATATTTCTTGTTGAAAATGGAAAATCTCTGCTAAAAGCTGAAATATGTGGCAGATTAATTTATGCCTATTATTTCAGGTAAATAATTTCACCAGGAGTCTTCATAGGTAACATAGATGTTTATGCTTGATGAGAAAGTAGCACGTGTTGAGTTCACCAGGATTTTAAAGGAGCATAAATGTTATCCACCTCCTCTTTTCATCCCATGGACATCTTACTTTTACTTTAGTTACTACCACTCATGAATGCCCATCTATTAAACCCAAGCAGAGAGTCGTTTTTAAAATATTTATTTCATGTTTTCTGCTGAACTATTTTATAGACAAGCTATATGAAAAGAAACACAAGGAACAAAAAATGATGTCTTATTCTGGTAAAGAAAATCTAAAGTTGGGGTCTAGAATAGCAATTCACCTGTGTGCAAGTATCAGTGATGCCAGTTTCTAGTATTGGAGAGCATTGTGACCCTGAGGAAAAGAGGGAAGACAAACACATGAACAGAAAATCTTGTCTTTTCTTGAACATCCTCAATGACTGTTACATGAAAATGAGGGCTATCAGGTTCATATCATTTTCAAAGATAACAGGTGATATGTGTGTGGAGAATATAATAAATACAAAAGGTATCCAATAGAAATCAAAAGGGATTTGAAATAGACTGCATTCTGTGTGGACAGGTACAACAGTTTGAATGCTGACATATCAGAGAAGAAATATCGACTTTCTTTATTACCAGTAGCTCTCAGCTTTTCCGGCAAATTGTTCTTCTTTGTACTCTACATTCTTTCTCCTCATGGAGTTTCTTCTTGTTGCCCCTTCCTGCTTCTTCACATCTTTCTACTGCTTGAGATACCTGCACTCATTGCTTGCACTTCCATTAGTGATTTTGCTACAGTATGGCTCTGTTTCCAGGAGTGGAGCCAATGCAAAGGAAGCCCAGCAAATGCCTGCCAAGGGAGACTATGAGATGATGAGAGCACTCCTCTTTTTCTCTCTTGTGCTTCTTGCAATTAATGCCCACATCTATCTATCCATCTATTTGCATATCTCTGTGTCTGTCTGTCTGTCTGATTTTCTATATATCCATCACCCATTCATCTACTCATTTATTTTGGCATACAGCTTTGCAATGGAGGCAAACTCTGCCTAATGGAATTGATCTACAAGACCATAGTTGGAATGAAAGAAGTAGGACTCAGAAGTTAAGACCAAAGTTATTGGTCTTAAAAAGTTAAGGGTTACTGTAATGTATAGTGTTAAAAATAATATGTTTTCTTTTTTAGGACAATTTTAATTCAATTAAGTGTGCAATGAAAATACAAGGGAGTGTTTGAAGAATCTTTTGTCTTTTATTCAGGTGATGTGCTTTTGGATGGGATTACATGTAATCTAAGAGTTAGAAAAACCTTATCAACAGCAACACCTTAAAGGCTTACCCCAACCACCAGAAAAATATTTGGACTATTTCCTTCTCAAGCTGTCCAACTCTTTATGTAGATATTAAGTGTTCAAAGGGATCCCTACATATACTCATGTTTGAGTATATGCATATAGTCATGTTTACATATATTCCATGTAAATATGTGTGCACACACACACAGATAGAAGAAGAAATATTTTTAAATGTTAAATATGCCTAAGTGGTTACTTTCTATTTCTATTTATTTTCTTCTGAGGAATAATGTAGACTATAACTAACATAAATTGAATGTATATAGACTATAACTAACCACATATTTTCACTTGGTATAGAGTGTGTAAACACAGCAATTTTATAGTGGCTCATTAGCCCCTATGAGAGGCCAGTAATAGAGGATAGCAATGGATTGCTATCAACTCCATGAGGGAGATAAGTAAGGTGGCATCTTATGTAGATCTCTAAATCCTCTATTTTGAAATCAGCTTGATAGCATATTTTAAACTCAAAATAGAATGTCTTCTGGTTCCTAATGATTGATTTAATGTTGGATTTGGCCATATGTGTATCAGATGTGAAAACTATTGTCCACAAAGTGGAGTAAAAATGATCTTTTACAGAAGGAAAAAAAAACCTGATTTAAATCTTTAGATTCTCGTGGGATCTCATTAAGGTTCTTTTTCTTTAATACATTGTGCAGCCTGATAGTTATCAGCAACCCTGCAGTGTGCATTGCTGATAGGTTGGTTTACACAGGATTAATTGTGTAATTTTGCAAGCAACCAGCACAGTGAACATTGATTTTTGCATTAGCCCCATGTGTTGTTTCCAAGGGGACTCTGCTTTCTATTTTAAGGTAGTGTTACATTTCACTTCTAATTAATTATAATTTCTGCTAGCATGTTTTATGCCCAATACGATTTATTAAAAATCCTTCATAATCTTTTCTTTTCCTAATTGTTATGTCCTTCGGTAACTTCATTAATTTTAAGCACTGATGTGTAAAAAATGGCAGGAGAAAATGGAATTCACAAAAGGTTCTCTGAAACTGGTTCACAACCAGTTTCTCCATGCTCCTGTTGATAAGTTGCCACAAATCTTTTGCTAAAATATAGAAGCAAATTCAGTTGCAGCCCCTCCAGGTACACTACATGAATAATCAATGCAGGCAACAACCTGAGATGCTGTATTCCTCAAACCAAAAGAATGCGAATGTTCAAAGAAGTCTTGACTCTGCAGAACTCAGTCCACAATTTTCCACAATATGTAGCTTGGCATTTTCCAGAAATACTTGCGCATGTGGACAAATTAGAGGAAGGAATATTTTGTTTGAATTTTCCACATAATATCTTAGTTCAATACTCAGCAACTATATTTTATCCACTGTTGGTGGGATTGTGAAATGCCTGTTGAGGTTTCAGTGGAATCTTTATAGCTGAACTTGACGATCTCCTACATGGTTTTGAAAAAACAAAAAATAATGTTGACTGTGCACAGTTTGGAACTTAATCTTTAAATTATTTTCGTCCTGAACTTGAAAATCAATTACCTGTCTGTGCCCCATCACCTCCTCCCTCATCTCAGCCTTCATCAGATAAAATTTCTCTCCCTTTAGAGCATATGGTCTCTCAAAGGGAAGGAGTCACATCTCCTTGTTTGTGCAGCTCTTCCTTTGTTTTGTTTTGGGAGGATCCGATCCTCTCTCCTCCTTGTCCGCATGAATTTCTGTAGTATTATAAAAGCCCAAAAAGGTTCTGTAAAAAGTGGATACTTAAAATGTGTTCTGAGTGACCAACTGGCCCCCAGTGGAAGAACTCTTTTAAACACTCCATTACCAGAGCTTCAAAAAGGGCTTGTTTCTGAAGGATCAAAGGATCTCTTGTATAATAAATTATGAGCATTCAGTACATAATGAAGAGAAGAAAACATGTCTTTTAAGCTCCTGTATGATGCCTGGATTATGTCACCAGGAAGTGGTGACTCTTCCTGGCTTTTGTGTCATTCGCGTTAAACAGCAATAGATGAAAGCAAAGGCTTAACACTGACAAAATCCCAAGTAGGAAGTCTCTGCATCCACAGCCTGTTCACACGTTCTCAACAAACCACCAGCTGATGATTTGAAAAATATATGGTTTTCTTTCATAGTAAAAGACTGACTTTGTTTTATGCCTTTTTAAACATCCACCTTCATAAAGTACAAACCTTTTTCTCCTTTATTACGTATGACATTAAGGAAGTAATTTAGCCTGTAAGTTTTATTTTTCATCATTTATAAATAAACCTAGTAAAATTAACATGCAGAGTTATTTCAAGGGTTTAATTTAAAAAATCGCTGTTATATTGTGGTAAAATGTAGAAAGATATATGAGATTGCAATAAAACTCTACTAAGCAATTGCAACAGATTTTATTTCTCTAAATTAAGGCTGACCAATCCTTTTATCGATTCAACTTTGTCTGAGTAGTTTGAATGGCCCAGAGCAGAGGTGATTTTTGAGACTCTTGTTATTGTGTTCAATATATTATGCTCATGAAGGCATGTGCATATTTATGGAGAAAGAGTCCTTAGCTTTCCCCAGATGCTCACATGTGTTTGTGATCCTAATGGGGTTAAGAACCCCTTAACCGGATAATCACAACCAATTTTCCTTTCATATTAAGTGGGAGTCCTACTATTGTAGTATTAGGTACCAGAAGGGTGAAATTTATATATTGCTTCATGTTTACTGTCAATTTTGTCTAATGGGAATTCTGTGCATTAAAACATCTATCTTTCAAATTCCCTGGAGGGAGAAAGACAATGTGTACTGGAGATATGCATAATTTTCCTCAATACTTACAAAAAAATAAAAATAATTACCTTGGTGATTTCTCATAAGGAAGGCAGATTTTTTTCCTTCCTCCTTCCTCTCCTCTCTTTTTTTTGTTAACACCACCACCCTCATCATTACCACTGCCACCTTTTTCTCTTCTTGCTTGAACTGAGTAGATAATGGCACATGAACAATTTCCTCGAGAATTGAAGCAGGTGTAGCCCATAGGCAAACTAAGTTTCAAAGGTTGCAAAGAGAGTCTGGATTCAATATATTTAAGAGATTTTCTGTTAAATGTTGGTTTTAATAAAAAATAAGTTTATATTAATTAAAATTTTCCATTGGAATTCTATGTTTTAAAACCTTTTTTCTTTTTTTTTTTTTTTTTTGAAGTGGAATCTCATTCTGTTACCCAGGCTGGAATGCAGTGGCACAATCCTGGCCCACTGCAAACTCTGCCTCCTGAGTTCAAGCAATTCTCCTGTCTCAGCCTCCCAAGTAGCTGGGATTACAGGCGCCCGCCACTACACCTGGCTAATTTTTGTATTTTTAGTAGAGACAGGGTTTCATCATGTTGGCCAGGCTGGCCTTGAGCTCCTGACCTCAGGTAATCCTCCTGGCTCAGCCCCACAAAGGGCTGGAATTATAGGAGTGAACTACTGCACCTGGTCTCAACCTTATATTTCTAAATGTCTTTGGTGTGACGCTCAACTATACTTTCAGCTTGCCCAGCCAATATAAATTTTATTTTAATGAATGCTTACCAATGTATTGCTTATGATTTTTGACTCTCCGCATGTTAAAAATGTCTCTGGATTTCCTTATATTTGGTTTATATACTTATCAGTATTTGACAGGAATGCAAATCATGGCAACAACTGATGGTTGACTGTACGTTATGCTTAGAATTCATATATTCATTTCCTTAACTGAGAAGGTTTTGGTGTCTACCATTACTGAGCTCACTGTGAGGAGGCACAGAAGAATCATTGTCTCATTCTGCCTATTAGCAAGACTTTACACATTATTAATTTGGTCTTTTGAGAGATACAACTGTTTTTGTATATCAGTGTGTTTGTGCACTGTCCCAGGAGCAATTTGTACTTAATTATTTTATTTCATCCTCATTAAAGATATTTTGGGAATTTTCATTGAATTTGTATCTTTTCTACCTTGCAATTTATAATAATTAGCATTTTGTTATAGTAAATTAGAAGTTTAATAATTAAGGTAACATTTAGATCCTGTTAATAACTATAGTCTACGTCATTTTTTGAACATCTTACTATGTCCCTTTGTAACAGTTTTAGGTTTTTAAAAGAGTCATTGGAATCATGTGTTTATGACTATTGATTAGCTATTTATTTTCACAGTTTTACAATTTTTTTACTGATAGAAGTTTTTATTTGATCACGAGTATATCTAAAATAATAATTATCATTAGGTTAGACATTCTCTGTGTTGCACATTTTACCATTTATATATTCTTATTGCCACCCTATGAGTGAAATGAATCAGGTGTTGTTAGCTCCAGTTTTAAAAAAATGAAGAAAGAGACGTTGAGGGTGATTTTTGGCATACTTAAGGCTAAATAGCTAACTAGTAAGTGCCTGAGATGGTGCTGTTCTGTTCATTTAAGTTTACATTATAGTCTAGAATTTTGGTACTCCACTCTCTTCTCTACTTGAAGACCTTTTTCTAAAAGAAACCAAAAAACTTGTTCTCTTAAGGTTAGGGCTGGACTCAAGCTCTTTCTGGCAAAATCAGTTTGGTCCTTTATTTTCTCCTTTTTTTCTTTCTCTCTTAATCAGTCAAGACATCCAGCATCCTTGAAACCTTAAAGGCATCTGAGAAAACAAAGATACCAAGCTGGAGTTATCTTCCTGACAGATAAATCTGATCTTGTCATTTCCTACTACAAATCCACAATGGTCTTCTTTTACAAGATAAAGTTTAATTGTCTGAGCATGACACCTAGGGCTCTTCACATTGTCTGTGCAATCCAACTTGTCAGCCTCATCTCTTTTTATTATCAATTGCCTGCCCTCCTATACCTCATCTTCAGCCTCCCGAACTTCATGTATCTTCTTGACTATGCCCTGCTCATTTAGGCTTCTGAGTTGCCTCTCTTGCTATTGTATACTAGCCCCCAAAACCCACAGGAATGCCGTTCTTTCCTTTGTAGCTTGCTAAACTGGGCTACTCACCTAACCAAATAACCAAGTGGCTTTGGAGAAAATAGTGTTGTTATTTTTAGCATGTTTATTTTCATGCCAAAAAATCTAATGCATGATCATTAAAAATGTATCTATTAAATTAGGTCATCTTCAATCCCCTTACCTCTTTCCTCCCATAAACAATGGTAGCGATTTGATCTTTTCTTTTCGATGTTATTTATCATTTAGATGTTGATGCATAGTATTTTTTGTGTGAGCAAAATTAAGCTCACACCCTATATAAAATTTTGTACCACTTTGTTTTGGCTAATATTATACAAAGCCTCAGCATTCAATATTCTTTGAAAACATAACTTTTAAAAATTATAATTTTTCTAATGCATAACTATATTCTGTGTATTTAGTTATTTCTCTATTGAGCACTCAGGTTATTACAAAAATTTTACTGTTATCAATTATGCTCAGTAAAGATTTTTCCATTGATATTTGAGAATATATTAATATGTTTAATCCAAACTTAAGTTTGATTTCTAGATCTGTGAATACTAGTCCAAGCAAATGAACATAAAAAGCTGTGTTAGAATATTTAAAGAAGTAAAAATGCTATGTAGAGATACATAGCATATGATTTTTGTATATGTAATGTATTCATACATATATCTGTGTGTGCATATATAAGTGCAGCTATAGCACTGATTGAATATTAATATATCAACTGGGGAAAAATACACTAAAATATTATTTTACAGATGATGTCCATTTTATTATGTATACATGTATGTTTCCAAGCAGGAAACAGAGTATTATCCTGAGATTGGATGTATTTAGACAAGTTCCTATTTTGGGGACACAGTTCTCCCCATTCATAGGTGTGCCTCGAGCGCAGTCCGAGACACAGAGTAGCCAAGTAATACATTCTTGGATGAATAAACAAAGACCCTTTGTACAATGCTTTTGGACAGAAAAGCCTCATAATAGTGATGTTAACATTTTTTCATAGCTAAATAATCCCGAAAAACTTCCAGGCAGTTTTCATACATATTTCAGTGTGACTTAATGATTTATAACTCTGCTCTTTAAACATTATTAAAAATATTTGTGTCACCAAGCTTGCAGTAATAAAGAAGAAAAGTTTGCTTAAACATGTACTGATGGTGCAGTAATACTACAGCAATATTTAAGGCTATCAAAACGATAAAGCTCCATCCTGGAGAAATGGTCATGTGAGCTTAGGCAATATGTAACATCATTATGCCTTAGTTTTGTCATTGTTAAATGAGGACATTAAAAAAAAAAAAAGTAAAACACTATCTACCTCATGGGGTTGTAAGGATAAAGCAAGCTAATAAAATGTAAAGCACTTAGAACAGTGCCTGGCCTATAGTTAGCCCTGCATAAATGTATCCCACAACAGGTCATCGATAAATATAATCTTGAACGAATGAATGAATAAGCTCTGCCACTTACTAGCTATGTGACTTTGTCATATCCGCATTTGACTGCAGAAAACAAAGAGACATTAAGTAACTTTCCCAAAGTCACATAGCTAGTAAGTAGCAGAGCTTATTCATTCATTCAAGATAATATTTATCGATGGCCTGTTGTGTGGTACATTGCTGGAGCTGAATCAAAATCCCAAAGTGCCTGAATGTTATTGATATCATCAATCAGCCCCAGGTCCTTATAGATTAATCTTCTATAGGGAAGGGAAGTGTTCTTGAGAATGTGTCTTGGTCCTCCATGATGTTCTTGGACAGTAGCAATGAAATGCATACCCTCATTTCTATTAATAAACTATGCCTACACTGGCCAAGAATATGTCTCACATTTTTTGGAAGCGATTTATTTCTTTAACATATATGACCTATTATAGTAATATAACTGTATTGTGTGTGATTTGCCCTCAATTTATTTCTGGAGCATCTCCTGTCTTCCAAGTTGTAACAGCCCAAGGATATAGAAAACATAATTACAGTCACCTTTTCTGTGTCTTTAACATGTTATTTATTTCAGTCTGTCTGTTCTGTATATTTATTTTTCCATACTAAAGATTTCTAATGTTTTTAACGTTCCTCTGTGTGAGTCCCATGGCCTCAGCTTCTTAAATAATGTAGGTTTCTTCTCTGTACCTCCTTCAGTCCCATTATTAGAAAGTTTTTAAAAATAATCATAAACTTTTAAGGGAAAATAAACCTTGTAAATAGCATTTGGTTAACAATCTCCTGTTGTGGTTAAGGATTCTGAAGCCCCAGTTAGTTAAGAAACAGGTCATTAATAGGTAGTGTTACTGATATAGCTAGGAATCAAACTCATTCCTCTGACTTGCCTTGGACCATTCTTTGCTGATATCTCTCTATTAGGCTGTTGGCCTCTGACATGGTTTGGCTCTGTGTTCTCACCCAAATCTCTTCTCAAATTGTAATCCCCATGTGTTGAGGGAGGAACCTGGTGGGATATAACTGGATCATGGAGGTGATTTCCCCCATGCTGTTCTCATGATAGTGAGTGAGGTCTCATAGGATCTGATGGTTTAAAAGTGTGTGGAAGCTCTCCACTCACTCTCTGTCTCTGATGCTACCATTTAAGACTTGCATTGCTTCCCCTTCACCTTCTGCCATGATCGTAAGTTTCCTGAGACTTCCCAAGCCATGTGGAACTGTGAAAACCTCTTTTCTTTGTAAATTACCCAGTATCAGGGAGTTCTTTGTAGCACTGTGAAAACAGACTAATGCAGCCTCCTTTAGATTTGAGTATATCTTAAAAATTGTAAAACACTAAGGTATAATCAGTATGGAGTTCTTTTCTCAAAGATACTCAAGATACTTTAGATGAATGATGCAATAAGAAGTAGGATCTAGTATAGATACAGGCACAGGCTTTGAGGTTACGTGAATTGGGTTCATATCTTGGTGCTGACATTTATTATCACTGTAACTTTATAAATGGTACCTAACCTATTTGAATTCATTAATATTCTGTAAAATTAAGGTCAGTGGTATTCAAATTAGAGGTACTTGCATTACATGAAATTATACATAAATTGTTAAATATGACATTGGGCACATAGTATGTCTTCAACTGATATTAGAAAAAATCACATATGATGTTTGGTAAAGAGTCGATATCTGTGTTTTAGTAAAGAAATGCTAAAACTAGTCATCAGAAATAGGGTCTATTTTCATTTAGAATTCTCTTTCAAAAGTATTCTTAGAAAAAAATTGAACATTTTCATGTTGCCCATATAAGGTTTTGCTGATAATTTTCAAATGCAAACATTTATAGCTTACTGTGTTTTTTCTAGTTCTTCCTTTATTGTACATCATTTTATGTTAGACATATTGAAGAATTTCTGTTTGTGTGTTCATTTTTGCAGTACTAGTAGCTTATAACCTAGGGAATATTATGTGCTTCATCTATCATTTTCCTTTTTAAAAGATATTGTCATTCAAATTTGTATTGCGCATTTTAGCACACATTTTGAGGTTCTGGGCCTCTGTGATTTGAATCAAGACCTGGTTCCTGTCA
Source organism: Sapajus apella (assembly GCF_009761245.1). NCBI lineage: Eukaryota > Metazoa > Chordata > Mammalia > Primates > Cebidae > Sapajus > Sapajus apella. Next base: position 26,416,927 of record NW_022436963.1, read on the forward strand.
AGCAAAGGTTAGCTGATGACCAAAAAATAGGTATTTTCAATCCCAGTTTCTTAAGAATGTTGAACTAAATATTGACTAACAGCTGAGGTGCTCTCAGCTTTTTTAGCAATTTTTAAAAATCACTCGAAAATCTCCAGTATTTAAAGACCAATTGATGTTAGATACATTTTTTTAAAACATGAAAGAAATAGCCAGTTTTGATCTCAAATGCACACACATACATGTAGAATAGGCATTTTTTGTTAATGTATGTATATTAAGCAACCAATATTTGGCAATCTGACAGCCATTGTGCTTGAGTACTAGGAAGGCAAAAATTAATGAGACCTTCCCACCCCCCCCGACCTGGACTTAAGAAACTCACAAGCTGGCATAAAATATCGTAAAGGAACCCTTTCTGTCTTGTGAGACTAAGGCATGTAGCTGCGTTAGTCTCACATGCAGCTTACACAGCAGCTGTCAAGGTTCATATGCTACCATGTGGGGAACTGTGTGATTTCCTCCTGATGGCCGAGTTTCAATGGGGACTTTCAAAAAGGGGGAACCTAGAGACTCATCTCAAGTGTCTCTCCCAGCTTCACTGAACATCATATCTCAGGCCAATGATGTGGCTGCTGCTACTGTAGCTGCCCCTTGCTTTTCACAGAATACTGGCTAGATCTCTGCCCTGTGCTAAGCAACTTTTGCATGTTAGTCCTGTTCCTTAAGACCATGCTGCAAAACAGATAGTATTATCCCTTATTTACCAGTGAAACAATTGGAGTTCTACAAGGCTATGTAATTGGCTTAAGATCACACAGCAAGTAGGTGAACACTTGCTGTATTTCCAACCCATCTTTCTCTTTTTTTCTGTGCTACGTGCTCCCTCCTGCTCTATGAGACTATGACATCCACACCTGTGACTGTAAGGTGAAGGAACTATAAAATATTGCTATTAACTGATATGTGTAGCTTTAATGTATTAATTCTATAATTCATGTAAACAGTATATATATATATATATATATATTTAACTGATATGTGTAGCTTTAATGCACATAATTAATTAAAGCTACATACTGTTCGATTGGTCTATGTGCCTAGTTTTATATGAGTTCCATGCTGTTTTGGTGACTATGGCCTTATCCAAAGAATATATATTAAATTTTATTATGGTGCCAGGCAGTGACATTGGTATAACTAATATATGCCCTTATGGAACTCAAGATTCCTTTTTTAAATACAGAGGAAGCAGGAATATTTATTATAGCCGAAAGGTCATTAGCTTCAATTTACTTATGATTTGTTGCCAATTCCGTGGATAAGAAGAAACTTACTTTAAAAATATGGAGTTTCAATTTACTTATGATTTGCTGTAAAATCAGTGGATAAGGAGAAATTTACCTTAAAAATATCTTAGAAAGGAGTCATGTTGTAAAATGACATATCTCAAAACAAGTCTTGTGAAGCCAGCTTTTCTTCCAGCATCGCAAGAGATCACCATTTCTCTTGCTGAGTGTCTAATGAAGTCATAGGTTTGCTGTAGAGGCTATGTTGTGTGAAAAGTACTATTTTCAAACACTAGATAAGTTCAGAATCCCAACATGCTCACATTCAGAAAACATTTGACCCTGACTTCCACTGATTTGGAGCTCCCATTTTACACTAGCCATGGGTAGGTTGTTTGCCAAGTAGGCCCTCCTAACCCAGTTTTTACTATATCTTGAGCAAGTTCTATTTCCCCTTCTAATATACTTCCTCTCTGTAGATTTTTTGCTTTGCCTAAAGTCAGTAGAGTTTAACTAGTTTGTTCTGCCTATACTATATTTTCTTTCAGTCATAATTTTTAAATTTTAGTAACAAAGCAAACAACCAATTAGGACCCATATGTTCATTTCGCCTTAAATTACTTTTTTTTAATATTCCTATCCATTCTTGTTTTACATTTAAAGGTGTGTATATTTACTTGTATCTCTTAAGTAAAAGAAACTAAAAGACTTTGAAAAAAACAAAACTTTTCACCAATAATAGAGAATAAGACATTAGTATCTATGTCAATGGTGGTGAGAGAAGGGGTAAATGCTTCTAGAGTAAATAAAGTCAGAGGATTGTATGTCATGTTAATAAATAAAAACAAAAGAAAGATTCTTCTTATATTACAGTAGTGTACTGTGAATATACACTTATCTAATAATGTTTGAGCCTATCCCTCCACTCTATGTATATCCTAAATTGTACAGATATACTAGTGTGCAAAAATTTATCATAAGAAAGCAGTAAAACGTGAGAAATGTTTAAAAATAACATGAAAATCATAAGTATGGTATGCATATACATATATGTATATGTATGTATATATGTTTCAATATTTCTTGTTGCATTCTAAAGGATGGACTGTGTGCCTGTTTCCAGAGATCATGCACCTACAACATGAAGGAATGAAAGGAAACCTAATAATACAGAGATAATTCTTCATTTACAATAGCCTCTAAGAAAACACACACACATATATACACACACAGCGAGAGAGAAAGAGAGAGAGAGAGAGATTAGAGTAGGAGCAAGGAACGTACATACATGATTAATGTGAGTGCCTTCTGAACCAAAGTTAAAGGAAGCAGATGAGAGCTCTGCAGGCATAGGCTGCTGCTGTGAGCATACAAATAAGTTTGATCATAGCTACAGTTTCCATGCCTGATGCCAAACAACTGTCTTGAAAGTCCTAAGTGAGAGTGTGGTGGATAATTCAGCACAAGGGCTGACCTCTGTTGTCATGAGTGTCTTTGACAGTGGTAAGAAATGGGGACCCACTGGGAAGAGCCGCCTGAGGTGGCTTTATGACATGATGGATTTTGAAGAGATGCCTTAGACAGATCTAATGTTAGAACAATAAAGGTGGTACTATGGTTGAAAGATACCCTGAGTGTGTGACATTCTTCATCACTGGAATAAAGAACATTCTAGATTAGGTCATTTAACTTTAATCTCAGCAAATGGAACAGCAGGGTGAGCAAATCTCATTTCGAGTCAACATATGTAACTATTGCATTATTTCTTTTCCCCACTGAGAGACTGTTGTAACACACATAAGATGCTGGACACACAAAGTGGTAGCCAGGTTCTGTATTCTTCTACTTAGGTAAACAACTGCTATTAGCCTGTAGAAGTCAGTGAATACAATTACATTAGAACAATGTGTACCATGGACCCATTGATTAGAAGCCACATTAAATGCAGTTTCGTGCCTGTTGATCATCCACCCACATTTCTGTTTGTAATAATAATGATGTCAGAAGTAGGCCTTATAGGGTTGAAATGAAGTTACTAAACAAAGGTATTAAGGGCACAGTCTGTGCAGTGTGTCACTTGGTCAATTGGAAAGCAGTGAGGACTTTTCTTATACTTGCCAGAGTGGAATTCTTCTCAGTGTATTGGTGTGAGATTCTCTCCGGAGGCAATGCAATCTGTTTATAATTTCTTGGCAACAGCTTTTGGAATAAGGCCAAAGAGATTGTCAAGTAATACAGAGAGTGGAAATGAGTTGTTTGAATTTTTCAGCCATTCTTCCTTTTCTTAGGGCCAAAGATATAGTTTTATAAATCTCCTTAATTAGTAATTTCTACCAGAATGAGTTAGAATTATTGCATGGAATTTAGCTCTTCTGAATGATGTTCAGTCATTAAATTATGAGGGCTGGTATGCAAAAATTTTTGACTTATTCTGATTGTTCTGATGCCTAATAGAAAATCTTAGTTTTTCAAAAATGTGTTCATGAGATAGCATTCAAAATCAAGCTTAAGCAATCTTTTAGAGATTAGGAGCCAATCCTTGAGACACCTGGGAATGAACAGTAGAAGGATTATATGTATTGGTTAAATTAGTCCCCTCATTTCATATGTTGATGTTTTAAGAGATAGGAGGCTTGATAAACCCAGGTGAGAGATGCCTCTTGAGTTGAAGGCTTATGTTCACTCTGTAGTTCAGAGGTCTGATCTTTGAATGCTTCCTAACAAAACTCTCCTCGTTTTGGTTTGTATCATTGTATTTTGACAGATTAGTCACAGCATCAGACAGATGCAAGTAGCTATTGTGTCAAACAGGTCAGGAGAACTGCTATGTAGAAATACTTACAATTGTGGTCTGTTGCAAAATATGTGAATTGATCAGAGACTACACATCAATAACTTTTTCATTGAGAAGTGTAATTATGTATGTGGCTGCTTTTTGCATGCCTGCCCTCTCTGCTTCTTTTGTTCCTTGACAGAAATTCACAGGATCCCTTTTTTAGCAACAGAGCAATACTATTGCTTAGATATTTGAGTGGAAATTTTTGAGGGGTGTGGGGAAAAAGAAAAATTAAATCCGTTTTTATTTAAAGAGAAAAGGTAAAAATTAATTTAAAGGTGATTCCTTAGATAAGAATTATTTCCAAAATTACAACTTTGTAATCTATTCCTAGGTGCTGTAAACTGCAAACAATAATCCTGTCTTAATACTGCAAAAAAAAAATCATAGTGGAACTAAAGGGAACTTAATTTACTGGTAAGAATATTTTCCTTAATCAGTTGTTTCATGCATTTTTTATCGTATTTAATTATCACAGTACATAGTGCGGGAGTCACACAGGGAAATGATAAGGCGCTATTGCAGAACTTTTGTCTTCACTACAGGCTTAGTGTAGATATGAATCAGATATATCATACAGTAAAGATTTTTCGTTTTTTGAGTTCCATTAAACTGCTGGCTTATTTTCGGAAGCACAAAACCCTTACCTTAAAGTTATTTTCTTGTTGGCTGACCTGTTGGCATATTTGAGAGTGGCGTATTTATAATATTTATCAAAATGTCATTTTTAATAGAAAAATTAGATTCACCACTGGGATTTGAGAAGGTTGGCTTCTAAGGAGGCTTGAAGTTTCAGTAAGAAAACCTGTACTTTCAGGTTCAGTCACTGTTCCTTGAATTTGAATCCATTTGACATCTGACCTGAATGCTTGATTGGAGTTTTTTCAAATTCTTTGTACAACACCAAGCTGAATTATAACTAATTTCAAAGAGTTTGGACCAATGAGAAAAGTCCACATTGGAGGGAGTGCCAAACACACAGTGATGTAGCTCTAGGTAAGCTATTTAGCTATTTTGATGCTCCATTTTCTAAATCATAAAACTGGAATAATAGTTGTAACTGCCTACAGGTGCAGCTTAAATTAGATTATTACAATAATGCATATTAGCACTGGGTTTGGTCCATAGCATTTTGTTTGGTTCAGTAAGTGTCAATAATTAGTATCACAATTTGTTTTTAAAGAAACAATGATTGGAGGAAAAACAACAGGAGTAATTTTTTTCTCAACAATGAAAGAGTGATTTTCTTACTTTCTCAAGAGCACATTATGTCACCAAGAGATTATGAACTCCAGAAGAATTAATATTATTTGGTGCATGAAGAATTTTTTCTATGCATTTATTGCAAATGGGGCCTTAATATAAACATAAAATAATGAAGACAATGAGGAAAGAAATAGAGCATCTTGTCTTCATGAGTCATTGTTAGCACACTTGGTTCCTGGTAACCCCCAGCAGCCTTCTAAATGAATGGGGCCTATACTAAGACTAAGTCTGTGAGAAAACTGCGTGTGTGCTTTGGAAAACATCAGTTCTGTCATCCACTGGAGTGGTTTTGCCCTCTACTATTTTTTGATCTTCACTTTGGAACTTTCTCCAAAAGGGGTCTCCATACAGGTTTTCTAATCCCAGGGCATCTGCAAGTCTCTTGTAAGATAAAAACAATTTGAAGTATATTCTAATATCCTTAGAGAAAACTATTCCCAAACATGATTATTCAATTCCTTTAATGATGATTGTGTGGGATACATTTATTGCGTTAAAACACTTTGACAATTTCACTTTAAATGAATTTCTAGTTCATAAGAAACATAGGTAAATCTTCTGAGATGGTAAAAAATGAAATACAATATCTAGGGTATTAAATTTTAAAAAAGAGATTATCATACTACCGTGAGGAACCTTAATTGTGGTTGTGTCATGATGATGTGTTAATAATTGTGTCTCTTGACATCATGAAAATGGATGGTAACCTGCAAAACACCCTTCTTGCTCATAACCATGCATTCTTTCTTGTATTTTATTGAATTATGTTTATTTCTTATGTTCCTCTCGGTGATTAATCAAATCATTATTTAATTCTACAAAATAAGTTTCCTTAACTACCCGTTTTCATTGTACTTGGGAAATCAGCCATGCAGATTCCAGGAAGAGTTTGTGATATCATAGTCATAAAACACCCACACACAAATATGCATTTACTAAATCATTAATTTTATTTTGATAATCCCTTGTTTGGAGATTTCCCTCCACAATACACAGCCTCTCAAGAATTTAAAAATAATGGAGTAAAATAATCTTCAAGCTCTGATTAGATTACAACATATGAATACTAATTTTATTTTTATGTTTTTAAACACCCAAATTTATCTGAATTTAGAAAACAATGAACAGTTTAAGTGTTAATAGATTTCATGAGAATGTTTGTGCCTATCAGATAAATATAGGTTTATATATACATTTCAATTATTGCTATATCTATGTGTAATGTATCCCAAAGTGACATTATCCATGCATCTTAACAGAAGGCCTAAGTAGTTGAATGACAGACTACATTTTTGCTGCAGAAGATCATGATTTAACGTGTGCTGTGTGGTCACCTTGGGTCATGTGCTGAGATACTACTTGATGGTACTTATCTGTACACACTGCTTCTCCTACTGATTTATGGATTTGGATGACTTCTTTCATGTCCAAAACTAGGCTACATGTCCTGGTAGTAAAGAAGAAGAAAAGTATTTTCAGTTAAGTCTTAGTAAAGTTCTATTCGATGAGGCATTATAGCTGCCTTCTCTTAGTGGTCTATGAAGTTTTAATAAAGATTGATTATTTTCCCGTGACACTCAAGTCTACTGTCAGAGACCACTCAAATGCTTAGCTACATCAGGGCTTGGCCCCTGTACCCTGAGGAGGACACGATTAACCAACTCCTTATTTTTAAGTGTTTTCAGGACAAGGAGCTGCACATACTGCACAAATGCAATTTGCTTAACTAATCCTGTCTCTCTCCTTCTAGCTCCGTTTACATGCTTCATGCTCAGTTGAAATTAATTCCTTATACATTGGTCTCATGAACACATCTTTGAGGGCAGAGTTCAAGTCAAATTTTTATTTGCATCATTACCTCTGAGAACACAACCTGAGGCATATTAGATGCTTTCTAAGTGTAGAGCTGTGGAGAAAGAAGAGATGAACACAGGGAGGGAAAGATTTTCCTGATAGATCACTTCTTGGACACTTCCTATGCAGAAAAGTTCGAGATTGCTTCTCTGGATCCTGTTATCTTGGCAGTCTGCTAAGAGTTTCCATTTACACTTAAACATGGCTGCTGATGCGTCTTAATGTTCCCTTAACTATCAGATCTCTGATATGACCGCCTAGTGAAGACGGACCCTGGGCAAGAATTTCACTTCTGTTTAATAAAAAAAAATATGCATAGGTTTTCAATATCTCTTTGGATGCATTCAGAGATGATAAAAGTTTCCATTGGATTCTGGAATATTGTCCACAAATAATCGAAGTCGTGTGCTCCAAAACAATGATGCTAACCCATATCCTTTTTTTTTATTTCCCATGGTATGAGGATATGAGTACATCAGAACGAGCTCCATGTCCTTGTCCCAGAATTAATCATTCCTATCCATATTTGATGTCTATACCTTTTAAATATTTATGGGCTGTTATGTTCCTTTATTGTTGTTCACCCACGCTAGGGACATTCAGAAGCCTCACATTTCTTCCTTAGCCAAACACCCCATTCCCTTCATCCTCTCTCAGCTGTTCTTTGGATTACCTCCAAGTTGCATGCATAATTTTGGTATTGAGGTGCCAAAAGTACATTTGTTTCAATTGGAGTCTTTTACTCAAATCATGTACACAAATAAATGTGATTTCCAAGACAGGGAAATTCATCAAGGAATCTAAAGGGAAGCTGAGGTATACAAATAGATCATTATAATGCTACAGGTAGATTTAAAGTCACTAGGAAAATGATATCTCAAAATCAAAAGATTATAGAATGAGCACTACATGAAGAATTACATTTTAAAGCATAGGTCTGTGATCATTTTGCAGGTTTTTGTTGTTACTGTCAGCCTATCAGTTTTTCTTAATAATTTTATTGAGGTATAATTGATACACCAAGGACATATTTAATGTGAACAATTTGATGAGTTTGGACATATACAAGGACTCATGAAACTGTCACTGCAATCAAGGTGATAAATGTATTTATTACTTCTAAAAGTTTCCTCTTTCCCTCTTTGTTTTTGTTTTTTAACATTTTAATAGGTTCAAGCTCAGTCTTCATAGCCTTTTTTTAAGTTTTTATTTCTTTTTTTGCAAATTCAGAAGGCAAATTTCTTTCATCAAAAGGAAAACAGTTGCTCAGTTGCTATTGCATTGCAGAGAAAAGACAGACTATAATGACCATTACATTATTAAAGAAAAAAATACTGAAACCCTGAAAAACTTGGGTGATCTCTTTAATAAGAAGATATTTTTAATCTTATACTGACATTTAAAAGGACTGCTAAAGTAGCAACATAACAGATCGCACACATAAAATATCCATGAAAATATGTAGCACAACCAAACAAATAACTTAGAGCAAAATCCAATGAAAGGAGAAAATTGTGTTTCCTCAAGAAAATGCTATTTTTTCCCTAAGGCAATTCATGTTGGAGAAAAATACCATATAAAACATTGACACAAATCACAGACATCGCTTCCAAACAGTGGATTTTATTGAACTGCACACGTGTGCAGATATTTGAGGCCTTGGAAAGGAAGCAAACCATTAAAATATATCACTATTATCACCAACACAACTGAAGAGGGCAAAGAGCAGACACATCTCAGAGCCTAGCGATGAAGCAGGGAATTAAAAAGTAAATCAAAGCCTCCGATCAAAGGCTAATTTAGCCTGTCATAATTGATTCGCAGTGGAAGGAAGCCTTATGCACAAAGATCAAAGATTAGTGACTTCACATTTGCCACAACATCCCCACCCTAAAAGAGGGGAAAAAAATAGAGAGAAGAGAGGGGAAAGAAGAAGAAACACATCAAAGCTCACTAAGAACCCTATGCAATATAACTTCCTTTCTTAAGGATAGCAAGCATTATTAGAAAAATGAAAATGAATTTTATTATGGACTGTTTGAGTTCTACCTTCGAAAGAATGAGAAACTGGCACTGTTGACTTAAGTAACTTATTTGCAAACAGGGGTTATTAAGAAGTATCTTTTGTTACAGTTGCTTCCTTTTATTTGTAGCCCTTCAAATGCATACATTAAGATTCTCTTCACAACTGCAAACAGCAAATAAATAATTGTATATTTGAGAGCCTATGGCCTATTGAATTTAAGTTGGTCACAGACTTTGGTCCATGGTAGCATACTAAATGTTAACTTCCTGTTAACTGGTTATATAAAGCCTTATGTAATTTTTGTTGTTTCAGTACATACTGTGACTATAGCCAGCTCCCTAACTGTGTATGAATATTATGTAGGGAGGAAAAAAATTCTTTTCTCTATTCTTTTTTTTTTTTTTTTTTGAGTCAGGGTCTCACTTTGTCACCCAGGTTGGAGTATAGTGGTGCAATAATAGCTTATTGCAGCCTTGATCTCCCAGGCTCAAGTGATTCTCCTGCCTCAGCCTCTTGAGCAGCTGGGACTATATGCATGCATCAGCCCACCTGGCTAATTTTTTGTAGTCATAGAGATGGGGTCTCACTATGTTGCCCAGGCTGACCTTGAACTCCTGAGCTTAAGCAATTCTCCTGCCTCAGTCTCCAAAGTGCTGGGATTACAGGACACAAATTTTATTTGTTGTTAGTAATTTAATTTTTACATGCAGAGAGGATGTCATAGTAAAAAGTGAAAACTCAAAAAAAAGGAATTAGACCAAGTTTGTATACCATTTTAACAAAGGTTGATGAATTGCATAGAAGTGGAAACAAAAGAAAAGAGGTTTAGGTTTAGTTGCGAAGTTTAGTATATGGGCAAAACTAGTGGAAGATTGGGATTATTTTTAATAAGATTTGTTTGTGCAGATCCATCTCAGTGCTGAGTTTCTATCTCCAGTGATAGTGGTTGTGCTCCTCGTAGAGCAGTGGGAAGGTGGAAGACCCTCACAAAAGGACATGTATGTCCTGCTTTTAGGCATATAGTGGAGAGGCAAAGAGCTCTTTCTGTATTTGCTGCTTGCTGACTGCTTACTTAAACTCAAAGTAATCCATATGCCAAAGTAGCATATTTTGAGGTGGCATATTCTGATCTCTTTCAGTTCCTGTTTATTATATTCTTTATGTTTGTATATTGTATGCTTTGTATATTTTATGACATTTTAAACCTGTGCCATGTGTAAAATGACAGTGAAAGTAAAAATAATCATCTCATGAAATGTCTTTCTAGTTGTCTAATTATAGGGTGCTTTATTAGTTTGTAGGAATTAAGCATTTTCAAAGGCATTTACTCAATAATTATTTTTGTGTGATTGTTAAGAGCCACAGGGTTGAGGATACAGTAGCAAATAAAGAGAGGCAGCTCTTATCCTCGTGAAGCTTATAATATTATAAGAGAAGACACATGTTATTCAAGTTTTAATGCAAGCAAATGTAAAATTGCTGCTCTAATGAGTGCTAGAATGGAGAGTTAAATGGTGATTTGACCTGTGGTGATCAGAGAAGGCTTCTCTGAGTAACTGATGCCTAATCAGAGATGAGAAGTAAACTAAACCAGAAAGTAAGACTAGAAGGATCCATTTGATTGGAAACTTTATTAGAATGCTTTCGTTTTTCTTGAGATAGATGTGGAAACCATCCATGGTGGGAGGTGAAAAATTAATCTAGCTATCAGGCAGAGGACAGACAGTATTGTAGATAACTTACTGAGAATGGATTTTAGTTCCAGAAAAATCTGAGTTCCAGCTTTAACTCAAAAACTTTTCAGCTAAAGATTTTGGACAAACTAGTGGACCTCTCTGAACCCAAGGCTGCTGATCTGTAAAGTGGGCTCATAATACTTATCTCAAATAATTATCTCAAGCAAGGCTTGGTATCAATATCATCATCATCATCATCATCATAGCACTGATTTGCAATGTGATTTTATGCAAACCATTTTCTCTCTTTAAGTTTCAACTTCACACTTAAAATGGGGATTTCTAGATTAAATGGTTTCAAGATATTTTCCAGCTCCATTTTCCAAGCAAATATAAAACTGAAATTTCAGTCCAGATATCATGAGAAGCCTATATCCTGGAAAGTTAGAAAAAGTATTGTTTCTGGAAAACAGACTTTTTAAAAGAAACGTAGCTCTACCCTTTAGCAACTTTACTTATATTTCTTTAATCCATATTTAGTTTCTATTATCTTAGATTAAATTTTATAGCACGTATTTCTTCTACTAAAAAACCTTTAAACTGTTTCAGTGGGATGTTTAATTTCCCATTATGGCTGGTTTCTCAAATCATTCTTTTTGTAATTTTTACAGACCTGTTTAAAACAAATTCAGTTTTTCAACTAAAAATAGCAAGCTGAGTTGAAAATTGAAATATAAGGACTGAAAAAATCAAACAATAAACCAATCATCAGGTTAAACTTTCAAATCACCACAGTCTTAGAGACCACCAGCAAATTGTGTTGCGTGTTTCTTATAAAATATAGAAGAATATTTATAAGATTCTTATGGCCAAAGTAATTTTTTTTTTTACATTTCTAAATCTAGAAAAGGGAAAACTATTTTTTAACTCCTTGTTACTTATTTAAACACAAAAATACTTAGTTTGATTGGAGCCTCTTCTTGGCTCTATTTATATTTCATTTAAATAACTATTGTTGGCCGGGCGCGGTGGCTCAAGCCTGTAATCCCAGCACTTTGGGAGGCCGAGGCGGGTGGATCACGAGGTCAAGAGATTGAGATCATCCTGGTCAACATGGTGAAACCCCGTCTCTACTAAAACTACAAAAAATTAGCTGGGCATGGTGGTGCGTGCCTGTAGTCCCAGCTACTCAGGAGGCTGAGGCAGGAGAATTGCTTGAACCCAGGAGGCGGAGGTTGCGGTGAGCCGAGATCGCGCCATTGCACTCCAGCCTGGGTAACAAGAGCGAAACTCCGTCTCAAAAATAAAATAAAATAAAATAAAATAACTATTGTTTTAGGTTTACAAAGCCTGCATTTGATATATTTATGTTAAACATTTAATCTTTCTTTGTAGATCCACAGATTAAGAAAGCATCCAGATAGATATTTATTTTTTCTATTGGTATTTTTAAACCTTACCCTTATATTTTGTATGATAAATACTCTTAAGTGCTTTCATACTTACCTTTATTTTTACCTTAGGAAATATGTATTGAATATGTTAAATCGGTAGCCCAGGTGTTATTGTCCTTAGTTTACAGGTCAGAAAAGTGGGGCATTGACTTATTCAGGTTCAATTATGTATTTATTTAGTGAAAATTAGATCTCATATAGCCTAACTTCTTATTTCACATTGCCTTGCAGATTTTCCAAGGTAAGATAGAACCTACCAAAACAAATGGAAAAGCACAAGCCCCTGACATGACTTAAATCTGGTTAAATGCCTCATGGTCTGATTGTCCTCAGTGATTACAGCATTAAATTGTATTTTATTTTGATTTACACTTCCATTTGTTTCTTATAATATTTCCCATTTTGTTAGCCTATGTGTAGATATGCTTTTCATTTGTGAATGTCCAGTTACCACACTTTCATTTTGGTTGGAAGACTGATTAGCATGGAATTAATTAATGCAATTAAATAATTATAGTTACTAGTTATAATAAAACTATATAGAAATCAACATTAGTATGGCCTAATTATCTAGTAGTTAGTAACATGTGCTTTGAAGAGGTGATTTTAGTGGGCTTGAATTTGACCTTCCATACTTACTAATAATGTGTGTTTTGCAAGTTACTTAATCTTTATGAGCCTTAATTTCTCATCAGTAAAGAGGAGATAATGGTACTTACAGAAATTACTTTTAATAGACACATTTCTATAATTGTGCTATATTTTATACATGGTAAAACTCAATGAGATTATTAGCAATACTTTTATTGCCCTAGCCATGGGACTGGCATATCTTATTATGAAAAAATCATGCTCCCTTAGCACCAGGTTTGTAGAGGATGGAACAGTTAATGTATGTTGGGTTTTTAGAGTTCTTTCCTATGGATTTATTGATTTGATGCTGAAGTGACAGAGCTAGTATCAGAGAATTATACCAGTACATAACCAAGAAAGAAACAAGAATAAGCAAGATAGCCTCAGAAGTGTTTGGGTTTCTGGATCCAGGGGTCCCTGTAGTTGGTTCCCTCTCTACCTTTTCTGTAGTTCTTGTTTGTGGGCAAATAAAGTTATATAACTTAAATTATGTTTAGTTTGATTTGGGTTTCTGTGACCCACTCATGTAATCCAATAATACAACATCTTAAAAGACACATTTCTTTGTTCTTCAAGTTAACACTTATTACTCTCAATAGTATCTTATTACTTATTTATTTATATGTTTATTTTCTTCCTCCCAATTACTAAAATGTAAGCTCTATTTGAACAAAAACTTGCAGCACTCTTTCTTCAGCTATTGGAAAATCTCTACCACCTACTAGATACTCAGTAAATATTGGGTGAATAAATGAATAAAAAGAGAAAGGAAGTAACAGTCTTTTTAAAAAGTGCTCTTAAATTAAAATTGCATCTGTATCCTTTCCTGAATAGAGTAGAAAAAGACTCAAATTTAACATCCATGGAAAACTTACACCGAGCTAGCCATCATGTTAGTTATAATACACCTTTTGAAATTGATGGTATTATCTCCATGTTATGAATGCAAAAATGGAGGGGCAGTGAGCTAAAGTCAAATTGGTGACCTCCTTATTTTCTCTCCAACCTTTGAGAACCAGCTGCTTCCCCAGCTGCTGGGAAGTGTCCAGTAGCTAGCACTTAAGTGTCAGCCCCCTTTTAGAGATTGCCTCAGTGGAAGAGAGTACTCCTTTGTTCAGTGTCATGTCCCCTTTCAGGGAAGTTCACGTCTAATGCCCATAAAGGCGCAGCATCATCAGCTCAGCTCAGGACAACGCTAAGAATCATCCCTTCTTGAGACACCCTGTAGGGTACCCATTTCCCATAAATTGTTCTGAGATCTCTCACTAATAAACAAAGGTCTTCTTCCCAGGGAAACCAACCTGCTATGGTAACTTTCAAATATCTCTGCCCCAGCTAGTGTCATGGACTAAGGAGGTAAAGTAGGCTGATACCCATTGAAGCTTGGAGAAGTGTAGCTCCAAAGTATGATTTGAGAAAGGGCTAGGTATTTTCAGGGTCCTAAAGATAGGCTTTTTATCTGGGACACAGGGAGCTGGTAACAGGATGATTGTCAGGGCAGCAGACATCAGACTACACAGGGCCATATAAGCCACATGTCTTAGTCCTTTTGTGCTGCTATAATAGAATACCACAGGCTGGATAGTTTAAGAATAACAGAAATTTATGTCTCATAGTTCTGGAGGTTGGGAAGTCTAAGATCAAGGCATCAGCCTCTGGTGAGGGTCTTCTTGATATTTCCTTCAGAGTGGAGGTAGCCATGCCTCACAGGGTGGAAAGTGGAAAGGCAAGCTAGCTAAATCCTGCATGAAGCCTCAAATAAGGCCTTTATGAGGGCCTTAATCCCTTTCATGAGAGAGAAGCCCTATGACGTAATCACCTTTTAAAGGCCCATCAGTTAATACCATCACATTGACCATTAAGTTTCAAGACCTGAATTTTGGAGGGGATGTATTCAAACCATAGCATCATGCAAAGAAGCCAGAATTATATTTCCTATTGTTCCTACCCTTTCCTCATATACCAAGATTTGCCTATCTCCATCTCTAGCTGCAATTGTTCTGAATTTTAGGGCCCATTTTTGCTCCGTGAATGTGTGTTTGAATTCAAGACTTGGAAGATTAATTTTCTTTTCAGAATGTTATTCATATACCCTTTCATTCTTAATCTGCTCACTGGTTTCCTACTATAATTATAGTCTCAAAAAGCGGTTGCATTCTGGCAAAAGGATGTTTTGAGCTAGAGCTGTTATGCAGTTAGTCAATTGTTTGTAGTGAAAAAGTCTCTTTTTTTTAATTCACTGAAAAGACTGGAGTCCCAGCTGCTAGGATTCATAAGCAACAGAAAAGGTTTCCTACCGTTTCATGTGATCATAAAAACCTTTCCAGACATTTTAAGTGATTATGACTTCTATGCCGTATTGACTTACAATTAGAGATCCTTCAAGTAACCTAGAATTCAGTAACTTCTAGGTCACAGAGTGGCACAGATAAGCTGTTGACAACCTTTTGTTTGATTGATAACTGGTGGTGTGTTTGTATGTGTGTCTGTGGGGGTGTGTATATATATACACACTAAACTACATTGCTATATGTGTGGGAAAACTGTAAATACTAAGGATTTGTCTTCTCTTTTGGGCAAGTATCTATGCTCAGTGGAAGCAAGTTGGTATCTAAAATCTGAAAAATGCAAAGCTAAATGGATCATATATGTGCTTCAAGCTTTATTTTCTTGCATAGTTTTTTCCTAGTATTTCCTGACAACCTAGAACGTAGTTCTCACCTTTGACTGCCTGTAGCATATTTTTAATCTAAGGATCCTTGGATAGATAGTCTAACTCAGTGGGTAGAGCCCAGGTAGCTGTTTTGTTTGTTTTGGTGGTGGTTGCTCTTTTTAATGTCTACCCAACGTTCCTGCATGACAACTAGGGTTGTGAACCATCTGTCCATTACAATGTCTAAAAAAAAGGTGTCTGTGGATTGAGGATATGTTTTACCTTTACTACTTCCACACTTTCAACTTTCTAAATTCCTGCAATTCACACTCCCATTACCCAAAGAATAGTGAATTACCTGGAATTATCTACAGCATTCATCAATAATGCTTTTACTTCTTCACTTTGAGTTCTGCTTAGAGCTAAAGACATTCTAAGCAAATAAGGAGTTTTCTTCACTTTCATGTTTCTTCTTTTTGTCATGCACATTTATGCGTGATGCTATGGTTCGAATACATCCCCTCCAAAATTCAGGTGTTGAAACTTAATGGTCAATGTGATGGTATTAACTGGTGGGCCTTTGAGAGGTGATTAGGTCATAGGGCTTCTCTCTCATGAAAGGGATTAAGGCCCTCATAAAGGCCTTATTTGAGGCTTCATGCAGGATTTAGCTAACTTGCCTTTCTACTTTCCACCCTGTGAGGCATGGCTACCTCCACTCTGAAGGAAACATCTAGAAGACCCTCACCAGAGGCTGATGCCTTGATCTTAGACTTCCCAACCTCCAGAACTGTGAGACATAAATATCTGTTATTCATAAAGTATCCAGCCTGTGCCATTCTATTATAGCAGCACAAATGGACTTAGACATGTGGCTTATACGGCCCTGTGTAGTCTGATGTCTGCTGCCCTGACGATCATCTTTATCATGTACATTTATGCATGACAAAAACAAGAGACATGAAAGTGAAGCAATACTGATAAATGTAATCTAAAAATATAGTACAACTTTGATAGATATTCTATATTCTGGCATGTTACGAATTCTCCAAATTACTATGTATCACCATAGCATGCCTTTTTCACTTATAACATGGTAAAGCAGTTTCTCCTTTTGAGCGATGTATAGCTATTGCACCATTCTAGGTGGTAACTTAACATAGAATAAATATGAATAGAATTATCTAGAGTTGTACGACTTAGCACCTTTGGTTTGGACCAGAGAAGAAGGCCTTAGAGAAGTAGTTTGCAACCAGGAGGGATTTTGCCCTTCAGGGAGTATTTGGTGACATTTGGAGACATTTTTTAGTTGTCAGAACTAGTGAGGGAGAGACTTGTGCCTGATCAGTAGAGGCCAAAGATGCTGCTATACGATCTGCAACACCAGGACAACTGAATGCAAAAAAGCATGATCTTGCTCCAAACGTCAATCATGCTGAGGTTGAGAAACCCCTACCTTAGAGAATTGTATTAGTCATTCTGGCCCATAAAATTCCCAATAAAATGTGGGAATGAAGGGAGGATTCATATACATCTTTTTGGTGTTATATTTCTAGTGCCTTGGACAATTCTTAGCATGCAGTAGTTGCTAAATATATTTTCGGATGAATGAGTGATAGCATCATTTGAATTGGGCAACAATATTTTACTACCCCTGGGATCTAGGCAAAAGGGGGCTGCTTAGGGGCAAAGACATGAGTCTATGTATTTCTGTGGTTGTCTTTACATGGAAATTCCAATTCAAGGGTCTAACTAATATGTAAGTGATTAAAGATGCCTTCTCCATGGATTTTCCGTGGTGTCTCATGTTCTCTAATTAGTTATTCCTTAAAGTTTTGTCCATCTGTGTACCTGTGTAGCTTTAGTGGGTAAGGCTTCATGTCATCTCAAATATGGAGGCATTAGCTTTGTTCAGGTCATCCCAGATTATGGGATGGATAATAATAGAATATAAAATGATCTTAGGGAATCTAAGATATAATTAAATAATAGACTTACATAGAGCAATTTTTTAAAATTATTTTTAGTTCTCTTTCCATTAATTCTTTCAGTATTTCAGGTAGAGTCAAAGGCTGATTTTGGCCATGATTAATTTATAAATGATTTTTAACACCATCTATTTTATCTATTTTTCTTCTTTTTTTTTTGGACAATGTCTTTATCTGTAGTCCAGGGTGGAGTACAATGGCACCATCTTGGCAACCTCCACCTTCCAGGTTCAAGCAACTCTCCTGCCTTAGCCTCTCAAGTAACTGTGATTATAGGCATCTGCCACCATGGCTGACTAATTCTGTATTTTTAGCAGAAACAGGGTTTCACCATGTTGGCCAGCCTGGTCTCAAATTCCTGCCCTCAGGTGATCCACTGCCTCGGCCTCACAAAGTGCTGCGATTACAGGCATGAGACACTGTGCCCAGCTCTCTTTTTCATAAAGGGAGAGCACATCTCAAAATCAGAGATTCAGCGGGCCGCAAGTCTATTTAAAATTGTTTTTATTTCAATTCATATATTTTTGATGTAAAGTAGTATTGATTTCCCATTTGTAGAAGTGGAGAATATATTAAGATATTTTAATTTAAGTAGAAAAGTAAGCCAATTAAAAATAAGTGCAAGTAATGCACAGATATCAAAAAATCATAAACGTATCATTTAAATAGGTGAAGAAATTATTGAATTTATTTATTTTGTTAGCGTTGTCTCTCATCTTGAAGGAGAGGATGAAATCTGGAGATTGCAGCTTGAATGACTCTGGAAGAGGCAGCATGTTCTGCGGATTCCATGTGTTTACATGACTGTGGGGCCACATGGGAGGTGACACTGGAAGACTGAAAGAGGACTGCCTCAAAAGGAGGGAGCAAACCTTGAAAACATTTGCAGGGCCCTTTTAACAGCCAATTGCTTTGATTTAAAATGTTCACTTGCTCCCACATGGCTGGCTGTCCAGGCAGAAGCAACATGACTTCTGGTTTGAAACACCTCTCAGATTAAGAGAGAATATTGTTTTATGGGGATCAGTCATATTATTATGAATCATAGAATTATGACTCATGTGTTATAGGTTGTTTTAAGCAACAAAACCTCAGATGTCCTTCACTTCAACCACTCTTTTGGATATTGAAGGGTGTTGCCATCGCAATATGTGGTCAACATCTACTTCCACATCTTTAATAAGGTGTCTCCCTCTTGGGACTTCCAAGTTCATGGTTGCATAACTCTAAGCTTGGAAGTTATGCTTGTAGGAGCTGCAGATCTCTCGCTCAGGAATTTTTATTTGTTTTCCCCAGTTCTGCTCTGTGGAACCATGGAAATTAAAATCGAAACCCTATTCTGTGACCTTCACATGTTTGAAGAGAGAGTTGGTGTCTCACTTGAGCCATTTCTTCTTCAAGAAATCATCTTCAACTCCTTCAACTTTTCCATCCATGAGATAATGTCAGTCCCTTCTTCCATCTTCAACCTTCCCTCTGAATAAGCTCAGCTTGTCTGAATCAGTTTTAAATAGAAGCACCTATACCTGGATACAATTTTCCAGGTGTTGCTTCAGTGAGAAAAAGGAAAGTGAGACAATTGAACCTCTTGTTCTGGATATCATGCTTCTTTTTCTGTACCCTAAAGTTACTTTTTGGCAATTCCATCACATTATCATTAAACCAAGTTCTTTTTTTTTTTTAAAGGAAAGTACTATAATTACCACACATCTTTATTTTAAACATATGCCAGCATCTTTTTTTCCCTCGGTCACCCAACCTGGAGTGCAGTGGCTTCATCATGGCTCACTGCAGCCTCAACTTGCTGGGCTCACGTGGTCCTCCCACCTCAGCCTCCTGGGTAGCTAGGACTACAGGCATATGCCACCGTACATGTATTTTTTGTAGAGACAGAATTTCACCATGTTTCAGTCTGGCTTTGAACTCCTGGGCTCCAGCGATCTGCCAGTCTCAGCCTCCAAAAGTGCTGGGATTACAGGCATGAGCCACAATGTCTGGCCTGCAAATGTCTTTCTAATAAAAATATGTGTATATTTAGTGTGTGTGTGTGTGTGTGTGTGTGTGTGTGTGTGTGTGTGTGTGTGTTATAGTCAGGTTGGGGCAGGAGGTAGGAAATGCAGAGAAATATGAACAAACAAACACAAATAGAAACTGGGAATTTAAAAATATATGAAATGTCTAACCCCAAGTTCCAGCTGAGAAACTCAGCATCAATTTTATTTTTCCTTGGCCTGTTTTAAAAATATATATATTTCTTCAAAGTTTGGTCCTTGGGCCACTTATCAGCATCATCTTATCAAGGAGGCCTTTCCTGCATATCTCATTGCTTGCTATCTCGTCTACCCCATTCCTTGCTATCTGCTTTACCCTGCTTTCTTTTCTTTTTCATAGCTCTTATTACTACCAAGCATTTTGTATCTTTTTATTTATGTATTAAAAGTCTTCATGAAAGGAGGTACTATATTTGTCACAGTGATTGTATTAAATGAACAACTGAATAATAAGTAAAAGGCTAACTTGGGGTATAATGACATATGCAGATTTTGGGGTCTCAAGCTGGTCCTGCAGAATTAGAAATTCTGGTCATGGGGCCCATTTAACTTACTTTTCTAATGTTTTATCTGTTTTCTAAAATTTTAGCACAACTAAAAGTGTACACAACCTCAGTGCAAACAAACACAGAAAATAAAATGTAATGAGTAAATTTTTGAAATATCAGCCAGGCATGGTGGCTTATGCTTGTAATCTCAGCACTTTGAGAGGCCGAGGCAGGTGGATCACTTGCGAACAGGAGTTTGAGACCAGACTGGTCAGCATCATGAAACCCTGTCTCTACTAAAAATACAAAATTAGCTGGTCATGGTAGCACACACCTGTAATCCCAGTTACTTGGGAGGCTGAGCCAAGAGAATCGCTTGAACCCAGGAGGTAGAGGTTGCAGTGAGTAGAGATGGTACCACTGCACTCCAGCCTGGATGACAGAGCAAGACTCTATCTCAAAAAATGAATAAATAAATTTTTGAAATACCAAAAAATGGCCATCTTCCTTTACATTCTTAAAGGAAATATAAGTCTGTATCAAGGCATTAGATTAAAATTATGTTGACTGTATATTTTATGTCATCTACATATTACTGGCCAACTGGAGATCAGTATCTACTAAAATACAAAATTTGCTATAATGTAGGTTCATTATTTACAGAGGTAAAAGGGCCTTATTCAAACCTTGTTTCGACTATGATGATGTCATGGTTGAGGATTCACTCATAAGTCCTAAATCACATTCTGATACCAGCATGAGAGCAGATTTATACAAGCACAGGCACTAGTAGACTTCTGTAGCTTACCAAACAAGACCCTGGTAGATCATTTCAAAAAGCTCCCAAATTGACACAGCTGGGGTATAGTTTGGGAAATTTGTTTAAAACACTAATCTTAAGTTAAAAGTGGAAAGAAAGTCTACATAAAAGCCTTCCTTGGAAGGAGAAACTCTTATTTTCCTATAAACTCATTACTAATAAAATAAGGGAGGAGAGCAATAAGAAACAAATAAGATTAGGGAAGCCAAATGGTTTTTAAATGAAATTATTTTTCTCAGACTTTTCCACAAGGCGTCAGCAGCTCTGTAGCCACCACATTGTCAGAAATCAGCCTATTGTTTTTTGGTTTTTTTTATTTTTTATTTCTTGGACAGTTTGACAAGCCATTCTGTCTGCCTTATTTATTGTTTATTAAATTAATTTTATTTAACTTTTTGCAGACATAAATGAGATTCTTCTAAATGATGACCTATGCTGTTAAACCTTATAATAATGCTATAGTAAGTAGTTCTGCCTCTCAGCTAGTCAGAATGGCACACTCCGTGGTTTCACCTTTGATCGTGCACAAAAAGAAGAGCCAAGATTGTGTAATCCAAGTGTAATCAAAGTTACATAAAAACTACTTAGTGAAGCTAGCCCCTGATCCGTTTGGCATGTTGTTTACTAATTTACTTTTTTACCTCCAAGTCAACTCTTTGGTCTTTTTTAAAAAAGGAGGAAGAAGAGAACAATAAAGAGAGGGATGGAAGAAAGGAGGGAAGGAAGAAAGAAGGAAAGAGAAGACAAAAATTAAGGAAGAAGGGAGAGAGAGCCTTCTCAAATTCAGAAAATAATATTATTTTTTCCTTTATGAAGCATAATGGAAAAGAATAAGGCCAGTTGCTGCTAAAATTAAGCATTGGGCTGAGGTTAAGAAATCATATTCCATCTTTAAATTTTATATTCGCTACTTGTGTGACCTCAAAAAGTCACAAACCTATTGAGCGAAGATCTTGTAAAATATATGAACTAGAACTGAATGATATTATTGAAACATTCCAGCTTTGAAAACTGTATGGCTCTTTGATTATTAATGTAACTGTCATATTTGAAACACAAAGATAGAATGAGTATTTAGAAACATAAGCCACAGACTTACCAACCAGCTCTCAAATAGCTCAATCAGTATTTATAAGGAGAAATACATTTTGAATGAAAAGATAATAATTGTGAAGTACAATTATTGCTGGATTATAATTCAATCTTCAATGTTTTAATAGACAGAAATTGAGCAATATATATTCTTAATAACTTCCTTAAGTCAATAATTGAGTTTGGGAATTTTTAGTATCTTGAGTATATTCACAGCCTAGATCTACCTAGTATTTACAGGGCAGAGTTCACACATTTAAATGCTAAGGGATGAGGTATCAGGAGAGGTGTAAGACAATAGAGAGTGGTGAGGACTGGGGCACTGAAGACGGGATTGTTTTAAAGCAGGAAAGCTCTGCTCAGCTCTGGAAGAATTTTTCCACGTGTCAAAGCAGAGCTAGTCTTGTCAGACTTTCTAAGTTTTGGAAGAAAGGACAGAAATCAGCATTTTAATGTTAAAACTCTTAATGTTTAAGACATGGAAGCTAATTCAATCCTGCAAGGAAATAACTGCAAAGGAAACAAAACATACCTGTGAGTTTGGCCCCACTAGGATTTCTGAAGTTTCTTTCCTCCCATTCAACTATCAGGCGAACTACAATTAGGTATTAATCCTTAATGACAGCTTCCTAATGACCTTGTTTAGCTATATCAAGAGGATCCTTCCCTAAAGTATTCAGAATAGCCTTGAAACATGAAGACCAATTCAAGTGCTATGCAAAGTGAGGGACATTTGGAGAGTAGATTCTTCTGAAGGTTTCTCTACTAAATAAGTTGCACTTAACTGGAATCCAGATGCACCAGCACTGAAGCTCCATCGCAGGCAGGGCCGCTTCATTGACCCCACCTTCTGTCCACAAAAGTGCCCTGAGACTGCTGGTGATTTATCAAGTGAACTCCTTGCCATTTAAAGGAGCTAATTCAATCTCATCCCCAGGGTGGTATAGGTACATTAAGAGGTTGCAGCTCTTAGAGTAGTTAATCAGAACAAAAAAAGAAGAAGAAGAAAAGAAAAAAGCCGGAGGGCTTGCTTAACTTTAACTGAAAATTTCTCATTTGTACCTGATAGTTCTGAATTTTGCCAACTATTTTTTTGTATCCTTGTGACATGTTTCTTGTTTATCATTTTTTCTTTTAAGAAGGAATAATGTTAAGGAAATGAAATGTTCATTTGTTACTGGAAACTTACAGTGATGAGATGTGGTACATAAGACATCATAAATTGTCCCTCATTTCCACGTGCATTTGTCACTACTCCAAATCATTCATGTATCTATATATCTGCATCTGCATCTAGCTTTGATTTATTCACATAATTGATGTAGAGCAAGTTTTCTCAAAGACATGAATTATAGTAAATTTTTGATTTATACATGTATTTACTTTTGCATATCTTACTTTTAGATTTCTATAGCTCTTCGAACTTAGAGAACATTCACCACCTCTGTATTGGCTTAGGGAATGTTGAAAGAATGATTTTAATGATGCCACATATTTTTGCACTGTTCTTAGCTACAAACAATTGTGCGAGCTATGCCTTTTGAATATATTCATGTGCTGTGCCAAATAGTAGTAGTGCAAAATGCTAATGTTGATTTTAAAAGAATGACCTTTCCTTGTGTGTTTCTTTCCAGTGATCTGCTTATCTAAGACAGATGGTATTGATAGACTGCACTCTCACAGCCTTAGACTTGCAGAAATGCCTTGGAGTTTTTTGTTTGACATTTCTTTCTCCCTTGAGTACTTTGTTCTGACTCTGCCATTTAGACTTTACTGTAAGGATAACCAATTAGTAGTTAAATGACTTGAAGGAGTCTTTTTATGTACTCTATTCAAATAGCACTAAACTCACTGTCATATGAATCAAAGATATGAATTACTTCTTTATGCACTTTTAAAGAAAGCCCACACAGTAAATGATATTGTTCATAACCCCGGCCTTTATTGCTCTCTTCCCTACACTTAGGGACTCATTTTAAAGAAGAGTTGTAGATCTCCTATTCTGCATCCCAGTAGAAATAAGAACTCAGTAGGAATAGTACTATGTAGCTTTTTAAATAAACATATAACAGAAAGGTAGACTTAGTTTTGAAAGCCATACTCTACAGAAACAACAATGAGAATACTTGCTGGGAATTCACCTCTTTAAGAAATAGCAAATGACTGCCAAATTAGCAAGATGCTCCTGGCCTGTATCATTTATACATAGTACAGATATATATTGTGGGCCTACTATGTTCCAAACCCAAAGATTACAGAAGTAAATTCTTACTTCCCTTCTTTGGCCTACTCAGAATTTGAAAATATTTGGGAAGCTAGAGGTCAATACTCATAATCTAACTCTTAGAATGAATGATCCTTGGTCTTTACACAAAGAACATTCTGATTAATAAAATAGTCTTAGAGTTTTAGGAGAAATGTGTCATTCTGGACAACAAAGACCTTCTGTCTCTTTCACAATGGACTGCTTGCGAAAAAGACCAGTGTGCTTAGTTAATTAGGCATCTACAACACTGTGTAAACATTCCTTTCCAGTCATTGCTTCCTGGTCAGTCATAGAGACCACTTTGTAGGGCCTTTATTTTGAACACTAGAAAAGAACTATCTGCACTTGTAACTTTTGTAAATTTGCTGATAATGACATTACATCACATAATCGGGACATCATACCTGTCTAATGTGCACTGCTACTCCCATACTACTACTGCTAATACAACATTTACTAGGCATATTGGCCGCATGCCAAGTGCTGTGTTTATTTCTTATTTTCACAGTATACATTATGATTCAACGGGTGGTTTGGCTAAGCAGCTAAGAGAGAGGGCTCCAGAGACAAACTGCTAAGGTTCACGTTCTTGCTTCCATCATTTACTAGCTGCATGAACTTGGCCAAATTTCTCAAAATTTCTGTGTCTCAACTACCTTATCCATAAAATGGAAGTATTTGCCTGGTAGGTTGTTATATGATTAAATCAGAGAATACTGGTTAAGTGCTTAAAGCACAGACTAAATGTACAATAAAATTTGCTATAACATTTCTATAATATCACTCAACTAATATTTGCTATAATATTCATATCACCAATCACTGTAACTCAGAGAATTGTGCTTTCTTACTTGCTTAGTTTACATGTGAAAAACTGAGGTTCACACTAACATTTTAGTCAAAAAACCCACTAAATTATTAGGCTGAAATTCAAACTCTGTTTGATCTGATTCTACAGTTCCCGTGAGGGATGATATGCAACGAGAAGGGGTAGGCCTGCACCTGAAATGTTTCTAGAATTCTATACAATTATCTGTGATCCTCATATTCATTCAAAACCTATTGGTGGGAGATGTGAGGAATGGATGGGAAATGTCACAATTTGTATTTACAGTGAAGCAGGGAGTTTAATAAGATGGAATTTCAAGGTTTTTAAAACTGGGTGGTTTTTGTGAGGTGGGAATGGACTGGAGGGTGAGGTAGTGAATTGGGATAAACAGACTAGGAGTCTTCTGAACTTCTCCTCAGTATTCAAGGTTCTGGAAACCTTTTGAACTTTGGTCAAAAATAACAAGCTGTCTAATAAACAAATCATTCCATACAAAGAGAAAGAAATGGATAGGTGGGGCTTTGAAGCCAGTGGTGGTTCTTGGTCTGTGTGACTAGTCCACTAGGGGCAGATAGTAGTACTGGAGGCAGCTCTCAGAAGATTTGTAAAATGTGGTGAGTCAGTAACCATGGCCAACTTTATTGTGTGGTATCCTCAGTTAAGCATATATCCTAGAAAAGGATCCATCTTTCTTGCACTTGGAAAGATTTGATCGCTTATTTAGGACTTGGTTCTATGGCTGTGGCAGCAACAGGAGCAGCCAGCTCAGCTTAAGCCTCTGTTCCTTTAGACTTGCAGGTGGTTCTGATGGGGACCTACAGTGATGCACCAGTGAGTGACCAATGAAGACATGTCTTTATCAAGGAAAGCTGTACAATTTCTACATGGGAAGGATTCAATGGAAGCAATCTGGTTAGAAGGGGGCTAGAGACTCACTTTGAAGCTCTAGCTGCACAACAGGCATGATGTTCTTACTTAGATTTCAGTTTCCTTGGAGTTGATAAAAATTATGAGCAAACTGAGTCTCTTCCTGAGATACAAGTTTGCACTGCAGCTGCTCTTTCTCTTCTATGAAAACACGAAGCTCCAGCTTTGGTGCTAGCAACAAGAGGACAGAGGCTTACTTTGCAATATGCCTGATAGTGATTGTGTAGTTTTTCCTGCACCACAGGGTTAAAGACAAAATAAAACTTGCATTTCATTTTGAGCAAATACAGCAAGAACAAATGGCATGATTCTGAGCAATGTTAGCACACTGTGGATTCTTAAATTTATTGTGGTTGAGAATGAATGTTCTCCAAATTAGCAAGGCAGCTCTTCCAAAGTTCAGTGGAGGGCACTTTAAGAAGCAGTTATTTACACTTCATGTTGTGATACAACAATTGTTAATAAAAGCTGAAGAGATTTCCTAATTATTTGAGGGTGTGGGTAATAATCATCTTACCCTCCCTTCACTTGAAATGCTAGGAATTGAATCTGTGTGAATCTGGCTGATCACAAATCATATGCCACCACCTCTGTAACATTTACCTGCATAATTTGTCCTTATTATTTTTTATGTTGACGAATCCATATTAATAAATCTCACATTTATCTGTTTTCCATTATGCATTTCCTATTTCACAGTAAAGTAGGGACCCTACGCTCTGTTTACTTTGTGCTCTTTCACGGTAGACCATAGGATTTAAATAATGCCTATTGAAAAATTAAACAAATAAGCCATGCCACTTTTGTTAAGCAGCTTTACTTGGCAGCAAGATCTCTGTTCAAAATTATGCTAAGATGAAGAGTCTTACCATCACTTCCCTGGTGACCTGTGGGCACAGAATTTAATGAAAATTTATTTCTTTGCCCTTGTAGCAACTTCCTCAGCATAAGATCCTAATTAACCACCATAAGGTGATTTAGGCCTTGGGGGTGGGATGAGATTATTCATTTTTGTTCTATTTTACATTTATATTTACATCTTAATGTTGCATTCACTTCTTTTGAAATGTTAGTATTAAGAAGTGTTCTTTTTTTTTTAATTTATTATACTTTAAGTTCTGGGGTACATGTGCAGATCGTGCAGGTTTGTTACATAGGTATATATGTGCCATGGTGGTGGTTTGCTGCTTTTCTCTTAAAATTATGAAGACTTTTGAGTTTATGTTATTTTATAAGTCAAAAACTAAAACTAAAAGCAAAATCTGTAAAATTCCTTTTCTGAGGATCTAAAATCACCTTTTACATTATATCTCTTTATCTTTATGGATTTTAAATTAACACCTAATTGAACCGTGTGTATATTTCAAAGGTGAGGCTAGGTTCTCATTGATTTTCTCCATCAAGTTGTTGCATGAAACTCAAGAAAAATGTGAAAGATTATACAGTTTTTACCCAACAAATATTCTCACTAGAAGTATTTTCTTAAGAAAATAGATTTAAAATATTAACTATTTCTAAAATATAACAGAAAGCAAATTAAGTAGCATTTTCTTGAAGTACAAAATGTAACAATTACCACAGAAATGCATATGCTTTAATATCGTTGTTTTTAGCAATGAGTTTGATCAGCTTTCTGTTCATGATCAATTCTAAAATGATGACTCTTTCCTATGAAAAACATGCTTTGGTTTCATTTCACAGCTGGTAGTTTATTTACTTCAGATTTGTTGTCATTATCACATTTTCTGTTTACTCTTGTTTTAAACGTGTTTTGCCCCCACACATGTTCAATAGATACAATCCCTTGCATACAAATGAAAGTAGATTTCTAAAGCTCTGCAGTGTATTTACATCAAACTGTGAGTAAAGTAATTTGGAATAATAAAGTCTAAAATTTTTTAGATGTAGTGGCAGTAAAGGAGAAAAAGTAGACTGGGCACGGTGGCCCACACCTGTAATCCCAGCACTTTGGGAGGCCGAGATGGGCAGATTATTTGATGTTGCAAGTTTGAGAAGAGTCTGGCCAACATGGTGAAACCCTGTCTCTACTAAAAAAATACAAAAATTACCCAGGCATAGTGGGTAATCCTAGCTGTAATTCTGGCTACTTGGGAGGCTGAGGCAGGAGAATGGCTTGAACTTGGGAGGCAGAGGCTGCAGTGACCCAAGTTTGCGCCACTGCAGTCCAACCTGGGTGACAGAGCAAGACCCTGTCTCAAAAAATAAAAATAAAATAAAATAAAAATGATGACTAGCTTGTGCTCTCAGTACATATCTTGGATTAGATTCCATACTTCATTTAATACAGGTTTCTTCTTTTCCTCAAAATTATTATACATGCCATAAATATATCTTGCAAAATTGAGTAACAATTCACTTTGAGGTAGCTATAAATCTTGTAGTTTTATAACATACAGAAAATAATTAATAAAGAATCTTGAGAATTACTTAGATTTGGTTTCAAATCCTGGGTTCAATTATTAGGAATTAGGTTTATAATTCACTCTACCGCATTTCCAATGCTTAAGAATATAGGGTTAAAGACAGTGCTGAATCAAATGGCAAAATATTGGCTTAATTTAGACTTCCCTGGAAATTATGAATGTTAAAGGATGTTGAGTAGGATTTTGTGTTTTGTTTTTGCTGTTGTTACTCTCAAATTGGTAACTAGAGTTCATAGTTGCATGCAGAGATTAGCCTAGTATACTACTTAATAAAGAGAGAAGTAAAAAATTATGGCCAGAATCCTTTCTCAGGAGCTTCTTAAGTGTTAAAAGAAAAAACATAATTTCCCCAACCATCAACCAGCTGCTTTGCTTGTATACAGAAAGTTTTGGAGGCAGGAAGGAGGAGAGTAGCTCTTTGAAATGTTCTAGCCCTGTGGAATGTGCATCATTTATGATCAGATTTATGATCAGATTCCTTCTACAGCACTTTTCTCATCTCAAGTCAAGTGAAGGGGTCCATTTAATCATTTGTACAGACTGGCACACATGAAAGAAGGAGACTGGCAAATATTCCATTTAGCTAACTGAATCAGTAATGAACTTCCCAATCTGTTTCTGTGCCAGTGTTGGGGAGATAGGAGAAAATTAGAGAGAGATGGTAGGGAGGGCCAGTGGAGCATCTGCATTCTCACCTTTGGGCCCACCTGGAGTACATGAATGTTCTGTAGATAAAATAGACCCAGTATTTTTTTTTTTTGAAATGGAGTTTTGCTCTTGTTGTCAAGGCTGGAATGCAATGCCATGATCTTTGCTCACTGAAACCTCTGCCTCCTGGGTTTTCAAGCAATTGTCTTGCCACAGCCTCCCAAGTAGCTAGGATTACAGGTGTGTGCCACCATGCCCGGCTAATTTTGTATTTTTAATAAAGATGGGGTTTCACCATATTAGTCAGGCTGGTCTCAAACTCCTGACCTCAAGTGACTCCTCCCAAAGTGCTGGGATTACAAGCATGAGCCATCACTCCCAGCCAAAATAGACCCAGTATTAAGCAGTGGGCTTGAGCTCTTGCTGGGGGGGTTGGTAACAGGGTACAGTGACATCAGCAGTGAGAGGCAGTGAGATCTCCAGGAAACTGGAGGAAGGTGGAATGAAGGTGATAGTAACTGAGACCTGCGTGGGACCTGACCCAGTAGGGGGCCAGGCTGGAAAAGACGTGACAATTCCAAGGTGACAAAGAGGAAAGGGGAATCAAAAAAGAGGCAACACTCTTCATTTCAGCTTCCTTCAGCTGTAGTTCTGGCCAGAAATGGGAAAGAGGGGAAAACATTTTGAATCAAACTGAGTTTTAGTGAGAGACAGTAGCTTGAAGTTTATGGAAGAATCAAATGTCGTAAAGTCATGGGAAAGGAGAATTTGCAAAAAAATAAAAATAAAAATAGTGTGAAAACCATGTTTGAAGAAAAAAAATGGAACTATTTCAGGCTAATGTTTTGCTGAGGTGAGGGTCTTTGATAAGCCAGTTACAGCTGGATTAGAGAACTCTATGAGGCTTACATGTTATTTCCCTTAATTTAAACCCTGGGACTCCCTAATTATTTCTAACCAATCAAAGGCAGAGAGGTTGAAAGGGAGAATACAGAGAACTGATTGCTATGTTTACCACCTGGACCTGGAAGCACTGTCATTGACAGATCCCAGGTGCAGGCAGAAAGGGCAGGGGGTGGGGGTGCATAAGAATGAGCCTTGCCTTGTTTTTGAAATTTCCACTGAACCAAGCTGATTAGACATCTACCTGTTGTTCCAGTTACTATTACTGCATAAAAAAGTACCCAAAATTTGGTGGCTGAAAACAATCATTTCTTTTGCTCACGATATTGTGGATTAAGACAATAGAGAGTGAAGTTCTTGCTAGAAGTTTTAAATGCAATTGCAGTCAAAGTGTTAGCTGGGGCTACCATTATCTGAAGGATCACCTGAGCTGGGTGTTCAACATGGCTTCCCACATGGCAAGCAATGGATGTTTGCTGCCAGCAGGGAGCTCAGCTGGAGCTGTTGGAGCGCATACCCGTGTGTGACCTCTCCATCACAGCAGTCTCAGGGTAGTTGAACTTCATGCATGACTGCTGGCTTTTTCAGAGTAAACATCTTAACAGAACCAAGAGGAGGTAGAAGGCTTTCTTTGATCACATCTCAGAATAATTGGTTACAAGTCCATCACTAAGGCCAGCCTGAATTCAAGGAGAGAGGCATAAACCTCGTCTCTCAATGGAAAGTTGTCAAATAATTTGTGGATGTGTTTTAAATTTATCATCCTATGAAAAGCCAAAAAAAAAAAGCCCTCTCCAATCCAATAACCATTTCTTATATTTTGGCCAAAATTACATTTTCTAAGGATTATGGGGAGGGGGAAGAAAAGTTTTTGTGAACTTGGGCAAGTCATTTTAACTTACTGATTTTCAGTTTTCTCTTATCAAAATGAAAGCAAAAATGCCTATTTCATCGTGCTATTGTTTAATTATGGGTGGCTCATGCCTGTAGTCCCAGCTGCTCAGGAGGCTGTGAGGCAGGAGGATTGCTTGAGCCCAGGAGTTGGAGACTGCATTGAACTATGATTACACCACTGCACTCCAGCCTGGGCAATAGGATGAGACCCTGTCTCAAAAAAAAAATCATTGCCCTTTCATAAATTTAAATGTAAACAGTGTCTAATACATAGTAGCTCTTATTATTTAGTCCTACTAAATGGTACATCCAAAGAGAAATTCTAACAAGATATAATGAAAAAGATTTGTATATTGGAAGCTTTCATTTATGAGTGAAGAAAAACTGCTGAAGATTTATAATTTTGAGCGAACATTGGCATAAATAGAAAGCCAGCTTGCAGAGCAGAGAAGGCTGATATTTTTATGCTAAGCTGTAGAAATCAGGAAATGTGTGATAGGGTTATCTGACAAATAGATTTAGAGAAGCCACAGAAAGAGGAAGGGGAAATCAAAGTGAACATTGATAAATGTGGGTAAGGGCATTGTGTGTTGGGGAAGCGTCACACTTCTTCCATTTAATACCATGTGATGTTTGAAGCACGCTTATGAAAAGTCATCTTTCATGTTAAGTGGAGAGCATGTATTTGTAACATTTCTATTTGGTATTTGTAGCATTTCTATTTAGCAGTCATATCTCTAGTTATTAAAAATCACATTGTGATAAAATACTCTTTTGATACATGCTGACTAAAATCGTATGGTAGACATTTTCTGCCATGTAGCAGGATTTAATAGATTTTGGAAAATAATATTTTTATATTTCTATTATAAATAACATTCATATAAATAATCTTATTAGTTGCTATCAATACAGGGAATTCTTATTTACATTAATTAGTTTAAAACTTTCATTGTTTTTGTGCTTTACTCCATAATCTTGCTACTGTTGAAACACGTTACACTTGTATAAGTACATGTAGCAATGCCAAAAATATTGGGGTGCCTACTCCGTACATGGGTTTACATTGGTTGTTGTAGTTATTGCTTTATTTTATTATTACCTTCTGCTTTTTTCATATTTGCAGGCACACTATTGTCTTCTTCTAATTCTTAAGTGTAGCGACAGATGTATCTCCAATTCATAATTTTGTGTTTTTTTGTATTCCTCTCATTATGGTGTTCTTTGTTGTTTTTGCAGATTTTACCGCCTTTTCCAGGTTTTAGATTTAGTAATAGCAATACTTCTATTTCATCAATTTCAATGCTTCTTTCAGAAATGTTTCAGAAAGGCAAGCTCCATTCTTAATGAGAGACTATGTTTTGGTTCTTTGAAAATAGGAAATTGAATGTGACCCATATTCTCTCTCAGGTAGCTTATAAAGTATGTTAGTGTATTAGCCTGTTAGACATGACATTTTCAATTGCAAGAAACCTAAAGCAAAAGGGAATTTTAGGTCTTATAACTAGAAATGCTGTGGAGTTGTTCACATTGTGAAAAATAAGTTACAGGATTAGGGAAGAGTTTACGTTCAAATAGTCAAAGCAGCAATTGAGATATTTTGTATTGTAAATTCCAAAGGCGATCATAAAGATGACTACTTAATACCTGTTCCCAAATGGATTCACCCTTTCATTCATTCAGTCTTTCATTCATCCAATACTTACTGAACTCCCATATTTGCCAGCTATTTGGTACTGGGGTTAGAGAGGTGAATAAGACCAAGTTTTGTCCTTATGGGAGCAACAGTGTAATCTAGGGAGATAACAAATAGCCAAATCAAAGAAGAAATAATGAAGTGTCACATAGTGATCATTCCTATTAAGCTGGTGTAAGTTGATTTAAACTACATGATCAAGGAAGATCTTTCTGAAGATCTTTGGACCCAAGTGCCTTTGCACTCAAGATTTGACTGATATCTCTGTGAATATCTGGGAAAGTCTTCAGGTGAAGGGCCCAGCAGGTGTAAGACCCTAGTAAAGTGGGAGCTTTGTAGTATTTCACAAATAGTGAGGAGGTGGGAGTAAATTCAGCACTTTATGAAGTTTTGGGCATTTTTCAGTCTTGTTGGTATCAGTGAATGTGTGATAGCTAGAAACAGGTCAATAAATTATTCATGATCAAAATGAATTTGCTGTTTCTCTGCCCACATTATTGCACCCTTGGGAAGTGGTTAGTTTGCCCACCTGGGCCAAAGGAGAGTTCGTTATCCAAGAACCTAAATCAATATGTTTCAGTTTAGCCGTCTTTTTCTACAAGCACTTAAGCTCTTTAATTCCATAAAGATAATTATCACTCCTAGACTTAATCATTTTTCTCTAATCCTCTGTGTTATCTTCTTTAATCTTATTCAAGACTTGGGTCCTCCAGTTCTTTGTTGTTTTGCCATTAAGCCTTATCAATATTTGCTTGGAGCTAAATTTAGTATATTCACATTCTTCTTTTTCTATTCTCTCTCACTTTTTTCTGTGCAAGTACAAATGTAAATGTCACAAAATTATCAGAATCTTGAATTTTGATGTCAAATTCATGTTTTTTATAATAATGACTTTTAAAGAAGAAGGATATATATCTCTTATGAATACTTCTTGCTTTTAATTTATGATATTTCTGCCTTTTAAATTAGAGGTGGTAGGATGGCGATACATCTGTGTGAAATTTACTTATCTGCTAAATGTTTTCTAACTACTCCAATCTACTATTGCCTATACTGTAATTTTCCGTGCTGTACCCAGATAATTCTTTCTGAAATACAAAGCTGACCACACCATCATTGTGCTTAAAATGTGTTGATAACTTCACATTCCGTTTTGGGTAAAGATCAGCTCCGTACATGGCCTAAAAAGTCCCAATGAAATGAACTCAACAGCTGGCAGTCTCCACTCTGACCAAATCCCTCCTGGATTCACCAGCTTCCATTCACTGACATTCTTTTCCTCCTTACTGTCTGTTCTCCATGCCCTCCTGAAAACAGATAATTTGCATGTACTCATTTGTCATGTTCACTACATTTTTTTTCCTCCTTGACTAACTAACCTATATACCCTCCCAAATTTCAATTCAGTGATCACTTCATGACAGTTATCATCTCTAGGCAGATTGTTAAAAGCAGATCTAGAAAGAGTACCACCTGCAATTTCTGGTCACTCTAAAACATTACATGTGCATACACACGTATACCACCCCACACACATTCTAGGTAATATTCAGAAATCTTACTGTTTTAATAGAAATGTGTTTAAAGTTGAACCATGCTCAAAAAAGAGCATTCCAAACTATTAAGCTGACTAAAAGTGTCTTTAGATAAGCAGTAGACATACACCCACTGTTCAGATTAGCTAAATTGGAAAAGAACTGGTTTTCAAGGTTATTAACCAACAATATTCTAGTCTCAGATGCTGTACTAGAATGTTCTGGTGCAGTTATTGTTTGGTTTAATTTTTTACTCTAGTAAGCCATAGACTGACACATTACCAATAATTCTTTTCATTGTAAGCAGCACATTATTTAGTTTTGAATGTTCCTTGTGTGATGCTTGAAATGTAAATAGAGTAATTTTTACCATTCTTCAGGAGCTTCTAAGTCATTTATAATTGGATGATTCTTTTCCCACAGTTTGTGAAGTACAAGGTGTATCTGTCAAAACTGATTTTCTCTCTTTGTTTCTTTTATCTATATCATGGCTTACCCAATTGCTAGTGTGCAAGAAACATTATTGATGTCTTATTGAATCCTTTCTGTATATACTACTGTGATCTTGGTGGCGTCTTCATTTATTATTCTAGTGGACGCATATAACTTACCCTCAGTATTTTTATGAGAGAAGAAGCAACATCTTCTTTTTCTAAAAAAAATTAATTTAGACAGTATGTTCTCTTAGCATAAATACCAGTGTGGTCCTCCTCACCACTGTAACTTCAGTGCCTAGCACAGCACCAACACACAGTTGAAACTTAATTCCTGAAACAGCCCGTGGTTAGGGATAGTCTACCTTTTTACTAGTGATGAAACTGACCCTTAAAGGAATGAGGGAGTGATTGCTCAAGTTTACACAGCTGCTAAGTGGTAAGGCTCAGGCTCTTAGTTGCAGTGTGGCTTATTATCTAGCATCTGCTAACAAGTTATGAAGGCATTTTGCTACTTTAAAATTATTTATTTATTCAAACTTCCTGTGTACTGGTCAGATTTCCATTGTCAGATTGAGAAAATAAATCACTCATTTGCAGGACAGTAGCGTACATCTTACTTGCATTCCAGTTGTGTATGCGTTCTTTTAAAGTTTATAATATTATTTTCCTGTTCCTACAATATTATTTTCCTGTTCCTTATAATATTATTTTCCTGTTGCTGTATATTGATGGCAACAGTAGGCCTAGGTTTTCCACCTCTCTGTAGAACAAAGCCATAGCTTATAAATTGTTTTAATTGCTACCTGGACTGACATAGTTTTCTTATCTTTAGTGAAATATTTACTGCTTTGTTGCAAAGAAAGCTAGCAGATGGTTTTCGTGACATCACAGGCAGGAAAGAATAGGCATATAGGGTCCACATGTTTTGCCTTTTTTCCAAGTGTCTAACTGCATATATTCATGAGAATTTTGAATGAGGAAGTCAATAAACTTGTCATTGTTCTATAATGAGAAATGTTATTTGCTGAAAATAAAGCCCATTACTGTGTTCAAAAGAAAAGATCTCAGTCTCAGTCTGAAAAGAATGCTTATGCAAGGATAAACATATATGAAAAAGAAACTTATAAAATTTAAATATTAGCAATCATGACTGAAGATATTATTAATTGCATATATATATATATATATATATATATATATAAAATGTCCAAAGACTTGTTAAGTAGTTTATATTGTATCTCATTTTATCCTTAAAACCTTTTTACAGATAAAAAAAAATTGAGAATTTGAATGTTTAAGAAGGTAATTTATGTTCCAAAAACTAATAATTGGAGGAGTTTGGGTTAAAGATTTGTTGGACTCTAAAGTCTAAATTATTATTCTTTATATTATTCTTTTAAAAATCAAGATAAATATTTTATATTCATTATCATGATTACTTTTACAATATATTTTCCCGCCTGTCTAAAATTCTGTTAAAGACATCATGTCTGTTTAATTTACCTCTATATTAAAAGTAATGTGTTACACCACCAATCTTACTGTATATATGATTTATGTCCATTGTAGATACTCAATAAGATATATTGAATGAATCATCTTGCACTTTGAAGGTTGGGGTTGCCACAACATTAACAGTGTTATAGCCTTTCCTCTCAGACTTTTTAGGGGAGTTAGAGATAAGAAATGGCAGAGCTTAGCCTGCTTGGAAGAAAGGTGGTGTTTCATAAAGTTTGCAGCATCACTGGAATCCAGAGACTCAATTGTCTTTGACCATTAGGTTTCAATAAGAGGCAAGAAGAACTTAAGGAAAATCTGATTAGAAGAGTTATACACTGATCTCAAAAGGGCTTCAATGGCAGCATGACATGGAGATCAAGAGTATGGGCTCTGGGCCAGATTATCAGGGTTCCATTCCAAAGTATTCCACTTATTAGCTCGTAATTTTTCAGACAACTGCTCTGTACCCAAATGATCTCATCTGAAAATTGGAGATAATGATTATACCTACCTCATAGGATTATCATTAAGATTAAATGAATTACTGATAAAGTACTTAGAACAGTGT
This sequence comes from Sapajus apella, assembly GCF_009761245.1. Classification (NCBI taxonomy): domain Eukaryota; kingdom Metazoa; phylum Chordata; class Mammalia; order Primates; family Cebidae; genus Sapajus; species Sapajus apella. Next base: position 26,453,679 of record NW_022436963.1, read on the forward strand.
CTGATACACAGTATGTGTTACATAGTGTTTGTTACAAAAGTATTCATTCTAAAAAGTCATTCTAAAAAGTCTCAAAAGTATTCATTCTAAAAAGTCATATAAACTAAATGCTTATAGATTAAAAAAATATTATGCATCTGCTTGGAAACTAAAAGTTATTATTTGATAAAAGTTAAGATGTTCTCAGTGCTAGAATTATATAATAATGGTCACATTCTAGAACCATAAAGTCATTCTTAAGGAAATATGTATTTAAAAAGCAAAATGAAGAGCTAGAAATGAGTAACTAGTATACAAACTATGAAACCAGAGGATAATATTCTATATCTGTAAATACACATAACATTAATATTCTTAATTTGATGACTGGCAAAAGAACACAGCGTTGAATCTCAAATATTTTCTCTTTCGCTTCTCTACCACATTCGTTTCCATGTTACTTTTATCCTTTTCATGATGATCGATTGCTTACATTTTAAACTGTAATCACTGTACTGCAATTTATTTCTCTTACCTTATACTGGAAAAAATATGCAAAAAAAGTGACATTCAGAACTTACAGGCCATTTTTATATCAGGAATTCAAGGAAAATAATTATTTATGTAACTTTATTTCTAATTGTTACATTTGCTTAGTTTGTCTTTTCCCTGTTTTGCCTTTTCCCTATCTTTGGCATGACATTTCGAATTGTTATTGGAAAGAGAATCAACCCAGAAATTAGGAAAGTTAGCCAGTGACACATTCCTTTATTATATGATATAAAAGTTTTATTTTGCTCTTTTAACATTTTTCTTTTCCGTAACAAGAAGTTTTACGGTTACATTTCACAAATTTTGCATCTGTGTATGTAACAGAAACACAAAATGTAGTTAGCATTTAGGCATTTGTATTTTATTTTACTAGGCAGGAATGTGGAGTGTGTTTGTGTGCTTGTGCATGTCAGCTGGAAGGAAGTGTGGTTGCCCAGTACTTCCTCAACTCATGACTGACACTTTGTTCCAGTTCAAGAAGGAAATAAAGAGCACTTCAAAATATAATACTGAATACTTTATTCATCTGCTCTATGGAAATCAGGCCAGGAAGCAAATTAAAATTACAAGAATATCCAAACCAGAATTATTTTGCTTGCTGTCTAGGTATTTGACCACTGCCTTTTATAATTTTAACCTTTCTAGACATTCTCTTTGGGGACGGTTTTCCTTGTGGTCCATAGGAGATCCCACTAAAATCATTTACTAGATGTTGCAGATCTCCCCACAATCCCCGTTGTGCTAAGTGGTGACTAATCTGGGAGCTGTCATGTTTGGAAAATACTATGATACCATGAGTTAATTTCATACCTGTCATGAGAGCTTGCATGGGATCCCAGGGGACCAGTGGTATGTCACACACTGCTGCAAGCATTCGTTAATACCTTTCAAAGCAATGACCCATGGCCAAGAGATCTTGTTGTAACATATGGCAGCACCTGTCACCAAGTTTCATGACTGGCATTAAATTAACCTGTTTTTCTGTTTGATGTGCTGCTTTCTTTGCATTATCCATAAAAAGGATGAGGACAAATTGGAAGCAATTTACCCTCCCTTTCAAGAAGCATAATGGTGGATTTGGGATACTGGACATAATGAATAGACAGTGTCCTTGTAGAAGATCCACACTGCTATTCAATAAAGGTGGTGTTTTATGAATTTCTGAATGGCAGTCTGCAAATCTCACACAGGAAGCAATGTTTTAGTTTCTGAACTCTGTCAAACCTAGACGTAGAGTAAGAAATGACATTTTGAACCAGATTGTGGAAGAAAAATCCAGGAAGCATGAGTTTCAGATGTGAGTTTGCCCTTGCCTTTCAAATGGCTTCAAGCAATCTTGAGCTTCCTCTCACCTATATTTCTCATGCTCAGATCTTGGTATTCTAATGGGGACACACAAAAAAGGGACCCACAGAAGAACAATATTCAGAATGATGCTGAATATTCAGTATCTGTGAAAAATAGATTAATGGGATTTAGACTTTAAGTCTTAAAGCTGCAATTTAGCAGTTACTTTCAAGGATAAAGACTGAGAAGAATACAGCCCACCATTTATATATGGCTAATGGCTTTCTACCTCAGTGAAATAGTAAGTTTTTTTGATCAAATGATTTCTCAATAAAGTTTCTGATTCCTTGCATCACTTTTATTTTTCTTTTTCTTTCTTTCTTTTTTAGTCTTCTTATATATCCTTTTACACAGACTTAAGCTTCTTAAAATATTTATTTTAATGGTGGAGATGCTGTTTTCTATAGCTAGTCTCTTTCCTTCTTTGTCTTAAGATAAATGCTTCTTAGATTCTGTGAATTTTAAAATTCATATACAGCAAAGAACAAAGATAAATTTAGTAGTCTTTTTCCTTTTTCTCACTACCAAGTCTAGGGAATAAATAGTGTTGTTCTTCTACAATTTGGACTGGTTGCTGTGAATTCGGGAGTAATCAATTTTTCCTGGCATTTCTTAAATGGTCTTTTTTATTCACTGAATCTCCTTTGAAAGTATAAACATTAGTCCTTGTTCTGTGGTTTTGGAAATTGATGGCTGCTGTTCTCAAAGGATAGTAGAGTTGGGATGATTGAAGGAGTTGAGTGAAACGCTGAACTGAAACAATGGAGGAAAGGGAAGACAGTACCAGGGACGACAGAAGTGCGTGGTGATTGTGAAGTAATCTGAACTAGGGACTGGGGACATACAAGCTGCTTAGACTTGATTAATAGATGCTGTAAAACTGAAATGCTGAGCCAAGGAATAAAATTGCACTTGATAAGCCACTTGAAAATGTGTTAATGCCTTCACTTGACAAGCATTTATTTTTTTCGTCCTTGGTATAAAACCACTGTATGAAAATGTAGATCTTTTTTTCACATTGAGTATTTTTTAACTGCTGATTGTGGTTATGTTGGCCTAAAATCAGGTTTCTATTATCCAAAAAGAAAGCCAAAAAGAAAATGAAAAGAAATAAAAATAGGTGTATAAAGGTAAGTATTTTGGAAGCATGAACCTTCACGTAAAGTGTCATGTAATATCTTTGCTAGGTCAGAATCAAAATAAAATTTAAAACTAAAATTTATATTTAAAATGTTCTTAATAGACTATAGGCATTTATTTTTTAATGCCAGCTACAGTGATAGGAATTTTGTACCTAAAAGAATGAGGGAATTTGCAAGGATTTTTCAGGAGACTGTGGCACTGTCATGGATGGCATCGATACCATTTTCTAAACAAAATACGTCAAGAAAATTGAAAATCAGTCTTGTTAATAGAAAACAGTACAATTTGTGGTAAACTGACAGCAAACTGAGGATCCACAAAATAATTTAGATAAGAATTAAAGTGCTGAAACAATTTTATTACTGGTAAATCTGAATTCAGAACTGCTTCTGGTGATTTTGCTACATCAAGCAGGCCCTGAGAAAACCTGAAACTGTTTAAAGGGAGATGTTCAAGGATGGTCACAAGATGCAGGATTCATGAGTGTCCACCATTACAAACTATCACCTTTACTACAGCAACTAAATACCTTTTTCTCTAAGAAGGACTCAGTGAAGTATAGAGATGAAATAGGAAAATTTTGGTTGGGTGGGTGGGTGGTAAGTTTAATCACTACTCTTCTTTAATGGGTAATGGAATGGAAGTAACTTTCCTCTCTGGTTTTAGAGGTTAACTAATAGTATCTTTTCCCAAACACATAGACACACTCACCAGACACACAGATACACAGACACACACACACAAACACATACACACACACACATATACAAACACATACTACAACTGTTTGTTACATGATTCCTAATTAATGATATTACATTCTCTAACCCAGTAGTACTTAACTGGGGTAATTTTGTCTCCTAGGGGACATCTGGCAACATCTAGATACATTTTTTGCAAGTAATGACTTCTACTATTGGCTTCTCATGAGTAGAGACCAGTGATTCCCCTAAATTTTCCTACAACACCCAGCATATCTTCCCCACAATGAGGAATTATTCAGTTGGAAATTTCAAGGGCGCTCAGGTTGATAAGCCCTGTAATTGCTCGAAGTAACTTAGTCTCCCTAGTAGTTGCACAGTATGTAATAGTTATTCCTTCTTCCACTACTACTCCCCACACATTTGCCTACAAGCTTGAGAATTTACATAATTCCAGGAGTACAGTAGAAAGGGGCCTCACATCCAAGTGCTTGGGTACTGTGCTATCTTGTGTTACTTGCCTTCAGCACTGTGATCTGCCATTGGTAAAGTTGTGGTCAGGTTGGTTCTCCTGGACTGCAAGAGTCCAGAAATCTCTTGTTGATGATCCATCACTGTCTTAAAGTCTATTTTACCTAATGTTAATAAAACTACTCCAGCTTTGTTTTGTGTATTTTTCCAAGTAATTTTTTTTTTTTAAGACAAGGTCTCACTCTGTCACCCAGGCTGGAGTGCAGTGGCACAATCTCAGCTCACTGCAACTTCTACCTCTTGAGTTCAAGCAATTCTCATGTCTCAGCCTCCCAAACAGCTGGGACTACAGGAACATGCCACCACACCCAGCTAATTTTTGTATTTTTAGTAGAGATGGGGTTTCATCATGTTGGTCAGGCTGGTCATGAACTTCTGACCTCAAGTGACCCGCCTTCCTTGGCCTCCCAAAGCACTGGGATTACAGGTGTGAGCCATCGTGCCCAGGCTGTATCTTTTTTCTATTTTTTTTTTTTTTGCGTTTGCTCTGTAAATATCTTTGAAACTATAGTTTATCTCTTTTAGATAGTATGCCATGGGTGGTATCTATACCATTTTCTAACAAAATATGTTAAGAGAATTGACAGGATAATGTCTAATATAGTTACTGATAAGATAGAATTGATGTCTGGCATTTTGCTATTTTTTCTATATGTCTATGTCTTTGTTTTTTTATTCCTTCATATCCACCTTCTTTTGTGTTAAATGAATATTTTCTGGCATGTCATTTTGTTTCCTTGTTTCTTTTATTGTATCTTTAAAACTATTTTCTTAGTGGCTGTTCTAGGGAATATAATTAGCATTTTACTATAATAATCTAGATGAGATGAAAGCTAACTTAATTTAATAGTATACAAAAACTTTGTTCTAATATGTACCTGTTATTTCCTTCCTCCTTGGCTGTTATTATTGTACCGATTATACTTTTATACAGTGTAAGCCCATTAACATGGTATTATAATCATTGATTTATATAATTGTCTTTTAATCAGATAATAGAAAAGACTTACAAAAATATTTTAACACTTTTTTTTGTAATTTCCTTTACTAGTGTTTTTTTATTTATTCGTATAGATTCAGGTTGACATCTAGCGTTCTTTGATTTAAGCTTGAAGGTTCCTTAACATTTTTTGCAGGGCAAAACTGCTAGCAAGAAATTATCTCAGTTTCTGTTTATCCAAAAATGTCTTATTTTTATTTTTGTAATTTTCAAAGAATAGTTTTGCTGTATATAGAATTCTTGGTTGACTGGTTGTAACTGGTTGACTGTCTTTTTCATTCAGCACATTGAATTATGTCATCCAACTAAAAAATGTGAATGACTTCATAAATCTAGATATCGTCTTTGCACAAGGACCAAAGTAACCTTCTTTGTATCATTTCAATTTTAGATGCATCACCAAAGCAAGCACTCTGGATCCTTTCATTCTGCTACAGAAATGAGGAAGGCTTGGGGGAAGTTACTCTTTTTCTCTATATAAATCCTCCCTTTGCAACTTCTCATCTGTTTTGTAGACTATGCTATATAAAATGCAGCACCTCTCTACGAAAACAAAATACTTTTATTTTGTGTCTGGTGATCCAAGTAAAAGCCCTGCTTTGGGGGGATCTAGTGGTTTTCTAACAGCTCCTGCTCAGATTGTTTCCTTGGATTTCAGTTTTCTGCCTCATCATATGCAGAACCATTCCATTCGCATGGTTAATACATCTCTCACTTGACACAGGAATCCTCATTTATGGGAAAGTAACACAAACTTTTCATTTGAAAAAGATATTGCTTCATGGGGTACATAATTAAAACCGGATAATCACTTTCTCATCATAGCCATTCTCTTCACAAATATTATCAGCATTCAATGCAAAAAATTAGCCTACAGTCTTCCCCTAATGTTTGCATGTATCTTTTTATGTGATCCAACATTTTGCTATTAAATAGAATGAATTCTATGGAGACATGATTACATAATAGCAAGAGTGTACATTTCCTGAGATTAGTAATCACACATGGTTTATTTTAGTCCTACATAGAATGTTGTGACTACTATCTTTTTATTTATGTGCACATGTATCTATTCATCCATCCTTCTATTCATTAGTCTTGCCAGCCAACCATCTATTCATCTATCTGTTTGTCTGTTTGTCTCTAACATATCTTTTTCTTCACAGAATTCAACTTCATGTTAGCATATGATAGCTATCTAATAGGTACATGTTAAATTACTTTCATATGGGAAATACAGACTCTAGTGTAAAGTATTAGCATTACTGAAATTTGGGGTTTGATCATTCATTTTGTGGGGAACTACCCTGTGGGTACAGACATTGGATGCTTAGCACCATCATCCCTGGCCTCTCAATACATACCAGTATTATTCTCCCAATTGTAACAACCAAAAATGTATTCAGATAAAATAAAACATCCATGGAGGAAAAATCCCTCTCCTCCACCCCAGTTGAGAACAGTTGAGATAAAAGCATTCTTTCCTTCTTTTATCATAATATTTATGATTAAAATGAATATTTAACAATGACTAATTGGGAATTTATTGGATGAATGAATGCATTTACATATATATTTTCCAGATAGTCACACTCTCGCTCACTTATTCATCCACTCATTTATTATTTAACAAACACTTATTGTGTACGAATTATGCACTAAGCACTTTGCCAGGTAGTAGGGATACATAAGTGAAATATAAGTTTCTGCCCTGATGGGGCTTACAGACTTTTAGTGGGACTACATAAAAGTGAGCAAACAACTAAACAAAAGGTATTATTGATAAGTATTTTGTCTACAAGAAAGCAGGAATTTATAAGGGAAAAAATGGGGGGGCAGCATTAGATTAGCGGACAAAGAACTTTCTGAGGTGACGTTTAAGCTGAGAATTGAACAATAAGAAGAAAGCAAAGCAAAGATGTGAATAATTTAGTCATTAATTTTTACTTATTTCTTACAGCATATGAGATTTGTGCTAGGAGGGCAAAGGGATGATCATTTGATGGCATATTAACTTGCTTCTCTACTCATATTTGTGAAAAACACCAGACTGTTTGTGTGGAAACCATTGGGAACTGTTCCAAACCATGTGAGAAGCCTGACATTTTTAAATGAGGGTGTATAGCCTGTGAGACGTCTGACATTTTTAAATGAGGGTGCATTGCCCTACCAATGTAAAGCCATTGTTTTGTGGCAATGCCATGAAAATTGGTAAGGCATTGGAAAGCAAAAATGAGACATGCAGACTTTAAAATATCCTGTGAGATAAGAACTAGTGATTGTTCACTAGAAAAGACAAATAAGATTTTTCATGACATTATATGTCACTGGAGAGATGGTGGTGACCAGATAAAACTGTCCATAGAAAAATCCTGGCCTGATGTATTTAAAATAAAGCAGGTAAATCATTATTCATCTTTCTCTTTTTTTCTCCAACCCACTAGATCTAAGGACATTAATCAGACCTTGGGATAATTACATATAGCTGTGGTATGAGTACATTGATTCATTTATAATTCCATTGGTAGTAGATGATACAATTAAGTACAAAATTCTGCAGAATCTATTCTATCATCGTTTGACAAATCAAATAATGTATTCTGGATATTTATTCTCATGGATATTTCCCTTATAAATAGATGTCTAAAATAAACTATTTTGCATATGCTTGCCTTTTAAAAGTAGTTTTATCCACTGGAAATAAAAAGCTTTTTTAAGCATATTTTTATATTTAAACATGCCTACACATGTTTTCAAGCATAATTGAAATAATTATAAGTTTTGTTATCACCTTTCACATTTTATGCTAGATGCTGGATCAAGTCAAAACTGGAACTGCAAGTCAAACATCTTGATGAAATACAGAATTCTGTAAAGGAAAGAGATGAATTACAAAATAAGATTTTGTTTGAGGAAGACAAAATGATAGCTGGGTGACTTGAGCATTTAAATGAAATCTGATGAAGTCCCTCCCACCAATTTCTCTACAAAATGCCAATGGCATTTAAAAGTAGTATCATCAGAGAAGCCAATGTATATTTTTATACTGCAATTAAGTAATTGAGTACAAAATTCAGTACAGTCAGTGGGAACGTGATCAGATGAATAAAGGAAGACAGAGAAGATAATCATTTCAATTCTTTCCATAATTTTGCTTTCTACCCTAGTAGTTAAAATTCACAGGCTCACAAGTCTCACTGGGCTCCAGAGGAGAAGCCTGACTCCTCCACAGCTGTGTACTCTCGGGCAAATTATGGGATTCTACCTCAGTTTACTCAGTTTTAAAATTGAGATAGCAATTCTTGTCCTCTAGAATATTTGCTAGGATTGAATGAAATACTATACATAATATCCACATTACATAGCTGATGCTCAATGAATCATAACTTCATAATCATAGCAATGTTTATTTCTCCTGTAAGTGAACTAAAAACAACAACAATAATATTCTTTGCCTTCTATGGTCACTGCTAATCATGAAAAAAATATGCCTGTATTGATGCTTAGGAGAGAAAAATGGTTGCAATGAGAGAGCAGTATTTCCAGACTTCTAATGACTTTTCTCAGTTTTCTGCATTTTGTTTCTGTTTGGCAGGTTTTTTTTTTCTCCTTGCACTTTCATGATTGAGCATAATTACAGTAATGAATTATAAGTGAACATAATGTATAATGAACATAATTCATGAAGTTTATTACCCCCATTTTCATAATTCTGATTCCAAGTTAGATATCCCCTTTCAAGATAGGTTCCATAGCCTCCTGTGTGAGATGTATATGCCCACCCTACTCCAGATAACAGCACCCAGTTTGTCTCCTGCAAGGCACTTATCACAACTCTTAATGTTTTTTGTTATTGGCAAGGGGTCATGATCCATGCCCCAAGAGTGGGTTCTTGGATCTCGCACAAGAAAGAATTTGGGGCGAGTTCATAAAGTAAACGCAAGTTTATTAAGAAAGTAAAGGAATGAAAGAATAGCTACTCTATAGGCAAAGCAGCAGCATGGGCCACCCAGCTGCTCATACTTATTGTTACTTGTTGATTATATGCTAAACAAGGGGTGAATTATTCATGAGTTTTCCAAGAAGTGGGTAGGCGATTCCCAGAACCGAGGGTTCCTTCCCTTTTTAGACCATATAGGGTAACTTTCTGACATTGCCCTGGCATTCGTAAACTGTCATGGCACTGGTGAGAGTGGCTTTTAGCATACTAATTAGTGTATAATGAGAAGTGTGGACAACCAGAGGTCACTTTCATTAGCATTTTGGTTTTGGTGGGATTTAGCTGGCTTCTTTACTGTAACCTGTTTTATCGGCAGGGTCTTTATGACCTGTATCTTTGCCAACCTCCTATCTCATCCTGTGACTTAGAATACCCATCCTCCTGGGAATGCAGCCCAGTAAGTCTCAGCCTTATTTTACCTAGCCCCTATTCAAGATGGAGTTGCTCTTGTTCAAGTGCCTCTGACAGTTTCATTTCTACTTTTCACATACTTATCAATATATAATATAAAAATATAAAATGGCATATATTATATATTAATATATATTATATTTACCATCATTAAAATGTAAATTCTAGTAAGTCAGTGAAGGAGTCTGTCTTGTTCACCACTCTGTCTCTAGACAATAGCTCTGTGCCAGGTAAATACAGACACTCAATAAATATTGAATGTTGAAGAACTTTTCCTGCAAACCATAATGGCCACCTAATAGGTTTACACATTCGATTGTCTTTTTACCTGCTCTTACATAAATTTGTGCTGAGACATACAAGGCATCTGATGTTGTAGTTATTTTTTGCCGTAGTGGTGCTTTGGGAAAGATAATTGAGACACCTTTTTTTTCCCATTTATTTATTTTATTGCATTTTAGGTTTTGGGGTACATGTGAAGAACATGCAAAATTGTTGCATAGGTACACTCGTGGCAGTGTGATTTGCTGCCTTCCTCCCCATCACCTACATCTGGCATTTCTCCCCTTGCTATCTCCCCCCAGCTCCCCACCCCCCACCGTCCCTCCCCTATTTCCCCCCAACTGACCCCAGTGTGTAGTGCTCCCCTCCCTGTGTCCATGTGTTCTCATTGTTCAACACCCACCTATGAGTGAGAACATGCGGTGTTTGATCTTCTGCTCTTCTGTCAGTTTGCTGAGAATGATGGTTTCCAGGTTCATCCATGTCCCTACAAAGGACCCGAACTCATCGTTTTTGATGGCTGCATAATATTCCATGGTGTATATGTGCCACATTTTCCCTGTCCAGTCTATCGTCGATGGGCATTTGGGTTGGTTCCAGGTCTTTGCTATTGTAAACAGTGCTGCAATGAACATTTGTGTGCACGTGTCCTTATAGTAGAACAATTTGTAATCCTTTGGATATATACCCAGTAATGGAATTGCTGGGTCAAATGGAATTTCTATTCCTAGGTCCTTGAGGAGTCGCCACACTGTCTTCCACAATGGTTGAACTAATTTACACTCCGACCAACAGTGCAAAAGTGTTCCTATTTCTCCACATCCTCTCCAGCATCTGTTGTCTCCAGAGTTTTTAATGATCGCCATTCTAACTGGCGTGAGATGGTATCTCAATGTTGTTTTGATTTGCATTTCTCTGATGACCAGTGATGATGAGCATTTTTTCATATGTTTGTTGGCCTCATGTATGTCTTCTTTTGTAAAGTGTCTGTTCATATCCTTTGCCCACTTTTGAATGGGCTTGTTAGTTTTTTTCTTGTAACTCTGTTTTAGTTCTTTGTAAATTCTGGATATCAGCCCTTTGTCAGATGGGTAAACTGCGAAAATTTTTTCCCATTCTGTTGGTTGCCTATTCACTCTAATGATTGTTTCTTTTGCTGTGCAGAAGCTGTGGAGTTTGATTAGGTCCCATTTGTCTATTTTGGCTTTTGTTGTCAATGCTTTTGGTGTTTTGGTCATGAAGTCCTTGCCTACACCTACGTCCTGAATGGTTTTGCCTAGATTTTCTTCTAGGGTTTCTATGGTGTTAGGTCTTATGTTTAAGTCTTTAATCCATCTGGAGTTAATTTTAGTGTAAGGTGTCAGGAAGGAGTCCAGTTTCTGCTTTCTGCACATGGCTAGCCAGCTTTCCCAACACCATTTATTGAACAGGGAATCCTTTCCCCATTGCTTGTTTTTGTCTGGTTTGTCAAAGATCAGATGGTTGTAGATATGTTGTGTTGCCTCCGAGACCTCTGTTCTGTTCCATTGGTCTATATCTCTGTTTTGGTACCAGTACCATGCTGTTTTGATTACTGTAGCCCTGTAGTATAGTTTGAAGTCCGGTAGTGTGATGCCTCCCGCTTTGTTCTTTTTGCTTAGAATTGACCTGGCTATGTGGGCTCTCTTTTGGTTCCATATGAAGTTTAAGGTGGTTTTTTCCAGTTCTGCAAAGAAGGTCATTGGTAGCTTGATGGGGATAGCATTGAATCTGTAAATTACTTTGGGCAGTATGGCCATTTTCACGATACTGATTCTTCCTAACCATGAACATGGATTGTTTCTCCATCTGTTTGTGCCCTCTCTTATTTCGTTGAGCAGTGGCTTGTAGTTCTCCTTGAAGACGTCCTTTACATTCCTTGTTAGTTGTATTCCTAGGTATTTTATTCACTTTGTGGCAATTGTGAACGGAAGTTTGTTCTTGATTTGGCTCTCTTTAAGTCTGTTATTGGTGTATAGGAATGCATGTGATTTTTGCACATTGATTTTGTATCCTGAGACTTTGCTGAACTTGCTTATCAGTTTCAGGAGATTTGGGGCTGAGACGATGGGGTCTTCTAGATATACAATCATGTCATCTGCAAATAGAGACAATTTGACTTCCTCCTTTCCTATTTGAATGCCCTTTATTTCTTTTTCTTGCCTGATTGCTCTGGCTAGAACTTCTAGTACTATATTGAATAGCAGTGGTGAGAGAGGGCATCCTTGTCTGGTGCCACATTTCAAGAGGAATGCTTCCAGTTTTTGCCCATTCAGTATGATATTGGCTGTTGGTTTGTCATAAATAGCTTTTATTATTTTGAGATACATTCCGTCAATACCTAGCTTATTGAGGGTTTTTAGCATAAAGGGCTGTTGAATTTTGTCAAAGGCCTTCTCTGCCTCAATTGAGATAATCATGTGGTTTTTGTCTTTGGCTCTGTTTATGTGGTGAATTACGTTTATAGACTTGCGTATATTGAACCAACCTTGCATCCCCGGGATGAAGCCTACTTGATCATGGTGGATAAGCTTTTTGATGTGCTGTTGCAATCAGCTTGTCAGTATTTTACTGAAGATTTTTGCATCTATGTTCATCATGCATATTGGCCTGAAGTTTTCTTTTCTTGTTGAGTCTCTGCTGGATTTTGGAATCAGGATGATGTTGGTCTCATAACATGATTTGGGAAGAATTCCGTCTTTTTGTATTGTTTTGAATAGTTTCAGAGGGAATGGTACCATCTCCTCTTTGTATGTCTGGTAGAATTCAGCTATGAACCCGTCTGGACCTGGGCTTTTTTTGAGTGGTAAGCTCTTAATTGCTGCCTCAGCTTCAGACCTTGTTATGGGTCTGTTCAGGGTTTCGACTTCCTCCTGGTTTAGGCTTGGGAGGAGGCAAGTGTCCAGGAATTTATCCATTTCTTCCAGGTTTATTACTTTGTGTGCATAGAGTTGTATGTAATAATCTCTGATGATGGTTTGAATTTCTGTGGAATCTGTGGTGATATCCCCTTTATCGTTTTTTATTGCATCAATTTGGTTATCCTCTCTTTTCTTTTTTATTAATCTGGCTAGTGGTCTCTCTATTTTGTTGATCTTTTCAAAAAACCAGCTCCTGGATTTATTGATTTTTTGAAGGGTTTTTTGTGTCTCTATCTCCTTCAGTTCTGCTCTGATCTTAGCTATTTCTTGTCTTCTGCTAGACTTTCAGGTTTTTTGATCTTGCTCCTCTAGCTCTTTCAATTTTGACAATAGGGTGTCAATTTTTGATCTCTCCTTACTTCTCATGTGGGCACTTATTGCTATATATTTTCCTCTAGAGACTGCTTTAAATGTGTCCCAGAGATTCTGGTATGTTGTGTCTTCATTCTCATTGGTTTCGAAGAACATCTTTATTTCTGTTTTCATTTCATTGTTTATCCAGTCAGCATTCAAGAGCCAGTTGTTCAGTTTCCATGAAGCTGTGCGGTTCTGGGTTAGTTTTTGAATTTTGAGCTCTAACTTGATTGCACTGTGGTCTGAGAGACTGTTTGTTATGATTTCCGTTCTTTTGCATTTGCTGAGGAGTGATTTACTCCCAATTATGTGGTCCATTTTAGAGTAGGTGTGATGTGGTGCTGAGAAGAATGTATATTCTGTGGATTTGGGGTGGGGAGTTCTGTAAATGTCTATTAGGTTTGCTTGGTCCAGGTCTGAGTTCAAGTCCTGGATATCCTTGTTAATTTTCTGTCTGGTTGATCTGTCTAATATTGACAATGGGGTGTCAAAGTCTCCCACTATTATTGTGTGGGAGTCTAAGTCTCTTTGTAAGTCATTAAGAACTTGCCTTATGTATCTGGGTGCTCCTGTATTGGGTGCATAGATATTTAGGATCGTTAGCTCTTCTTGTTGCATTGATCCTTTTATCATTATGTAATGTCCCTCTTTGTCTCTTATGATCTTTGTTGCTTTAAAGACTAATTTATCAGAGACGAGAATTGCAACTCCTGCTTTTTTTGTTCTCCATTTCCTTGGTAAATCTTCCTCCATCCCTTTATTTTGAGCCTTTGTGTATCCTTGCCTGTGAGATGGGTTTCCTGGATACAGCACACCGATGGGTTTTGTCTTTTTATCCAATTTGCCAGTCTGTGTCTTTTGATTGGGGCATTTAGTCCATTTACATTTAGGGTTAATATTGTTATGTGCAAATTTGATACTGCCATTTTGGTGCTAACTGGGTGGTTTGCCCTTTAGTTGAGCTGGTACTTGTTGTTCCTTTATATGTGTAGAGCCTCTTTCAGGAGCTCTCGTAGAGCTGGCCTGGTGGTGATGAAATCTCTGAGTACTTGTATGTTCCCAAAGGATTTTATTTTTCCTTTACTTATGAAGCTTAGTTTGGCTGGATAGGAGATTCTGGGTTGAAAGTTCTTTTCTTTAAGGATGTTGAATATTGGCCCCCACTCTCTTCTGGCTTGTAGGGTTTCTGCTGAGAGATCTGCTGTGAGTCTGATGGGTTTCCCTTTGTGGGTAACCCGACCTTTCTCTCTGGCTGCCCTTAGTATTTTCTCCTTCATTTCAACCCTGGTGAATCTGACGATTATGTGCCTTGGGGTTGCTCTTCTTGACGAATATCTTTGTGGTGTTCTCTGTATTTCCTGGACTTGAATGTTTGCCTGCCTTGCTAGGTTGGGGAAGTTTTCCTGGATAATATCCTGAAGAGTATTTTCCAGCTTGGATTCATTCTCTTCGTCGCATTCAGGTACGCCTATGAAACGTAGATTAGGTCTTTTCACATAGTCCTACATTTCTTGGAGACTTTGTTCATTCCTTTTTACCCTTTTTTCTCCAGTCTTGCCTTCCCGTTTTATTTCATTGAGTTGATCTTCGACCTCTGATATCCTTTCTTCTGCTTGGTCAATTCGGCTGTTGATACTTGTGCATGCTTCACGAAGTTCTCGTGTTGCGTTTTTCAGCTCCATCAATTCACTTATGTTCCTTTCTATTTTGTCCATTCTCGTTAGCATTTCGTCAAATCTTTTTTCAAGGTTCTTAGTTTCTTTGCATTTGGTTAGAACATGTTCTTTAAGTTCACAGAAGTTTCTTACTACCCACCTTCTGAAGTCTGATTCTGTCATTTCATCACACTCATTCTCCCTCCAGCCTTGTTCCCTTGCTGGTGGGGAGTTATGATCCCTTGTAGGAGGAGAGGTGTTCTGGTTTCGGGTGTTTTCATCCTTTTTGCGCTGGTTTCTTCTCATCTTTAAGGATTTATCCATCTGTTGACTTTGTAGTTGCTGGCTTTCAGATTGGGTCTCAAATCTTTCAGATTGACGTTCTGTTTGTTGATGATGAGGTTATTTCTGTTTCTTGGTTTTCCTTCTGACAGTCTGGCCCCTCTGCTGTAGGTCTGCTGAGGTTCACTCCAGGCCCTGCTTGCCTGGGGTTCACCTGCAGCAGCTGCTGAACAGCAAGGGTTGTTACCAGTTTTCTTCTTCTGCTATCTTTGTCCCAGAAGGATACCCACCTAGTGTCAATCTGATCTCTCCTTTATGAGGTGTCTCTTTGGATATATAGGGGTCAGGGAGCTGCTTGAGGAGACGGTCTCTTCTTTATAGGAGCTCAAATGGTGAGCTGTGAGCTCTGTTGTTGTTCATTCAGGGCTGCTGGGCAAGTACGTTTAGGTCTGCTGCAGTAGAACTCATAAACTGCTTTTTGTTCCCAGGTGCTCTGTCCCAGGGATTTAGGGCTTTATTTATGAGTTTACGTTATGCTGCTGCCTTCTTTTTTTTTTTCCTTCAGACCTGCCCTGCCCAGCAAGTAGGCAGCCTAGTCACTGTCGGCCTGTAGAGGCTTTGCTGAGCTGCTGTGGGCTCCGCCCAGCTGCCAAGTGAACTTTCTTGCAGTCTTGTTTATATGGGTGTAGTTAGAACTGCTTTGGCGATTGTGGCCCGCCTCTGTTGAGGCGGAGTCTCTCGGCTGTGACGGGTTGCCTTGGCAACGGCGGGCTGCCTCAGCAATGGCCGGTTGCCTTGGCAACGGCGGGCTGCCTCAGCATTGGCCGACTACCTCCGTCATGGCGGATTGCCTCGGTAATGGCGGATGCCCCTCTCCCACAGAACCGGACCGTCCCGGGTTCAGCTGCGTTTGCTGTGAAAGTCTCAATCCAGAGTTTCTGGTTGCTGTTCTTTTGTGGGGGTGGGACCAGCCGAGCCTGATCGCCTGGCTCCCTGCCTCAGAGCCTTTTTTAAGTTGGTGTTCCAGTCGCCTGTTGAAGAGGCGCCGGGGTCTGTTTGTTTTCCGCTGCGGCCACTCACTGCGCTGGCTTAAACAGCAGCACTGAGGTTTGTGGTGCTTTTTTTTTTTTTTTTTCCCTGGAATCTACTGTCCTGGTTCCCTGCTCAGTTCCCTTTTTAAACAGAAGAATGGGCGACTTCCCGTGGCTCCAGTCGCCAGCCAAAAGTGCACCCGGACCTGTGTATTTTGTATGGAGAACCGCTGCTCCCAGGCACCGACAAAGCAGCCCCGCGGGGCAAAGCAGCGGCGCCGGCCAGCACAGCCACCCTGGCCAAAACCGCCGTGCTGGCCACCGTGGAGCACCTCCGCCCGGGAATTTCCTAGTCTGTGGGCAATAAAAATGCGGCGTCCACTCACCCTCTGCGCTTTCACTGGGAGCTGCAATCCTGAGCTGTTCCTAAATGGCCATCTTGGATCGAGATCCCTGAGACACCTTTTTATAATCTTAGACTCTACCCTAAAATTTCTTCGACTCAAATAATAAATGCCAATCTTTGATTTGGTATATTTAACCCTTTAGGTAATATTTACAATACATTGAACTAACCAGATTTAGTAAGAAGCTTTAATTTACTGATAGCATGCTACTTATTAGTGTGTGCCTTCAAGCATCAAATATATGAAAAAAATGATCGTTTTTGTTATTATAGCACATAAATACACTGCTCCACTGGTATTCTTTTTTTCTTTTTGAAACGGAGTCTTGCTCAGTCACCCAGGCTGGAGTGCAGTGGTATGATCTTGGCTCACTGCAACCTCTGCCTCTCAGGTTGAAGCAATTCTCCTGCCTCAGCCTCCCAAGTAGCTGGGACTACAGGTATACACCACCACATCCAGCTAATTTTTTTTGTATTTTTGATAAAGAGAGGGTTTCACTAAATTAGCCAGTCTGTTCTCAAACTCCTGACCTCAGGCAATCCTCCCGCCTAGGCCTCCCATAGTGCAGGGACTATAGGCATGAACCACTGCACCCGGCCTCCACTGGTATTCTTTAGCTAGCTTTATTTTACTTAGATTCTGATTAAAATATGCTCTACTCAGAATACAGGATGAAACAAAACTAATTTAAGGTGACTTAAATTTATACATTAAGTACAACTAGTGCATTTTTCACCAGAAAGTTGGTCACTACTTTAAGATTTACCTTCATTTTTTATTAGAAGGTGTTGGTTAATCTAGAATCTCTTCTCTCTAACACCAGTTATCATATTAAACTTTTGCAAATTTTAGGTGCCAAACACATGTAGAATTTACATACATACATTCATAATTCACGTACACGCATATATAATGTACAATATATCCGGAAGGTAATTAGCAACTGGTTACTTTGCTGTTAATGAGGTCAAGTTTACAGATGTACTGATCCTCTGAGTCTGTCTTTTGGCCTTGTTCCATTGCCACAGATTCTATCATGACCCCTGGGCTGCTGTTGTTTGTCACAGGAGGGGGCCATGTAGGATGATGTGACTGCTGCTCTGCAACCCCCTACCTCTGCTGGTCAAGGATCTCAGCATTTTCCTGACTAATGGCATGGGTGGGATGCTTTCCATCTTTGCATTCTCTGTGTGTCAGGCTTTGCCACAGGGAATTGACTGTGAAGGGTTTTTAAATCAATGGAATGAGAAATACCATCTTTATATAGTGTAGACAGCTTGTCATTAAATATAGTTCGAGACAAGCTTACTTGTGCAACTGCAAAGTATTTTAGATAATATTTAAAACCTTTATCTAGTTCGTGTTATTAGATGAAGACTATATTTTTTTTTATCATCTTTGGTTTTATAAGCTTCTTTTTTTTTCTTTTTATTTCCCAACTTCTTTCTTTCAAATACCTCTAATCAACATTTTTTCCTTTGGAAAACAGGTCAAATGACAATGTGAAGGGTGATCAAGGAGAAATGTATGAAATAGAAGCCTAGAATTCAAGAGAAATAAATAACATCTGGGCATCACTTACTTTGCTTTAATTTCTTAGTTTTACTCCTTTAATGTAACAACTGTTTTTTCATTTAGAAGAGAGCTGTGAAACAAACATCTATATAAAATTGGGGGATGAAAAATGCATTTACAAAGCTAGATTCATTTGCTATTACTTTAAAGACATAAAAACTTGATATCATGTTTAATTTTGTGCTCAAACTTACCGATAATACGTATTACTTAATCCTTGAAATTATTTGCTTTATTCCCTATTGTGGATTAAGATGAGTGATTTTATTCTGAAATTATTAGGTTAGCCCAAAAGTAATTGTGGTTTTTACCATTAATAATTCACAAATATGACAGCAATTATATAATCTAGCTAAAACTAAATGCATGTATCCCTCTCTCATTATTCACGGTAGTTACGTTCTTTACAGTGTCTGCAAACACTGAATAAGTAAATATTGAACCATTACTCCTGATGGGTAAATAAGATTTTGGTTCCTGTATGACTCTGGCCACATTTTTGTCTCTCTATCAATACATAACCTTATTTTGTGATTCTATGTAATGATATCTTATTTAATACATATTGTATGCATATTAACATTGTACTCACAGCCAATAGCACCGTAACTCACCCCTCATCGAAGCTTGTTCAACACAATGTTTTCTCTGTAAGGCACATTATTGCCTCTTTGTGCTTAGGAAAACTGTAATACAGCACTTCTGTATTATGTTTAAACAGAAAGTCATTTTAAATAGCAGAATCATAAACAAAAAACATAAAAATGAGAAGTAAATAGACCGTGAAAAAAACACTTGCTTATAGTAAGAAAACTGAAACACGAAGGCAGAGTTTCACTTTGTTCAACCTCAGTTGGCAACATGTGTGGGGGTAACTCAAATTTCATGATTCTCTGCACATGTTGGGGAATGATCACACAAATGCTGAGTATTGATTTTGGAGTACAAATTAATATTAGCAAATGGGTGTATTTGCAAATATAGAATCTGTAGATAATGAGGATAAACGGTATATACATTCTAGGCTAGAAAAGAGAAAATGAGCTTCATTTTTTAAGTCATCAGAAGCCAATGAAAGACCTGGGTTTGGTATTTCCTCCCATATCTTGGTTTCTGTTTGCTTAATTAAATGACAAATTCTAATTAGTCATGCCTGACTAACATAATTTGGGATGATACTATGTCTTCATCACTGTCTGCTTCTGACCCTGGCCCTGTTCCTGGAGTACAATAGGCATTCAGTTAATGCTTATTGAAGGAATGCATAAACCCTTTTCCTCATTTGGAACTTTGTGGAATTGTTGAGAACATCAAATGGCAATAAGGAGATTGTAGCTGTAATCACACACAAAGTGTTGTCTATTTTAATTTGCTGGGTGCAATGGCACACACCTGTAATCCCAGATACTCAGGAGGCTGAGGCAGGAGAATTGCTTGAACCCGGGAGACAGAGATTGCAGTGAGCAGAGATCACACCACTGCACTCCAGCTGGGTGACAGAGCAAGACTCTGTCTCAAAAGAAAAAAAAAAAAAGAAAGAGAAAGATAAAATGAAAAAGCTGTCTATTTTGAAGATTTTAATTATTCTTAATAACATAGCATTAAAATTAATTTATAAATAATATTATATGTTTAACACATTAATATAGGACTTTTTTGCTGTAAACTAGGGTTGCCTGTTTAATATATGTATTTCACTATGAGTAATCTCTTGTAATGCAAGGTCAAGAGGAAGAGGTTGGTTAACAAAAAGAAACTATGTTAATTTTGTTATTGACAAAGGGGAAGACCTTTTGAATTTATTTATCCTGGAGACACAAAATTCAAACTCATGATGATAACACATATGTTAGCCTTACTCTGTTCCCTTATTATGGCAAATGTATTCTACCTTGATCTTTTCATTGTTGTAGTCACTTAAAAAACATATTGGGTAAGTTTTATTATATAATTTTTCTCGCATTGATTTTAGTTTTACTTTTTTTTTTTTCTCAGAGGGAATTAGATATCCAGTATAAAAAAGCCTGATCACTCTGGCCTTACTTGGCTTTCCTATAATAGTATTTTTAGGATCACTGCTATAAACCTACAAAGTAAGTAATTTGGTTCATATAAGCAGGCAAGTAATAAATTTTTCTAAACATCTCTATTTCTCATTAAAAATGTACTATTACTCTCCAAGTAAGAGATGTTTAGAGGTTTTTTTTTCTCATTTTTTGAAATATTAACTGATCCATATTTGCACTGGTGGACTCAGAAGTGTTTGGTTTATACTTGTTCAAGATGGATTGTCAGCAGATATAATGAGCCTTGGACCGGTCCAGTAGCTTGGCTAACATATGCCTGCAGAAGGATTTTCACATCCTGCTGACTGGGCTGGGCCTGTCCAGCCTCACAGCAGGAAAATTGTCTCTTGCAGCTCAGCTTATAAATATAACCTTTGTGTGTTTGGAAATATCCTTTCTAAGGCAGAACTTATGCTCACCCTGAAATATAAATGTTCATTTTGATGTTAGCGCTAAACAGGAAAAAGAAAAGGTGGAAGCAATTCTTCCCGCATGCTTCAGAATGTTAGAAACTGCCTACTATTTGTATCTCATTCTTTGCTGCTCTGTACAAGCTCTGCAAGTCATAAAGGTGTTCCTCACAAATAGACTATCCAGAAATGATGACTCTGTGTTTCAGTCCTATAAAAATGTCTAAATGGTAGACATATTGTTTTCATTACAGATGCATTAAGTCCAACTGTCAAAGGCTGTGTTGTTTTTGCCAGCAGAGCAACTACTGCTTGAATGGGTCTTATCTGTTAAGGCACTGAGGGGCTAGCTGTGCTATCTGCAAATATTTAATCACAAAGTTTTACTTGACTTTATATATTTCTATACATTTATTTTTATTATTTTTACTTATGGAAAGCAAGAGTCAGCTTTCATAGTCATTCAGTAAGTCCTCTTTCAAAATAAAACTTACTGTATTAGAAATAGTATCTACAAGACCACCAGTGGAAATGAATACAGCCAATATAATTAGTAAGTTTGATTCACCACACCACAGGAGCTAAATCTTATGGGGGAAAAATTGATATCTGATTCGCAAGTGTGTTGGGCTATTCCTTCATTGCTATAAAAGAATCCCTGAGACAGTAATTTATAGAGAAAAGAGGTTTAATTGGCTCGTGGTTGTGCGGACTGTAGAAGCACGGCACCGCTCGGCTTCTGGGGAAGCTGCAGGGAGCTTTTACTCATGACGAAAGGTGAAGCAGAAGCAGGCATGCACACGGCCAGAGCAGGAGCAAGAGGGAGAGAGGCGGGAAGGCACTACACACTTTTAAATGAGATCTCAAGAGAACTCACTGACTATCACTACAGCACCCAGCCATGAGGGATCTGCCGCTATCACCCAGGCACCTCCCACCAGGCACCATCTCCAAAATCAGGGATTACGTTTCAACATGAGATGTGGTGGGACAGATATCCCAGCCATATCACCAAGTAGCTTTTTATTGATTTGTATTAAGCTGACTCATGGGTTTACCAATTTATTATTAGTAACATTGCCAAATTAATGTGTATTGATCAGTTATTTGGATATAAATACAAAGATACAGCACAGTGCTTCAGGTTATTTTATAAAATAAATATCAAGTCTTTCATTTAAATAATAAAGTATTTATGCATTCATTAAAGTTTAGAATGCTGAGGTATAAACTACAAAAGAAAACTTGCAGCTGAGTGTGGTGGCTCATGCCTGTAATTCTAGCACTTTGGGAGGCTGAGGTGGGCTGTTCTCTTGAGGCCAAGAGTTTGAGACCATCCCTGACAACATGGGGAAACCTTGTCTCTACTAAAAATAAAAAAAAATTAGTAGGAATCGATAGTGGGTACCTGTAGTCGCAGCTACTCGGGAGGCTGAGGCATGAGAATTGCTTCAACCCGGGAGATGAAGGTTGCAGTGAGCTAAGAGATCACACCACTGCACTCCAGCCTGGGCCACAGAGTGAGACTCCATCTCAAAAATTAATTAATTAATTAATTATTTTTAAAAATTAAATAAAAAACCTAACTGAAACTTTTTCCGGTTTTATTGAGAAAAAGGAGCAAGTATAAAATAAACAAAAAGAATTCATATGGAATATTTATTCAGAAACCAAAGGCCAGGACCCCATGTTCTAGTGTTTGGTAAGATACTACTCAATTTCCTGCAACTTTCACTTTTGTTCTTTTGTCAAAGATTCCAAATGATGATTGTGAGCCACCATAACTTGAGGAGATCATTGGATTCATTTACTTATGTATTAAGAATCATAATTCTTAATGCTGTTTTATGAAAAAGCTAGAGAAGAATTTTTCTTTCTTTTTGTTTTTTTGTTTTTTTTGAGACAGAATCTTGCTCTGTCATCCAGCCTCCAGGGTTCAAGTGATTCTCCTGCCTCAGCCTCCTTAGTTACTGAGATTACAGGCGCTTGCTACTACACCCAGCTAATTTTTGTTTTTTTAGTAGAGACGGGTTCAGTATGTTGGCCAGGTTGGTTTCGAACTCCTGACTTCAGGTGATCTACCCATATCAGATTTTTAAAAATAAAGGCCAGAGGCCAGGAGCAGGGGCTCACCCCTGTGTTCCCAGCACTTTGGAAAGCCAAGACCAGCAGATTTCTTGAGCCCAGGAGTTCAAGACCAGACTGGGCAACATGGAAAAACCCCATCTCCACAAAAAATTAAAAAATTAGCCGAGTGTGGCGGCAGGCACCTGTAGTCTCAGCTACTCTGGAGGGTGAGGTTGGAGAATCACTTGAGCTGGGGAGGCCGAGGATGGAGTGAGCTGTGATTGCATCACTACTCTCCAGCCTGCGTGACAGAGCAAGACTTTGTCTCAAAATAAATGTGTACATACATACATACATACATACATGTTAGAAACAAGGAGGTTATTTCTAAGTTCATCGAGTTAACTAGAAAGGTAAATTAATCAGGACATTCTCAAGTTACCCATGTAATACTATTTAATTTCACATGCTTAAATAAACAAACTCAGATTACGTTTTGACTGTGATTCTTAAAACGGTCACCACAAACAAGTTATACCAAGATCCCTCACATTGTGTGTTGTCTAAGAGAAAATATTTTCATTTTCTTTTTTTCCTCCACATTCGCTATTATTCCTAGATTATAAAAGGCAGTCATTCACTAAATCCTTTGAAAATATTTCTATTTTTTTCTAAATACAGAATTATTATATTAGTAACATTATAGGCGTGGCCATAATGAAATGGAAACAAATACAGTCAGCATAATTAGTAAGTTTGATTCATCACATCCCAGGATAGAATACATCTTGACCTTCAAAAGTGCAGTTGACCAGAATTCAGATTTTGAGCTATTCATCAGTGACAATGCATGGCAATACATGCCTAATTGGCATACTTATATGTCATTAATTTATTCCTTTTATTCATTTAACAAATATTTATATAATGTTTACTATGTGCCAGATGCTATAATGTTGTTCCAAGATAGTTTATATTACTTGCTATTGAAATTCTTAAAATGATAATTTGTAGAGAAATTAAACTGGTGTTTTTTTCTCCTTCCATTTCTCCCTCTTCTCTTCCTTTTGTCCTTTTTTTTCTTTTTTTACTTCCTTCTTTTGTGTAGCTATAAATAGGAGCCCACCAGGTCCTTTCTGTTTGTAAGGCACAATTTGCTCCCCAATCTCCACCCCAAAACAAAAAAATTTTAGGGAAGGAGCTGATTTTACATTTCTTCAGAGCACCTAGTAGAGTGATAAAAGGCAAAACTATTTTCTTTACATGCATGGTCACAGTACCAAAAAGGCCAAGAAAGAAGTCAAAGAGCACACAGTATTTATGAGAGTTTCTGGTGTCCTGAAGCCACAGAAGAAGCAGCTGCTTAAACATTGTTTACCCTTTGACTAAGGGCCAAAAGCACTGAATGGGAGAAGGATTAACATGGATAAGACTTAAACAAAAGTGATACCACCATCAGAGCAACAACAAACAAAGGTACATTAAAAAGTAACGTGAAATGATGTTAAGAAAGAGGTCATGTATGCAAAATTATGAAATGTTTTGTTCTTTGGAAGTAAGTCTGGTTTTTTCTTCTGTTCTTAGTCATCCATCTTTACCAGAGTTCTCAAATAAAAATGTAAAGGAAAGTTAGCACCGCTCTAAAACAATGAAGGGCCAGTTCTCTGCCTTCGGATATGTAATTTGAATTGAAAGTATCCTAATGCCAATTAAACACAGTTTTCTAAGCACAGGAAAAGGGCTGATAAAATTAAGCAATGACTGTGGCTTTTCTTTTGTATTTCCTTTACTATTAACAGTTTGCACATTAACAAATGCTGGACAGCCTATCTAGTGAACAGGGATGTCCCATTGCCAGGCTTATGTTTTAAGTGATGATTGATGGTATGTAGATCTGAACAATACTGTGCTAAATCTAAGTCTCTCTCATTTGACTTTAGTTTGGAAGAGAGAACCATTGCACCCCTTCTTCCTGAGGAAAATTGGGAAACATGGCACACTCGCTCTTAAAAAAAAATACTCCTAACTATTGATTGTTTAATATTTTTGATATGGTGAGGAGTTCAGACCCCTTCTTAGGGAAGGCTATGATCTTTCTAGCACATTCTTTGGAATATGCTGCTTTACTCTCTTGGTGCATCAGCTGAAATTTCATTTTAATATCCTGTTCCTGTAAATTGGTAATTATTCCTGGCTTATCACTGAGTGAAGACCTATCCTCAAATATACAGATTTTTATATCATTCGTGGAAGTTAAGACTGGTTGCAAGTAATAAAAATTGAACTCAAGCTACCTAATACAAAATTGAACTTATTATTTTATATATCAAAATTATGTGAAAATGCAGGTGGGACTGGCCTTACGGATACATGATATTAGAACATAAATCCTGTCGCCTCTATCTCGTACTTTTTTCTGCTTCTCTTTGTAATCATTTTATTATTTTTCACTGACTTCATGATGAATTTAGAGCCACAGTCATTGGCACTTTCTAATTCATGTTTCATAATTTCATGACCACAGTGGAAAAGAGGCTTTGGAAATTCTCAGGGAATCCCTCTGACTGCCAACACTTGGGTCATATTTTGGATTCATTACAGCAGTCTGAAGGTTAGATGGTATGGATCCCCCAGCTTAGGCCATGAGCCTACACCTGGGAAAAATGGAGGGGAAGTTATTTTAAAAATGGGAAGAGGTGGAAGACAGACAGTGTGTCATGTTTTATATATTTATATACACAAAACTCTGTAAGGGAGAAAATATAGATTTAAATCAGAGCAGAATAGTTAAACCAATGTGTACATATTTCTTTAGGTTTGTTGGAATACATGTGCATGTAATTATGTCATTAAAGTGCATAGTGAAGTCAGGGAGACAAAGTAGAGAGATAGGACGAATGGGAAGGAGAGAGTGTGTGAAACAAACAATAGAAAGAAGAGTGGAGACATCCTGAAGTTTGTGTGTGAGGAGGGTACAGACAGGAGAGGTACAAAGGAAAGGGACTAGGAGAGAGAACTAGTTAGAGGATGGGGAGATAATACAAGGGAGAGATAGCCAGGCATGGTGGCATGCACTTGTAGTCCCAGCTACTCAGGAGGCTGAGGTGGGAGGATCACTTGAGCTGGGGAGATGGAGGTCACAGAGAGCTGTGATGACACCACTGCACTTCAGCCTGGGTGACAAAGTGAGGCCCTGTCTCAAAAAAAAAATAAAATGAAATAAATTTAAGGGATAAGTAGAGAGATAATGAGAGAAAGGAACATAGAGGAACACAGATGTAGGAACAGGGAAAGAGAAGGGATCAGAAAATTATAATTTATAGAGAGAAAATTAAAATGCTATTATTATTGGTATTATTGCTACAATTGCTCTCTTTTGCCAATTAGAATACTTTGGCATTATTGGCAGGCTTAATGTAAAATGAGATTTGTGGGTAACATTGATCTCCAAATTATAAATATCTTTCAATAGGATATGAACAAATATCATAATTCTCAAAGAATATTGCTATTTTTAATCAATGGAAGATATAACATGTTTTAAAATCATATGATACTTCAAACACTGTGAAGAGAGAAAAAAGACATACCAAATAATGAATGAATGGTTGTATTACGGAAGTACTTGTCCTAACAGAACACTTCAAATACCATTTGGCTGCTACTTCTCTCTGGGTTTGCTTTGTATCCCATGGAGATGATCTGACCTTAAGCTTTTGTTAGCTTCAAAGACAGCTCCGTTCTTGCCTCATCTCTACAGTATTGATGAAACAGACCCTTGGTTAACAACAGGAAGCCAAATTGATTTTAATATTGTGAACTCTTTACTCTGATGCAGGAAATGTTATCTGGGCCATCTCAGTGGGCTAGGGATTATAGAGCTGGATTAGGCTTCGAAATACAAATGAACTCCATAGGTCTGGTACAGCTGTAAGGTACAAGGGTAGAGAATATTAGGTGGCCCTCTTGATATCTGTGATTCTGTTAATACACTCTCAAGTAGACTTGTTACTTCTATCTGAGTGTATACAACCCATCTTCTTCACTATTTTCAGTGGTTATAACTCAGGAAGAGACAACATATCAGCATATGAGTATAGATGGGGCAGATCCAATGAGATCTCTAATTTCATCCATAAGTAGGCATAAAAATGTATTATTTCAGGAAACACTCACTGGAACCTGAGATAATACAATATGTCAAATTGCTAAAATGAGACCCTATGGATCACAGGTCTGACCTATTATCTAGGTTTACTAATAATTGTAATGGTACAGGTAATCACATGGCATCGGTGAGCCAGGAAGAGAGGTTTTTGACCTCCAATGTAGCTCACAAAAGCTTTCTTTCTGCATTAGAGCATGCACTGGGCCCAGTGTTACATAGGAAATCTCTAGATGACAGTTCTCTATGTGACAGTAATCTCTATGAGCAGTTTACATTCCTTATACAAAAGGAGTATTTAGGTAATTAAAATCTCCATTTTATATTCATATACTTACATAGCTTTTTCCAGGAGATCATGCTCCATAAATCGATACACTTCAGGTTTGTTTATCATAAGCAGTGCTAGATAGTGAGCATTTGATAGATAAGGACTGTCTCACTAGTAAATGCCATTAACTTGCTTGCCAGGAGGGTCTCTCATTAGCATGTTTCATAGGATATTTGACTGGGCTACCTTGTTTGTTTTCCTGGGAGTGGTCCCTTGGTAAATGAAGAGAATGAATGGCAGACCTGCTACTAGACCATATTCCTCCTAAATACCTTGTTGATGATATGGATACAGAGATTAGCAAAACAGTCCCTACCCTCGGATATTTACCGTCTAAGAAGATGAACACAAAATGAACACCAGAGATAATGCATCTGACCGCCTAAACAACATGCATGGCACAGAATAAATACTTTTATTTTTTTTGCAATAGTGTTAACAATGCCATGGTAAAGTGCCATATCCTGGTTGAATTTGGATGGTGGAGTCTTGGTGGACGATGGAATCTGTACAAGTTTCGAGTTTACTTATTCTGCTGACATTTATTGAGTAATCTCCCATGTGCCAGACACTATCTGAAGTGAAATGAAACAGAATTCCTGGTTTCCATGAGTTTTTAGACTTAGAGAAGACACAGTCAGGTAAATAAATAATTGGAAAACATTATGATAAGAGTGTTTTTAAAAAAATCTATGTTAGGTATGAAAGTGCAGCATACTTGGCCTCCAGAAATGCAGAAAGTTTCATCAATGTACAAGTTAAATCTTGAAGGATGAGTGAACACTTATTGGGTAAATAAGAAGATAAAAGACTTTTCAGGGGGAGACAATGAGATGGGCAAAGTTCGCAGCCTCAGTGAATATGTGGGCATGGGCAGCTGCAAATTCTTACCATTGGTTCCCTTTTGGATGTTGATCCAGGAAAATGCTGGAAAATTAGGTTGGGGTCAGATGATAAATAAGGCCAAGAATGAATGATAATAAAAATAGCTACCAATTTTGAGAAACTGCTATGTTCCAGGTCAGTGTTAGGTAAACATATTGAATACTCATGACATACTAGGAAGACATAACATCTTGATTTTATAAATGAGAATGTAATCCAGCAGCTAATGTGTTGGAATGTGCCTCCATAACTGTCTTACTGCCTCCATAACTGTCTTACCCCATCCCTCTCCATGACCCTATGTGATCTCCTCTAGGCTTGGAAGCTTGCACATTGTTCCCACATGATAGGGGAGGAGTGAAACAGCACCAGGAGGTCAGCTAGTCCCCATTCAGAGTGTATATCAGTGTGCCTCTGCAAATACCCACAGGAACAAATAAACCTACAGATAGTGAGCATGCTTTGGAAATACAATATCAAAAAAAAGGTCACTACTACCTTCTCTCTCCATTCCATCGAAATTGCAGCTCCTGACCTGTCTTTAACAGGAAGTTCTTGGCTGCCTCTCCCTTGATGGTTTTAGTAGGAGAAAGACAGGATCAGTATTGGGTTTCAGAAAGATAAATTGGCTACCAGTGGAAGGAAAATGGCAGCTTAGAGAATCTGTGGTTAGAGAAAATTGTTTGAGACTTACTATAATATTTCAGAAATGAAGTAATAAGAGAGAATCTGGAGTGGCAATCATAGATCAACTGACAGAGACTAAAATTAATAAGAGTTGTTGAGAGCATTCAGGGGACCCAAGATATCAGCTTGAATCACTACAGTGAGCAATGCTGCTACTTAGATAGAAATTGCCAGGAGAGGAAAATAAATGAACCTTTGGATCTGCTGAGTCTGTGGAGGCTGAATATAAAGGTTTTTTGTTTGAGATGGGGGTAGCCTATAGGCGGGCAGGAATTGGATCTGATGCAAACAGAGGTGCTGAGGTAGGAGGCATGGATTTGGGTTCTGATGACTTTGTGAGAGTGAACGGGAAAGCACATTCAATGGCAAGAGCATGACAAGGAGGTAGGGCACAATGTGGTTATGCTATGATTTTTGCTATATTTCTTCATTTTTATTAGCACCCAATTATTTTACGTGTACTCACTATTTATTTAAAACAGCTTTATTCATGGGGTGCCTACTCTGTGCAAGGTAATCCCTTTGGCAATGAGGACATGACAATGAGCAAAGCCTGAATGTTTCTTGCTTTCTTCAGTTTATAGTCTAGTAAAAGACATAAGCATCATCAGACATCACACGAGTGAATGTATAATTCCAAACCGAGATAAGTGCTCTTATGTGAAACATCTTATTTCTAGGAAAAAAAGCAATGTAACAAAAACCCTTGTGATATGAAAGGTTTCCTAGGAAAGTGCAGCTGTGTTAAGACCTGAAGGATAAGAGTTGTCATCTAGGCAAAAGGTGATGAAAGTAAAGGGTGCTCTCCAGACTGATAGAAAAGCAAACGATAAGTGATTGGAGTGTTTAGGAAGTTAAAAGATCATGTAATTGGAGCTCAGGAAGGGGGAGAGAAATGAGAGATGTGTGTAGAGTCCAGACCACTCAGAAATTGCAGAATAATAAGGATTTTGATCCATGTTCTGAGTAATGAGATGCCATTGAAGCTTTCTGTTTTTAAAAACTATTAACCCAAATCTCCTTTACGTGAATAATACAGCCCAGGTAGGGAGTGCGGAGGAATCAAAGTAGAGGTAGAAGGGATTTGTCATCTCCCCCAGAGTGTCTTCTTTAGGAGGGAGCTGAGCCTCATCAAGCTCTTTCCAAAGGATTTTCTTCATGCACAAATATGTATGGCTGGCTCAGTCTGCAGACCACATTTTTAGTTCACCTAGTGTTTCAGATGGCAGATGCCATAACTCTGAGGAAATTAGAAGTTCTGGCTGTACCAAAAATATGTATATATCAGGAAAATGCAAAAGAAAACTGTTCTGTACTGCTTAAGAGAATTCATTGCCAACCTCCTACTGGTTGTTCTAACCCAATAAACAAGCGAAAGTGACTCGTTAGAGCCAGCAGCTATATTTTGAGTACCATTAACCCACATTGAATAATTCAACACCTAACTGTGGTGATTTGGTTTGCTCAGAGAAGGTATTCTTTCGCAATTATTTAGCTGTTTTTTGAGATTCAGCATTGTCTAGTTAAAAGGATGAGAAGCAAATGTAGAATTCTTGCTGTGAAAATCACTACTTCTAAAGAGATGCGGTACTGCCATATAGTACTTACATTGTGCAGTTACTACACGGAAATTACTCACTTTCCTGTAGTCTTTTTCCAAAAAGAAGACACTCTTTAAGTGACTTGGTGGGAGATTTGATTTCATCAAATTCTCTGTGATACGTTATGCCGGCAGTCATATCTGGTCTTGGATAAACTTTATTTCCTTTTGACTGTTAGCTATGTTGAACTCAAATTGCATACCAAGCCATAAGGAAAACATCAGATCACTAGAGCTATAATTCATTTGTTAATGATATATTAGTAGCAGAAAATGGCAGTTTGATTTCTTTCATTCAAAGGAAAGATTTCTATGGTAAGGAAGAAATTACTATGGCTAAAAGTCACTTTTAGTTATTTTCAGGTTTTATCAAAATATTTACAGAGCACTTTGTCTTTGTCACCTGCTAGTCACCCAGTATATTTCAATGACCATGGTATTATCTTTGGAATCACAAAAAATGTAATCTGAAAGAAAGTTGTTCTAGAATAGAGTGAATGCTTAAAAATACAAAATATATACAATAAATGAATTAAAGTTAGGAATGTTGACATAATTAAGAACATTCACATTACTGATAGTAACCTGTGCCCTAATTATAACGTTATAGTTAAAGAAGTTTAAGATCTTTCACAGTTTTTCCTTCTGTAATCCTTTTGCTAAAGTGAATTTCAAGTGTCTAGTAACTTGTGATTTTTCTGGGAAAAGCCCATAGTCTTTCCCTATTTATTCCACAGATAACACTCTATAACTTGCCTTTTTCACTTAACAAAAAATAATAGATATATGATACAATTTATATAACAGATATAATGCATACTATACATTATATATAATTTAAATATACATATATATAAATAAATATAAATGTCTGGAAGTTAAATGTTGTCTGGCAGGTATGGAGAGAAGGGGGCTGTACAAGCTTCAACTTTTTTATTGAATACTTTTCCTTTGCCATTATTTTCTGATACAATAATAATATATTTTATTGTAAAATAAGTAAAAACAAATTAATTTAAAATGGTATGTGATGGCAAAAACTGAGTAATTCTTAGAAATATTATCAATATTGGAATCAAAACACATAAGGACTATTAAACATGTGTATTTAAGCAAGTTCCTCACTATATCCAGAAAGTTGGATCTAACTGATTATCATGCAAATGAAGAAGGTAATCAGTTCAAAAATGACATATAAGCTGATATTGCCTTCCTGTTCTTATTCTTTATTCATGGAAAATGAGGACAAGATATGAAGGGTTTAGGGATCTAGGTCGTTGGCCCAGGATTTGGCATTAATTTTTCTCATAAAAGCACAGGGGAACGATCGATCAATGTTGTCAGCTCTAATGCCATCATCAGAACAGAAGATGAGCCAAAGGAAATTATAAGTTTCTTATAAATTTATCATAAATATCTAGAAATCATACTTTGTATCTTATGGCTTGAATGCAATAGGTTTACTTTTAATGATTTGTACAACGAGAAGATTAAAATTTCTGCCAACATATCCAAAGCAGTGATATATTTATTAAA
Source organism: Sapajus apella (assembly GCF_009761245.1). Classification (NCBI taxonomy): domain Eukaryota; kingdom Metazoa; phylum Chordata; class Mammalia; order Primates; family Cebidae; genus Sapajus; species Sapajus apella. The sequence goes on from NW_022436963.1 coordinate 26,485,615, forward strand.
CTATTTGTAACAAAAATACCTATACCTTTTTTTGTAAATTTGAATAAAAATATCCCACTTAAACAACCTCTGGGATGTGATTATGCATAAAGATTATTTTCTTTGTATGCCCCAAATCTCTCTCATCATAATTGGTGTGCTTTATTATATTCCACTTGAAAGTTTTGAATTGACAAGAGGGATGTTTCTAAAGCTTTTTGTATCACTATTTGGTCTTTAGCATTTTTCAACCAATGAATTATTTGTAACCAAAAAATTTGCCTCAGAAAATGGAAAAAAAAATGCAGGAATGAAAACAGAAACAATGCAAAAAAAAAATGAACAGTTATAAAACAGTACAGAGATAAAAAAAAAAATCAGAGGTGTAATATCCCAAACCATGAACTATTTGTCTTAATCATGCAGCCTTTTCATCTCTGAATCTATTAATGTCATATTCATGTGCTTAATGTTCACTAGCAGTTAATAATTATGATGACCATCCCAGTCACTATAAGATCCTTTGGATGAGCAAAGAAAAATAAAATCAATATTCAAGTACCAATTTTTGAAATTCATGCTTTAAATACAACCTTAGAAATGGCCTTAGGTTAAGGCTAACGGTGTATAACTTACTCAAATTTATAAGAGTATATTTCTGACAATGCTTCCATATAGAAAGTTTACAGCAGATAGTAGTTTCTTCATATTTACATCCTGATCTAATTTTTTGTCATTAGGTTACTTTTGTAGGTATGGATAGTTTCCAAGTCCTAGAGAAAAATGAGTGTTTTAGTTTTCTCTTATAACCTGGCTACCAGATGCTATGTGACAAGGGCAGTCTCAGGATGAAATTATCCAGGCAAACAAATATTTCTTAACCTCAAATGTACACATGTGCTCATAAGTATGTTTACCCATATGCACAAGCATGCATACACACACACACACAAACACACACATCACAGAATTACACTCTGTATCCTGTCAGCTTGATGGAGTCCCAGCTGTTAAACCTTTGAGGCATTGTGACAGAAATCTGCAAGAAAGCTTCACTAAAGGCAGATGAGATGATATTCTAGCTGCAGGATTCAGCTACCTTTTCAAATGGAGTCATAGGAAAAGAAAAAACACTCATTGCAAAATGAATGAAATCCTAAGCCTGGAGTGCAATGAAATTGTCTGTAGGCTGTGGGGCTCCCTTGATTTTTTAATATCCTACTCACGAAAGGGTGCTCGTGTCTGAGCAAACATTTCTAGCAAATCTACAAGTATATAGAACACTGCTTGTTTTCTTTTGTTTGTTTTGTCTTGTTTTGTTTTTTATGGAACATTCTGCTAACATCCGCTATGGTGATTAAGCTATACTTATGCACTTAGCAAACTTCACAAAATAGAGATTCCTGAAGTATGTATAGTAGCCAGTGCTGCTACATTTGACTAGAGATTTAGAAGAGTTTTGATTAAGACCGTTTGGATATTAACTGACTATACTTATGGGGTAGATTAAAATTCAGTAGCCTCTACATTATCACACAGCCTATGCTAAAGTATTTTACTGTAAATTTCAGAAAAGTTAATGATTTGTTTTTGTTGGCACTTGTAAGAACCACTAAAACCTATGAATATTGTTGGCCTTAAGTAGACACTGTTAAAATGAATGCGATCAAATGATATTCATTTAAAGTTCAATTAGCCTTTATGGAATCACTGTGACGAGCCCAGCAATGTTTAGCTCAGTGTTTTACATTCAAATCCATATTTACTTTAATGAGTATTTCAGGAAGTTTAATTTCTGAGTTGTCTTTGGATGAATGAGAAAATAAAAGGAATTCAGAATTTTATAAACAGTCTATATTTATGCGGAGTATATTCTTTAGTGGACGTATGTATGAAAATCATTCAGAAAGATTTATTATCAGTATCTCCTATATTCTAGGCAAGCACAAAAAGAATAAGTAGGATCTGGCAACTGCCTCCGAAAATGTACAATCTCCTACAAATATGTGGACAAGGCAGCTGCAAAAACAAATTGTGAGCCCTTGTTTATTTTAGTTTTATAAGTAGCATGTTCACTACTGATATCCACTTGAACAATTTGATTAACACAGAAAAGTGGAAAAGTAGATTAAACCCATCCAAAATTTAGGGAGATAGATAGATAAAAATCTGTATTATAGAACACATATATGTTATAATAATATATAACAATGTCCATATTATAGAACATATATGTGTATATATATATACATATATATAATAGAACAATAAACAGCATCATTACATGAGCTAAGACAGAAAAAAGGAACATTTGTTTGCGTCTCTGGGCCTTGATTTGGCTCAGATAGAACTCTAGCTCCTTGCACTCTAGCACATAGCCATCTGCTTAGCCACGCTGGCCCCATCCTTATGCAACACACGACAGAAGCTTGCCCTGCTGGGACTGCTCCTCCAGAAGACTGCTGTTTTGGGCATTCGTTTTCCTTTCATTATATATTTTTTGAATTTGTTTTGGATTGTTTTTGTTTAAAATCTCTTCCTACTCAGGAGTCTGCTGGCCCCCTTCTTGCGGCCCTGGACAGTGCATGATGACCTTGTACTGCTGTTGTTAAGGTGCACTGCCAACCAATAGGAAGCAATTCCTCACCAGGGTCTTCGTGTGGACCAGCTTGCTGTGGGTCGCATTGCAGACAAGATCAATGATCCTTGTTTTGCGAAGGCAACACTCCCAGCCACAGGTGTTCCCATGTCCAGCCTCAGAGTACAATATTTCTTACCACCTCCTCGCACACAACCGTGTGAATGTGGCAAGGGCAAATCTTATTGTTGGCTGTGGGCATCCCAGCTCAGACTTCTGCTTCTTGTGTCAGGGCTTTCTCTTACCACTGTCTTAGGGTGCTTGTGCCAGTTGTCCAGAGAGATGCCCATTGCTGGGCACTGGTTGGAAAGAGAAACTTAGGTATATATTTTTTTCCTTTTTCTTTCTCCCTCCCTCGGTTCCTTCTTCTCTTCCTCTCTTTCTCCCTCCCTCCCTCTATCCCTCCTTCCCTCCCTTCCTTCTTTCCTTCCTTCCTTTCTTCCTTCCTTGCTCTCTCTACACCTTCCTTCCTCTCTTTCTTTTTCTTCCTTTCTTTTCTTTCTTCCTCTTTTTCTTTGCTCTGTTCCCTTCTCTCTTCCTTTCCTTTCCTTTTTCCTTTCCTTTCCTTTTTCCTTTCCTTTCCTTTTTCCTTTCCTTTCCTTTCCTTTCCTTTTGCCTTTCCTTTCCTCCTTTCCTTTCCCCTTTCCTTTCCCTCCCCTCCCCTCCCCTCCCCTCCCCTCCCCTCCCCTTCCTTTCCCTTCCTTTCTTTCTTCTTTTTTGAAATGGCCTCACTCTGTAGCCCAGGTGGGATTATGGTTCACTCTACCCTGAAACTCTCGGGCTCAAGTGATCCCCCTACCTTGGCCTCCTGAGTAGGTGGGAGTATAGGCACATGCCCTATGCCCTCCTAATAAAAAAAAAAAATCTTTGTAGAGATGGATCTCACTATGTTGCCCAAGCTGATCTTGAACACCTGGCCTTAAGTGATCCTCCAGCATCAGCTTCTCAAAGTGCTAGGAATACAAGAATGAGGCACTGTACTTGGCTCTATTTTTATCTAATTAATTTTCTAATTTTAAACATAATTATAAGTTGGAATTAAACATTATATATATTATCCTTTAAAAAATTCCAAATTGCTTGTTATGGTTAAGTGTTTATCATTAGTTTCCAGACTCAATGACAGTAGTTTATGTCATTGATCTATTAATAGAAAATAAAGAAAAGACCTTTTAACTTACCTGGAAGTACCTCATTTCCTTTTTGAAAATTCCTGCCATGGTACTGACCAACATTGATATATATGTGAAATAAATAAAGAGGAGATAAATAGAGGGAACAGTATTTAATAACAGGAGAAAAGTAGAGACGGAGAAAAGAAAGTTTTAAAAATGAGTTTTCATGGGCTGGGCACAGTGGCTAGCACTTTGGAAGGTCCAGGCAGGAGGACTATTTAAGGCCAGGAGTTTGAGAACAGCCTGGACAACATAATGACACCCATCTCTCTCTATATATATATTTTTAATTAGCTGCATATGGTGGCAGGTGGCTGAAGTCCCAGCTGCTAGAGGGGGCTGACACAGAAGGCTCACTTGGGCCCAGGAGTTTAAGACTGAGTGATTGCACCACTGCTGTTATCAGTCTTCTGTGATTTTTGATGTCCAAGGTGGGAGTGAGTGATGAAAATCTGAAAAAGAGTTAAGAGGATGCTCTCTTTAATTTACAAACATATTTCTTGAAGATGAGTTTTTGTTATAGCTTAGAAATCTGTCATATATTATTATTGTTTCCTTTCACATATTACAGTTTTTCTTTCTAAGATTTTATCTTTTCTTACTCTTTTAGATTCACAGCAAAATTAAGCAGAAGGCACAGAAATTTCTCTTATACTACTGGTTCTGCGTATGCACAGCCTCCCCTGTATCAACACTCTCAGCAGTGTAGTACATTTGTTACAACTGATGAACCTATATTGACGAATCAATAACAACCCAAATCTGTAGTTTACATTAGGATTTCTCTTGGTGTATACATACTATGGGTTTTGACAAAGGTATAGTGACACATGTCCACCATTGTAGTAACATACAAAGTAGCTTCACTGCCGTAAAAATCATTCCGCCTCCTCTCTTAACCCCTGACAACCACTTATCTTTGTACTTTCTCCATAGTTTTCCGTTTTCCAGACTGTCATATAGTTAGAATCATACAGTGCCTAGCCTTTTCAGATTGGCTTGTTCATATAACGTGCCTTTAAGTTTCCTCCACTTCTTTTCATAGCTGATAGCTCATTTCTTTTTACCACTGATATTCCATTGTCTGGACACAGTACTTTAATTTTCCATTTACCTACCAAAGAATATCTTGGTTTTCAAGTTTTGGCAAAAATTTAAAAAGATGTTAACATCCATGTGTGAATATTTTATGGACGTAAGTTTTCAGTTCCTTCAGATAAAAACCAAGGAGTGCAATGGCTGGATTATATATAAGTTTGTTTAGTTTTGGGGGAAACCTTCAAACTGTACTCCAAAGTGACTGTTTGAATAGTAATGCATATAGTATATCCATAATTTATTGACCACACGACTTTTTTTCCCCTCAGCGTGCTATAGCATCAGTATCCGTCACAATGAGGGTTTGCACTTTTCAGGTAGGGTGGTTCATCCTTGGGCAAGACTGTGCTGAGCACTGCAGGTCTTCTAGGATCCATGGCTCCTGCCCGCTGGATGCCAATAGCACTCCCCAGTCATGTGACAACCCAATCTGCTCCCACATAATCCAGATATCACCTGGAGGAGAAATACCACCCTGGTTGGGATCCAAAAGGCTGGAGGAACACAGACAGGTCTTACTCTCTTATGAACTGGCCGTGTGGGATGCTCTAGGAATGAAGCTGGTGGAATGCTTTTAGTGACCAAAAGTCCTTAAGAGATGCGAGAAGTGGTTACCTGGATTACATATGAAAAAGTTTGCTGTGGTTACATATGAAAAAGTTTGCTTAGCTGTACACTTACATTTTGTGCATTTTAGTACATCTATGATTGATTTCTATTTAATTTGAAAAATAGTCGCTACATGAATTTTACAGATATACAAGATGTTTTCTGAGAAATAACTCAGAAAATAACTTAATGTTGAGATTATTCTCCATCCCTGTAGCCAAATGACTGTGAATTTCTGTAATTTTCTTTCTTAGTCTCCACTATGAAACAATTTGAATTAGATGTCATTACAGTGTACTATATTTTAAGAATCTTAGATGTATAGGTAGGAAAACAAAAACATATATGTACATATATGTTTATGTATAACCTATATATATATAGAGAGAGAGGTTATATTCAATTATATTTCAGTTAGAGTTCAACCACAGTAATTTGGTATTTAAATAATTTGATATTATTAATGATATTAGTTTATCCCACATGGTTATTAACTAAAGCTGACATTTTCCCAATAAAATCAATTTGCTTATAATAGCATCGACATTTCTTTGATCTACTGTGTACAAAATATGCCAGCTCTGCAGGAATGATGAGTTAACACTCTAAGCAATTCTTTTGTCTTGTTACTGCAGTATTATGAGACATGAAAAGTGTTTGAATGGATATGGCTGTAATGTACAGTGTTTCCTTTGTTTTCAGAGTAAAAAGCCATTAACAGTTATTTCAGGATTAATGTGTTTATGACACTTGTAAATTGATTTATGGTATTAGCCAGGCAGGTGATAGAACAAAAGCCTTTTAATTTTTTTGTGTGTGTTTATCCTTACCAGTTTCCAGACGTTGAGTGATTCAGATCACACTTCAGACTTATGGAAATGTGCTGGATCTCCTCCCCATAAGACCTGATTCTGAACCAGGGGAATAGTTTAACCTAGCCTGATAATCACATAAAAGGAATTTCATAAAGGGACACTTGAGGTCAGAGAGAAGTGAAGGTGACATCCACTCCATCATGAAAATGTCAAATGGCTTTATATAAGACATCTTGCTTGATGCGGCTCAGTGATTCTTAAACCCTTTATCATGGAGAGAAAAGAAATTTCAAACATTTCCAAGTTATAGCACTGTCTCAGACTATTATACAAATACATTGAGTTATTTTTAAAACTATAATTTGGATGCCAGTGTCATAAAATATCTCTTCCTGCTGGCTATAATAAATGTTGTTGATCTATTTCAAGCTTCCTGAGTAGAAAAATGTTGTTTAATGATTTTGCAGGCATGAAGTTAATTTCAGTCTCTGGAATTCATGGTAGCTGAAACAACTTAATGCTGTTTCGTAGGGAAGAGGACTGTCAACATAGCATTTTTTTTTTTTTGGCTGTATACGTTCCATGTTGTTGATGAAAATGGCAGATGGACTGTCACTGACATTTCTGCTTTGTGTAGTTGCTGCCATAGAAATGAAAAAGTTTTTTAAGTGGTGATCATAAGAGTCGCCTTTTGTTCTTTGAATTTGCCTTTTTACATTTTCTTTTTTGGAAATTTGACCTGAAACTGTTTGTGAATAATTACTGAGAAAAAAATGTCAAGGATTTTTAAAAATCACTAAAATAAAATGTGCTATGTCAAACCAGCTGCCTTTCTAAGCTGCTTTTTGTCCATTTATTACACTAGTCAGATTCTATTTTCCTCTAAAAAGATAAAATAGAAAACTCCTTTTTTAATTCCAGTATATAAACTTGAATAATATTATTTACAAAAAGGAAAATTGAACTATTTACTATTTATTAGAGCCATTAGAGAACCATAGTGCCAAAGGTTTTGTGTAAACATGACACCATTACTGTTAGGTGAAAAAAAAAACAAGTGATCATTAGGGAATGATTATTATTCAGAATGCATTAACAATAGCCTTGAATCTTTAAAGTAATTTTAAAATAATTTGTTTTAGTGTTCAATTTATAATGGTGAAATGATCTATTACTGTCCAAAGTGAGAATTTAGTCTTAACCATTTTTATGCATTGTTGCCTTTCTATACTGTATTAATGGAATTTAAACAGTCTCCAATGGAAACATAATGCAAAGTTGATGAATTAAGTATCAAAGCATAAAAGAAAAATGTAGAGGCAATGTGTATACTAACAGCCACCAAGATTTAAATAAGTATGTACCATAAAATGGGCTTGTATTTCCTTTGGGTGGGCGATAACTTTCCAAACTCTTAAACCAAGAAAGAAAAAGCATTGAGTTACATTAGTTGCTTATGCTAAACATACAGAACATACATAGTGATGTTTAAAGAAACCCCACGTTTTCTCATCTTGTGCCAACAGAAGAGGTGCAGACAATATGGTAGCTTTAAGAAAGTCTTTTTTCTGTTTGTTTTTTATTTTTGTTTTAGATGTATGCCAGTAGGCATTCTCAAGACTTTGTCTACCTTTTACTAAACAATCTCCTTACTGCTTTTGAAATATTTTAAGTTTATTTCTAATTTTGAAAAACTGAATAAACATTAAAAATGTTTCTATTAGGAAAATGTTAAAATGCACCCCCAAATAGAAAGATTAGCATAACCTCTGCCCATTCTCTCTCTCTCTCTCCATATATATATATATGTATATATACATGCATATATACATATATATATGTATATCAGCTTCAACAATATCCATTATTGCATCGATTTGTTTATTCTATCTCTTCTACCTAAATTAGCTATTTCTACCTTGAAAACCATCCCAAAACACTGATTCAATAAAGGAAACATTTATTTATTGTTTCTAAGTCTGCTGTTTCTTTGGGAGATTCTGCTGAACTTAGCCAGACTTGGCTGAGGCTGACCGGCTGGTTCTAGCATCGCATTCTGCTGACAGTTTATCTAAGGCAGTCTCATTTAGGGTGGCTGCCCAGTTTACATTTAGTGGCTGGCTGGCTGTTGGCCAAGATGATGAGGATGATGGGCAAAGTGTCTCTTATCTTCCAACAGGGTAGTCCAGTCTTGTTCTTGTAATAGCTGTGTAGAGTTTTCAGAGACAGAGAGAAAGAATAAAAGGGTGCAAGGCTTCTTGAGGCCTAGACCAGAACTCATTCTAGGGTTAAAAGCCTGCCAGATTCAAGAAGTGAGGAAATAGCTTCTTGGGAGGAGCTGTAAAGTCATATTACAGAGTGTATGACTACAAGGAGGGGAAGAGAATCAAAGAAGTTTTTGCAATCAGTCTACCACACTCTCCCACTTTGGGGATATTATTTTAAATTAATTAATATCATGTCACCACTACATATTTTAGAGAATATGCCTTTATTTTCTAAGTTGTTATGACTTTGTAAAACTAATAGAATCCATTCAAGTTAACTGTGATCCTCAGATCAGAATATTATTAGTAGAGACTATATCTTCATTACCACTATCAACACAATGATCATCACTGTCACTAGTATTAGCAAGTTTTATTTTCCTGTGCTAATGAAACATTACCTCACTTAAATCTGATAAATGTGACATATAGCAGCAACTATTACACCAGCTTATAGAGATGAGTGAGAAGGTTGGGTAAACTGCCCAAGGCCACCTAGTAATGGTGGCTTTGAACCCTGGTTATACTAATTTTCCCATGGTCTATCACTACACATCGCTTTGTCACGTGACCAGGCGGCAGGTTGCAGTAGCTTTGCACTTACATGGGAGGCCAAGTAGAATGGATAAAGACTTAGTCATCTCTCTTTTCTATTTCTCAAGAAAGACTATGAATTTAAATTAAGGGAGCAAGTTGTTTCTAGATTTGCCACCATGAAGCACTCTTAAACATCAGAGAGATCTATGTGGTCACACTGTAATACTCATGATGTATATATGTTAGAGGCTTTTGTTTTGAAGAGGCAAATAACTTTATTTTCTTTTCATTGTGTTGGAAGTAGCCCTAGGAGGTATGCATGCCTGTCCATGTTAAACTAATATCTTGAAATCAGTATATTCTTAATTCTTATCCCATTAGTCATATTGCAGAAGCATAGGGAGTCAGGAAGTTTCGATTGTATTGAAGCAACTTCATTGTCTGGGGCAAATACCTGGAGTTCGTTGCCTCATGCCAAGAAGATATAGAACATGGACACACACAAGGAGTTTAGGAGTGGAAGTTTAATACGCAAAAGAAAGAGAAAGGAAAACAGCTATCTTTTTAGTGAGAAAGAGTTCTTCCCAGAGGAAAAGACTGGCCTGCTGCAGATGCACCATATTTTATAGGCAGACTTGAGGAGGTGGTGTCTGATTTACATAGGGCCCACAGATTGATTTGATCAGGTATGATGTTTACACAGCACACAGAAAAGGCTGGCAACCCTACCTTAATCTTATTATGTGAATAGGCTTTCCAGTTGACTGGTGCCATCTTGTCTGGTACTTACTGTACATAGTGGATGGCAAAGGGAAGGGAAGATGGAACCCCGTTTTTTAACATGATTGGAAGAACTGCCAGGGCCTATATCGACAGCTCGATTTTACAGGCTGCTTTTTGTGAGAAAATGATTTGGGTGCTGCTTTTCATTGAAAAGGAAAACCTTACCAAGGACTCTAGTACCCTCACTATCTGCCTAAGTCATTTCTTCTTAACTCCTGTAACAGTATGATGTGACACTAAGAGATCTATTAAGCTGGTGCAAGTCATTGTGGCTTTTGATGGCAAAAGCAATCATTTTTTCACCAACCTAAAATTTTCTTTTGAAGTGGTTAGCAGGGATGATTTTTTTTCCTAAGGATGAGCTAAGATAGTAGGAAGATTTAACTCAGTTTATCAAGATTCATAAAAATTAATTGATTTCTTTGTGGATCTGAATTGATGTTGTTAGTATAAGCAATCAGACATCAGTTTCATGTGATTAAACTTCAAAAATATTGTAGTAAGAGTATAAATGGAATGCTTATAACACAAAGAAATGATAAATGCTCCAGGTGATGTATATGCCAATTATCCAGATGTAATTATTAGACATTGTATGCCTGTATCAAAATATCTCATGTACCCTATAGATACTGTGTACTTATAAAAAGTAAACATTTTTTTAAAAAGTTCTTGTCTTAGTGCCAGCTCTGTCCTGAGTTTCAACAATTACTATTATCTCTGAGGTCTGGCATGAGGCATTAAATGCTATTCTTTCAAGAAAAAAAGATAAATAGGAATATAATTTTGTTGCTATCTTACTCCTGCAAAATGGAATTCCTAAACAACATTTCCTTTATGAATTCTGACAATGAAGTTAAAACTGACTTTCCCTTTTCAACCTGTAAGCTATTTCAGAGCTTTCATCATCAGCTAATGGTGTCTTGCTTGCAAAGGGTCAACACATTTAAACTTCTAATAATTTTTATGTTATAGCCTGTGAACATACAAATTTCAGGTAAATTGAAGCTAATTCCTATAGGAGGTAAAGTCATATATAGAATTAGTCATTATTCATATTCTAGAAAGTGATGATGTCATCAATATTTGGTATATCTCAATATATAGTCTTATTTTAAGGCAGGGGTTCACTGTGGCATCCTTTTATGGGAGAGAATTTCTTGGGTCAAGACCATGCACTTAAGACTATTAAAATTCAAAAAATCAGATCATCATCACTGAATAATTAGTATCTAGAAGCTACTTTACTCTAACAATTAGAGTCCATTGAACTTGCTACTCTAAATCAGGAGATTGATAGGAATTGAGACTGTTCTCACTTACTTAGCTATCTAGTTATTCTTGTTCCCTATTTCAGGGTGAGATGATATGAAATATTAATCTGGAAATACGATCTCCTAGTAGCATTATACTTTTGAAAGTCTTGATACTTACAAACAAAAAGCAACTCATTAAACTCATATACTAGATACCCTTAAAGCAGTCAGGGTTGAATATTAATGGAACTGAATATTAAACAATAACTAAATTGCAAGTAAAGACTGATATATAATAAACAATGAATTTAAATGACTATTACCAGACTGTTTCAGTAAAAACAGGAAAAAGAAAATTCAAAAAACAGGGCATTGATAGTTTCCTCAACATTTTCATATTAATAATAGCTACATGATTTAATGTCTCCCAACTTTGTGCAAATATCTAGAACTCGGTTTTTGTAGTTAAGGCAGTGTTCTGCTTTTTATAATGAAACCATTTTTCCATGTTTTACTTTGTTGATTAGGATAACACTTTTCACCAGAAAAGCAGTGTCGATTAACATAGTGACACATTTGAAAATATGTGTTAAATTTACCAATATGAGTTAAATTACCAGTGTAAGTTATCTGTCATTAGAAAATATTCTGAAGCACACAAGGATAATTTTTTCCAATTCCCATTTTATAGATGGGTCAATTGAGGTCAGGCAGAGTAGAGAAATGACATTTCTCTAATTCAGGACAAAGATTCACATTTTTGGAGGGTGAAGGGTAGTGTTTTCTAGTACGATTAAATTTTGTTCTCAAAGTCAAACATAAATGGGATTGCTGTCTCTTAAGAGTCCTAAAATTATAAAATAAAACAGCAGCCATTAGTTAAATTTTACTAATCTGTACATATATATCAAAGATTCAGGAGCATAATCTCTTGTGAACAAAAAGAGTAATTGATTTTTAGAAAACAAAAGAAAATTACACACCTGAAAGGCTAATTATCTCATTTTGGAGCAAATTGTTATATTATCGCTTTCAAGAAACAAGATAGACAATGTATAAACAATGTTTAGAGGTCTATTATCATAATGTTTCAGAAAAAAATGAAATTGTAAAAGAAAGTAAAAGAAAATTAAAACCTTAATTCTTATTCTATTTCTGTAAACTTTTGAATGAATAAATATTCTGTTTAAATGAGAAGCCTCTTATGCCTTTGTCTTCTGCTTGAGCCAAACTCACATTTGTAAATTTCCGTTAAAATGGCTGATCTTTATTTGTTCTTCATTTTTTCTTTCCTCTATCTTGCTGGAACTATTTCACCAGAAATATCAATGATGTGTATTTGTGATCCTTAATAATGACTCAAATGGGAGTAGATATCTAACATAAAGAATAGTGTGAAAAAAACACCTTTTAAATAAAATTAACTAAATGAAATTATTCTCTTAGTCATTAACACTCATTAGTCATATACACCATGAAATACTACACAACTATAAAAAGAACAAAATTGTGTCCTTTGCAGCAACATGAATATACCTGGAGATCATTATTCTAAGCAAATTAATACAGAACCAGAAAACCAAATACTGGATGTTCTCATTTTGAATTGGAAGCTAAACCTTAAATACATATGGACATAAAGATGAGAATAATAGACACTGGGGCTACTAGATGGGGGGTATTGAGAAGGAGTGAGGATTGAAAAACTACCCATCGGGTGCTATGCTCATTACCTGAGTGATGAAATCATGTATACACCAAGCCTCAGTGGCACTCAATTTACCTATGTAACAAACTTGCATAGGTATCTCTGGAAACTAAAATAACAACTGAGAATGAAAAAGAAAAACCACTCATATGTGTAATGTCATACCTTCCAAGTAAAACTTCCTCTGACTTACAAATACGATTTATTGGAATAGTTTATGGTTTTCAATAGAGTATATATTCACTGTCCTTTATTTCACATATGAAGAGGAAAAACTAATTTTATTCATGTGAAGTTATTAGAGAACAGTTTTAAAAAGGAGAAACAAAGTTCCACACCAAAAGAAAAGTGTATTTAATTTCTGTTATGCTGACATTTTAGAGTTTATGAATTAATACCTTATTCTGTTTGTTTTCTTTAGTTTCCAGGTTAACTAAACTCTCAACTTTAAACCAAAGTAAGAGGAGACATTAAGATTTTCATTCTTCCTGGGTTGTCTCCTTCCTGAAGAGCAATGGAAACACTTTTACCTAGAAGAGGAGTAATTGTATCTCTAATTTTCTTCCTGTTAAAATTCTCAACAGCAATTGAAATACCACCCTCAGGTAAAGTGACAGAATTCAATGCCTATTAATGGAATTTTATATTTGCATTTTGACTTTTAAGTAGAATACTTAACAGATTGAGGATGACTTTTCTACCATATTTCTATATATTCTCCAGCAATCTGTCATCACAGTTTATATCTATTTTTTTTTTCATTTTGTGGGTGGCTGATACATGACTGCTGTATTTATTTTGAAGCCCAAGCTTTTAGTTCCTTATACAAACTTAGAACATAACAAGAAATATAACCTATAGATAAGGTAGTATTTTTCCATATGTCTAGGATTATCTACAATATTACCAACAACTTCACTTTTATAAACTTAAAAAAGTTAATTTTATATACTTATAAAAAGTTAATCAAGATTCAAAAATTACTGGCATTCAACCAATTATGACAAAAAGGCATTTGATAAACTTTGTATTATTTTTCAAAATGATTATATTTAAGAATGAAAACAATGAATAATAAGCCATTTTACAAGTAAAAGTATAAGACGATATCAACTCTCAAAATCTAGAGCATTATATAGTGTGAATTCATATTGAGAGGTTAGATAGTAGTATCATGGAAATATATAAATATATATTTTAACACATGTTCGTAAAATGTATGCGGATTTTTAACCATTATAAATCAGTTTGAACAAGTCATGGTAATAAATAGTTTTGTTTTTTTTTTTAAAGTACGTAAACATCAGCAGGACATGGTGACACATGCCTGTAGTCCCAGCTATTTAGGAGTCTGAGGCAGGAGGATTGCCTGAACCCAGGAGTTCAAGACTACAGTGTTCAGTGATCACACCTGTGAATAGACATTGCATGCCAACCTGGGCAATATAGTGAGACTTTGTCTCTAAAACAAATCAAAACTTTAAAAATCTGCAATAGAATTTATATAATTGTATATTAAGTCTGTCATGTGGGGATCTTTTAAGTTTTTCTTGTATTACATGCATATGGGATCTAAAAGACCCTTGAGAGGTTAGTAAGACATTTTTATCCATATAGTTCAGGAATAATCTCTATCGTCTATTCTGCATATAATTTGAATAGTTATTATATTAGAGGTATTGGTTATTAAAATCTTAGCATTTCAGATGATATTTGTGGATCTTCAGAATTCTAAAGAAAGTCATGACCTCATAACATTTAATAAATGTTAGAAAAGTGTTGACACTGAACTATAACTTTGCTTTTGAAGTACTCAGAAAGACTGAATGTGAATAGAAATGGACATACCTCTCTGACTTTATATAATGTATTTAAAAACTATTCTAAGGGCCACCTTAAATTACTTGCTGTAGCTATTTTTATATTATACACTTTGGAAAGCACCGCAATTGTAGTTCCATCCCCTAGCTAGAAAATCCCTTCTCTATTGTTCCTAACAGATAAGTAAGCTCTGTTTTGATATTTCCATTTGAGATCTACCTGACCTACAAATATGTAGACTTAAAGCTTGCTTTACATTTGCCTGAAATATTTCAGCCTATACAGTAGATAATATTTCATCACCGACCAGTCTTTTTGTAGAAATTCTGGTAAGGAGGCTAAAATACCTTCATTTTTAGTGAATTCTTTTGGTTTGAGTATGCAGTAGCAAGTTAAGAGCAAGCTTCTTGGTGATCCTGTGGGAAAAGATTAATAATTTCACATTGTCTCCCCAGTAGCAAAAAAGATGCCACTAAGATTCCTGATTCAGATTCCTGACCGTAATCTCAGGCATACACATTTATTCTTCATCATTTCTCACTTTGTCAGTGGTGAAGGATGTGAAATTTTATATTAATTCCTGGCACACATTTTTATTCTGGTTGTCTCAGTTACTTATGCATTTTCATGCTGTAATGTCCTTAGACAACAATTGTTATAAAATATTAATGACATGTTTTCAGAACATCTGAATATTATTCACTTATTTGAGGGCTCTAGAGCACTCACTCACAAGGAAATGCAACTAAGACAGGTATCCAATTTGAATGTCAAGGAGTTTGGCATCGCTATAATTGGCTTAATTATAGAGGAAGGGATTTATAATGTAGAATATATATTCTTATAAACACCCAAAGGTTATTAGCTCCATTCCCCAAATAATTAGTTATTGCTGAGCCTTTACAACCTTAGCAAATTTAGGAAAGAATAATGTTCTAATAAACACGTTGTTCACAAGTTATTAGCTGACATCTAAGGGACTGTGGCCATTGTATATCGTCCCTCACCATTTATAACTGCAATAAAATTTAAATCATGTGAATTTACAATAAGCTTAAGTCCTGCTCTACACAGAAATAATAGTAATCAGAAACAAAGTAAATGTGAATGAAAATACAGATATTTTGCATGTTGATTTATGAATATCTAGTTGATAAACACTGAACTTGAACTAATATCAGTAAGTTAGTAAAACTCGTCAGATTTATAGGCAACAGTGAAAAATTTTTTTAAATAGAAAAAAAAATTTTGAATTTGGAAAGGCATTTAGTTTTTATTCTAGGCTGGCTGTCAATGCTCAAAATGTGGTTTGCACAATTCTTGGGGTCCCAGAGATACATACAGATGATCTGTGAGATCAAACCGTTTTAATAATAAACCTAAGATGCCATTTTTTCATTTTCACTGTGTTGTCATTGGCTCTGATGATACAAAATTAATGGGGACTGGGTGTGGTGGCTCATGCCTGTAATTATGGTGCTTTGGAGGCTTGAAGCCAGGAGTTCAAGACCAGCTTGGGCAATGTAATAAGACATCATCTCTAAAATAAAAAATAAATTAGCTGGGTGTGGTTGCTCACACCTGTAGTCTCAGCTACTTGGGAGGCTGAGGCAGTAGGATCATTTGAGTCCCAGAGGTTGAGGCTGCAGTGAGCCATGATCATGCCACTACATTCCAGCTTGGCATTAGCATCACACTCTGGTAGTCATGATACTTAATGTCTAAACACTCAAAGTTAAAAATTCCCGAAGCAAAGCAAAACAAAAACAATTTTGCTTAAGATTACAACTGTTGAAGCACTTAAAATTTATGAATGTTATTAATTCTCTACTCTGGAATACATATATTCTAATATTGTAATGAACTGGGAAGTAGATATAAAATAATTTTGCTATGTATCAAAATTTTATCATGATCTCTGTTTCTTGATTGCATCATTCCTTGAGTCCCTAGCTGGACACCATCTTTACTTTAAAGTTATGACTGACAAATTATGGTTGCTCAGATATAGGTCAGATATTTTGAAAGTGAACCAAGTGAATCCATTCACTTCAAGATAAACAACTGACCATATATATTGTCATTGATAAATTGTAAGTGCCAGAAAAAATTAGAATTGTGGAGGACATATATTGTCCACTGTAAGCTTGAGAGCTTCTTGACATTTAATACTGCTGATTAGATGGGTGACAATACTAAGGAGGGTCAATTTTTGATATTGTATAATGAAGTGCCTCAATATTTGGAAGACACAAAACAGTAAACCAATATTTTTTCCAAATGAAAACTGCATGATGTTACAAAATCATTCATGAGTTAAAAAAAAAAAAGTAAATGGTTTAATGTTACAGAACAATGAAAAGTTAATTGATAGGTTTTAGATTCCATGTTGCAATGAACATTTAAAAAACTACCACTTGTTGAGTTTTGCTAT
The DNA here is from genome assembly GCF_009761245.1 of Sapajus apella. NCBI lineage: Eukaryota > Metazoa > Chordata > Mammalia > Primates > Cebidae > Sapajus > Sapajus apella. The sequence goes on from NW_022436963.1 coordinate 26,502,735, forward strand.
TCTAGCTAAAAAGAATATCAGAAAGGACTATAAAATTTCCCATCATTTTTTAACTAGATTATCTGTGTAAGGCTGAATTTTCTTTATATCTTTGAACAAATCAATATTGCAACAGATGGAATGCAAAAGCAGATATAAGAATCCATCTGTCTTCTCAAGAAATTACAGAGAGCTGGGCACGATGATGCTCGCCTGCATTTCTATCTACTCATAAGGCTGAGGTGGGAGGATTACTTAAGCTTGGGATTTCTAGGCTGCAGTGAGCAATGATCCTGCCACTGCACTCTAGCCTAGACAAGGGAGTGAGACCCCAGCTCAAATAATTAAGACAAAAAAGAAAAGAAATTACAGAGGTTTGAAATAACATAAAATAATGCCACTCTTCTCATTATATTTAATGGTTTTCATAAAATATGTATTTTATTTTAACAGAATTATTTTAAATAAATTCATAATATTTTGAAAGACTTTCAGTTTTTATTCCTATTATAGTAAATATTGTTAGCTATAGTCCACATGAACAAAAGCTCCTTGAGATGTCTTACAATTTGTAAGAATGCAAAGGAGTCCTGAGACCAACAAATTTGAGAACAATTTATCTAGGCTAAATCCTTAATATTACCAATGAGAAAGCAGAGAGTGGTTCAGGGCCTCATCCAATGTCACAGGTTTTAAGGTCCCATTTGAGACTCTACTGTAGAATAGTACTTATGTAAGTTAGGCTCTGTGTCTGTCTGCAAATTGCTTTTCTCATACTTTATTTGCCAAACTTAGGTCCCTGCTGCTGAACAGTTAGTATTTCCTTATGCACCAACCCTGTCCTTTTATTAGAGATTCTAAGAACTGTACTAAAACTTGGATGTCTCCTTTTGAAAAATATTGGGTGCTCATCAGCAGTAGATCTTTACACACATCATGATCTGTGTTTTATTCCAAAACTTAATCCAAATTGTATTTCCAGCATTAGTAAATCTATTTTATAGTTGCAGTTCTCAGAAATGTAATCTCGCTCTCTACTAGGTGAGAGGCAAAGTCACTTCCTACTTTTTTTTTTTTTAACTTTTGTGAAAGAGTCTCTGTCACCCAGACTCAAGTGCAGTAGCTCAATCACAGCTCACAACAACCTCAACCTCCTGGGTTCGAAATTAGTCCAGCTAATTTTTAAATTTTTTGTAGAGTCTCCCTATGTTACCCAGGTTGCTCTTGAACTCCTGGACCTAAGCGATCCTCCCACCTCAGCCTTCCAAAATGTTGGAATTACAGGTGTGAAGCACCAAGTGTGACCCACTCCCTACTTTTTAAAATTGTATTTGTCAATGTGGTTTTGATTTGCATTTCTCTAATGACCGGTGATGATGAGCATTTTTTCATATGTTTGTTGGCTGCATGGGGGCTAGAGGAGGCATAGCAGGGGGTGGGGGGATTGGGGAAGGATAATATTAGGAGAAATACCTAATGTAGATGACAGGGGGATGGATGCAGCAACCCACCATGGTACCTGTATACCTATGTAACAAACCTGCACGATCTGCACATGAACCCCAGAACTTAAAATATAATTTTAAAATTGTTAAAATTGTATTTGTCTCATAAATTATTTAACTTATCAAACACTAACAGAGTTTGTCACAAGATGAGAGGATATTTGAATAAGAAGAATCCATTAACGCTCCAACCTAGCAATAGAATAAGACCCTGCCTTTAAAAAAAAAAAAATCTATCAAAAACAAAAGGACACATTATGCATTAGCCATTATTTTATAATAATGGTTATCACTCAATTGAATTCTCTAAGGAAATGAAACAAAACAACACAAACTCCCAATAGATAAGTGTGAAAAAGTTATAAAATGAAAACTTCTAAATAAAAGATAAACACTAAACAAGCCCATGAAAGAAACTTTATTAACAAAAAAAGGAAAATTAAAATAAAGAGAATAATTTATCTTTTCCTTTGTAATAAATTATAAACTGTTTTTATTATTTTAAAATGCTAGCATTCAGGGGTGGCAAAAATATGGAGAACCACTCTATTTTTGTTATCTGCATATATATTCTGTGGTGAAATAATATTTACATTTACCTAGAGTCATTACCATTTGTGTCCATGCCTGAAAATTTATCATAAATCATTAATTCAATAAAGGAAAAATCTATTTACTCAAAATGCCTATTGAAATACGCTACCTGGAAAGAAAAAAATGGATAATAATTTAATGTCCAGTAATAGAATTATTAAATATTATAGCATACCAGTGAGAAGAAATAATATAAAAGTGATAAATTAATTTTAATGTGTTTATAGAAACATGGAAGACTAAAAAAAGAACTTTCAAAGTGAGTGAACTAAGTAAAAATGCATATGCATGCTAACATCGATTGAAACCAATAATTTTAATAATAGATATTTTAAAGTTGTGATGACATAGCAACTTTTCTTCTGCTTTAAAAATGGTTACATTATTCTGGGTTTAAATAGAATGAACACATATGAAACCATGAAATCATGGCAGTGAAGTGTATTCCTTACAAGTAAGTACATGTTGCAAAGAGAGAGTGAGACTTAGTCTATTATTTTCACTTCCGTATCATCCTTTCACTTACCAGTGTACAAAAGAGGTTTAAAGTGCTTGTGTTATAAATTAACTTTGCCCAGTGTTTGAAGAGTGTGTGTTTTTAAGTACATATTTTAATATTTAGTTCAACAGGTGCCAACAATCATAAAACAGTCAAAAGTCCAAGTTGCCTTTCCCTTCGATGAGTATTTTCAAATTGAATGTGAAGCTAAAGGGAATCCAGAACCAATGTGAGTATTCTTTCAAATTAAATGATTCTTTAAATGTGTACTGTTCTTTACTTTTACCATCAAAAACTTGTTGAACTATAAATCTACACATGTTTGAAGCTAAGGGTTTACAAAAAAATAATATACATGCAAACAAAAATAAAGTTTGGTTATTTTACATATCATCTTCTGCCAGTTGAATTTATTTTGACCATAAACTAAGAGGTCTTATATAACATATTTAGAGTAGTCTTTAGTACAGCAGAAATACTCAACAATCTCTTAATCTACAAATTAAAAAGGTAGCTAAAAACTAGACGATTATTTATTCTACTTAGTAAAATGTAGCACTTCTTAAGTCAAAATTAACACATTTTTAAATATCATTCTATACATATTTATAATTGTATGTCTTTAAATTTAAACATCTTATTCTGTGAATAGGTTGTTACTTGATTTTTTTAAGTTGTCATAGAAATATTGTCATCTCAGGTGGCAGAAAACCATTTGCATGATGTACTACTATCTGGTATTATTTTATTTTGTAATTAAATAATTGTTATTCTAGGTGATCATAATCACTAATGAACTTTTCAAAATGCCTTCTGTGTGAGGAGGAAAAAATGTGGATTTATTGGAAGTGAGAAGGGAGAGACTATGGGAAGAATTCCCAATATTAAAATTCTACGTGATTCTAAAGTGGAAGACAAACCTACCTACTTTTATTAATCTGCATGATTATATTATATTCATTAAGAATACACATATTTAATGAAAATTACTGGTTTTTAATTGTATCATGACTATTATTTCTTGATAATTTCATAATTAATATCATTATTAGTGACCCATTAATATGCTAAATTATAATTATTTCTGTATTTAATAAAATGGAATATATTCAAAAAATACATGTAAATATGGATAGAATTACAAAGGAATATAGGATAATTTATTCAATCAGTATGAATATACTGATGAATATAATGATATGTTAACATTAATTAACTGAATTATTATGTCAAAAAATAATACCATACACTTGTCACCAGTGAAATATAAAACACACAGAGAGAAGTAAAATAAGTCAGGAGGGTGGCTGGGCAGGCCTACTCCTAATGAAAATACATGTTCATGAAGGTTTGTTATTCCTATTGGGAGAATAATTACTTAGATTAGTCTATGGTGTCCTGAAATATACCCAAATTTACATGGGTAATTCTAGTATACGATGCTGAATACAATCTAACTGAGAAGTCATTATTTGTCTATCAGACTGATAAAGATTTAAAGAGACTTTTTAATGTCATTATCATAGAACTGACACTCTAGTATACTGGGGTGGGAATTTGTACACATTTTCTTTCTAGAATGTAATTTTGCAACATTTATCAAATACTGTAAAAATCTTTTAATTATTGATTTATTGATCTCATTTCTAAGGAATTGGCATAAAGAAATATTTGGACAAGTACAAAGAATAAACATATCGAGTTGTTTCTTACAATATTTTCATAAAAGGATAAACATTGAAATGGTTATAAGTAACTAAAATAGTAACTATATGACAGAAGATAATGTAGCTGTGAAAATTGACTTTGGTATCATTACAATAATGGAAAAATTCAATTGGCCAAATTATATATTCAGTGTGGTCTCAAACATGTGACAAAATTCTAAAAATACTAATAGGAAATATTATCAAGTGTAATAATACTGGGCTTGTGTGTTTTGGGATTTTTAGTGAGTTCCTTACACATATATATATTTACATGAACAGAAACTATATGTGTTTCTGTAATTTCCATAATATTAATAATAATACTGCATTACCTTTCTAATTGAAAATTTTTTTTTTAAATTAAAGAAAGCAAAAGGTACTTTCCATTTTAATCCTATCATTTGTCAAGCTATTTTATGGATAGTAATATTTCTCAGATTCTTCTGAGACCCTTATTTATATCCTGTTATAGTCCATTAAGTGTATACTTATTACCATAAAGTGTCTTAGTTTTGTCATTTTTTATGCAGTTGCTAATAAATACTGTAAAAATATGTTATTATCTTTCAGGATTATTAAGTTTAGTTTTATTTTTTAGATTTACGTGGACTAAGGATGACAACCCTTTTTACTTCACTGACCCTCGGATAATTACATCTAACAATTCAGGAACATTCAGGATCCCAAATGAGGGGCACATATCTCACTTTCAAGGAAAATATCGCTGCTTTGCTTCTAATAAACTGGGAATTGCTATGTCAGAAGAAATAGAATTTATAGTTCCAAGTAAGTATGATAACGGGAATTTCATTTTACAAATGTTTTGGTGTTGTGTTAAATAGGAGTTATATTGGGCTCCAATGAACTAAAGCAATTCTTAATTAAATCAACTTATATGTGTCTTATATTTCATTTCTAAGGAAAATTTTCCTTCAGGTCTTGACACTTAAAATTGGATGACCTTAGAAAGCAACATAATTTTGCTGTGTTTCAGTAACCTTTTATCTAACGTGGAAAAATATAATACCTGCTTTGCCTCATACGATGAGAAATAAACACATTATTAGTTAAATTCATCTAAATTCCATGAAGTAATAGATAATCCCAAAGCCCCTGTGTAAACACAAGTTTATTTTTTGATAAAGCAATTTTCTATGGGCCTGGCAACTCTTCAGGGCAACTGTTTTCTATGTAGCCTTCTCGCTGATCTCAGCTAAAGGAAACATCATCATTCTGTGGTTGCCTCATGTGAAACATGCCATTTTGGTCAAAGAATCTGGGACAGGAGCATGAAAAACTGTATACAGGCTCTTAAATGCTTCTGACAAGAAGCTACACAGGCAACTCCCACTCATATTTTGTTAGATGGGGGAAAGCAAGTTGCAGAGTCCCACCTACCATCAATAATACGATGCTCGTTAAGAGAGGAGAACCAGCTATAGCTAATGTCAACCATAAATAAAAATGATGTAAAACTGTAAGACACTTTGCTGTCATATAGGTGTGTATTTATCAGTAATTGTCCCCCAAAGTAGTTTACTTTATTGGTAGCATATTTTGCCAATGTTCATGGGATATCCATGACCACCTTTTATATTTGATCATGTTTTCACCTGTTCTTAAGATATCCACCATGACACAATTTTAGCGAAAGGATTTATAGAGTACATCGTAGTCTAAAACTGTCAGCTAGCTTCTATTCAGCAATTTCTTCTTTCAGAGCCCTAGACAAGAAAGTATTTCAAAGAATGTTCTAAGCCTTGCAAAATATGAACAGTTGATTGTGAGGTTGCAGAATGTCCAGAAACTTCAGAAGAACAAATGTTGAAGGATATTTAACCCAAAAGTGCAGAGAGGGCGTTGTATTTAAATTGTTCTAATGTCCTTATATAATTCTAGAGGAGAGAATGTAGATCAATTTTAGACTCAGAAATAAAGTGTACATCTTAAAATTAATAGAATATTTACACTAAAATTATAGGAAAAAAGTTTTATCACAGTATGTGGTTGATGGGCGGGGGAGAAAACATATAAGAAGCAGAGAAAAAGGAAAAGTAAGAAAAGAAGAAAGAAAAAGAGGCAAAAATAAATTCAAATGTATCACAAATCAAAGATGAAAGTAAATAGAATAAATGCTCTGAGTTTAAAAAAAAGCTATAAACTTCTTACAATACGTTTATCTAAACCATAAAAATACAGAATTGTTGAAATTAAAAAGATGGAAAAAGTATCCCAGATACATGTTTTCCAAAAGAAAGATAAGTATGACCATATTAATATCAGTCAAAATAGACTCTATTTTTAAAAGCCTTCATGAAGATTAATTTGCTAGACATATATAATATTAAAATGCATGAAGCCAAAATGGAACTATAAAGAGAAATAGACAAATTTACCATAATAAGGAGATATGAACGTATCCTTTTCATTATTTGCTAACTCAAGCAGAGAAAAACATCAGTAAGCACACGGGATTTAAAGAGTCCAATCACAAGCTCCAGCTAATGAAAATGTATAGACTATTATAACTAAAACCACAAAATGAATTTTTTCATACACACATGGTAAAATGTTATATTTGAGGATATATTGGCCTATAAGGAAAATATCAAAATGCAATTAAGTTAGAAATAGATAACAAATAGAAAACTTAAAAAACATATCTTTGAAAGTTGTTAAATATATTTCTAAGTCAGTCTCTGGTCAAGTAAGAAATGACAAGGAAAGACAGGATCTATTTTGAAGTGAAGACAATGAAAATTCTATATAATAAAACATATTTGATACAGTAAATGCATTATTTAGAGGGATCTTTATCATTTTAAAGACATATTAGAAAAGCATAAAGGATGAAAGTTGATGATCTCAGCTTATTATGTAACATAATTTTAGGATAAAAATCAATGAGCTAATTTAAGGCAGAAGAATAAACTATAGTGAAAGGAGAAAATAATATAAAAGCAGAAGATAAATTCAAAAAAGTGGTATGTAATCTTTGTCGTGAAAGTATTCATATTTACTAAAAAACATAAAAAAGATCTAGATAAATAGAAAATAAGTAAACTATCAATTTATTGGAAGAACAAATACAGTTAAAATGCTCATTCTTAATGGATTGATATACAGAATTGAAATCAGATTGCCAATAGTTTGGTTTTTGTTTCTCTGTTTGTGAAATGTGACCAGCTGATTCAAAAATATATTTGAGGAACAAAGGAGAAAATTTAGTAGAAACTCTTGAAGAATAACAAGTCATAGGAACTTCTTTTCAGAAATCAAGAGTCAGCATAACACTTCAGGAATTAAGCCATTATGGCTTTGTGCAGGGTTACACAAATCAGAATAGCATAGTCAACCCAGAAACAAACACTCACATATAGAAAAACAGTTGACAGAATTAGCATGTTAGCATGGATTTCTCTCAAGTGGGCATCTCTGAGTTACTGAGATATTTTAGCATCAGAGCAGTGACATGTCAACCTGGAAATTATCCTTAGGAGCTAGGATTTGAAATGACGTTCAGTAGTAAATGTCCATGAATTCTGGATCTGAAGATATTGCCATGAAAACTGTGGTTGATAATTGTTAAACTATATATTATATTTTTATAGTTAACTGAAATAGGTTAAGACTAGAGACAGAGACAGATTAAGTATCTGTTGCAGGAGGCAAGTCATGAGGGTGATCCCTCACCTAAATTCTAGTGGTTGCTATGGAGACACAAAGGAAAAGGCAGCAGCTAGATCTATTGCAGAGAAAGGAATGGCAGAATTTCATTTAAGATTCTACAATTAAAGGATTTCAAAATCTTTTTTAATCTCATTATCTATGCAGACCAAGTGAAGACATGAACAATGCAAGGATAATTCTGACAAGAATATGAGAGTATTGTATTAAGAAATGAGATGGGAGTTAGATCTGAGCTATGTTACTAGATAATTGCTCTGTTTTTTTGTTATTGTTGTTTTGTTTTATTTTTGCTGCTGCTGCAGAAAAGAGCAAAATAAATTAGGTTTCTTAGGCATCATTTCTAGCCTTTCCTGAAATTACTTCATCATCTGACAGCTTTCTGCAACCGTCTAAATATTGAATAGTAACCCAAGCTAATCCTTAGGAGTTTATAAATCAGAGACAATTTAAAGCTTCCTATAGTCTTTAATTGATTCTTCTCTTAAATGCTAGAGAATTGATTCTTCTCATTTATTGATAGAAACTTGGTGTTTTAAATGTTAGAGCTTCTATTTCCCAATCCCCTGTTAACAAACAGAAACCTTTGTATACAATGTTCAGTTTTGTATTTTCCACAACATTGCAGTTAAGTTTTCTAGGGAAAGAGTGAAAGAAAAACAACAACAACCACCAAACAGAATGTACCACTTTTATATACAAGGAATACTATTTAATTAAATGTGTTATCCAAGACGTAGCATAGGGATTTTGTCAGTGAATTATTCAACAATCTTTCTGAAACTCCCATAATACACCAGCCACTTTCTAATAATTTTGGATTTAACAGTAAATAAAATCAAAGACTGTCCTCACGAAATGTACATCCTGTGCATGCATATGGTGATTGATCTGGAAAGGATGGGAACTATTTTCTTGCCTTCATTATCTAACTATCAGTAAAATTAAAATGATAATATAAATAATCCTAACTTGGCTGTTGAATACTACTCACCCTTCAGCACACAGATCAGATTTCTCCACTTAGCATTCCTACCCTATTCCAGCGTCGATTATTTTTTTTTCTGAGTTTTTAAACAACTTTTTTGTTTGTTTTTGTTTAGAGACAGGATATTCCTCTGTTGCCCAGCCTAGAGTGCATAGGCATAAACACAACTCACTGAAGCCTCATCCTCCTAGGCTCTAGCAATCCTCCCACCTCAGCCTCCCCAGCTGGGACTACAGGCGTGTACCACCACGTCCAACTATTAACCTTATTGAAGTATCATTTACATATCATAAATTTTACATGTTTTAAGTGTATAATTAATGATTTTTATAATTTTCTATTTATTTATTTATTTATCTTAGAGATAGGGTCTTGCTGTGTTGCCCATGCTGGGCTCAACCTCCCGGCCTCAGGTGATCTTCCTGCTTCAGCCTCCCGAATAGCTGGGATTATTGCCACATGCCACTATGCCTGGCCAATGACTTTTTTAGTAATTTTTTTAGTGAAATGTCACTATAATACAGTATGAAAACATTGTCATTACCACAAAAAGATTTCTTGTGCCCATCTGCAGTCACTCTCTGTTCTTACCTCCAGGACTTAGGCAACCACAATTGACTTTCTGCATCTTTAAATGTACTTTTATGGACATTTCATATAAATGGAATCATGTACATGGTCTTTTTCATATGTCTTCTTTCATTTAGCATGTTTTAGAGGTTCATCCATGTTTTAGCATACATCAGTAGTTTGTTCCTCTATATTGCTGAATACTATTTCACTATGTGGATATCATTTATTGTTAACCCATCTACCAGATGATGAACATTTGAATTATTTCCATTTTGAGCTATTATAAATAGTGCTGCTGCAAATTCCCTGGGGTTTTTAAAGCATTTAGTTGTGTACTGTTTGGGACAGTCTATCTATTGTCATATGTATTAATTAAGATCCTTAAAAATGAGAAAATACTAGCCTATCATATTGTTCCTATTCTAAATCGCCTGATAGTTGTCACAAGAATACATATTATACTTTATTTGATTTATTAGTTGATAAGCTGAAGAATAAAAGAATGAATAAAAGTAACATTGCAATTTGCACACACTATTAAAATAGTCTAAGAAATAGCAGACAAGGATCAATCTTCTATGTAATAATTTAATGAAAACTAATTAGAAATACTCATGTTCTAGGTTTCTACATTTGTTATATATAACTTCCTCAGATACCTCGGGACAATTTCCTTTAGATAAAGCCTGGCTTTTTACCACTCTGATTTGGGAGGTAGGAAACCTGGGTGTTGTAATCTATGCTACGTTCTCCTACTAATAAGTGCAAACCGACAGCCAAAACAGATCAATTTGTTCAATTAAGAGTGCAACTTTGAATTCTAAAGGTTTAATTAAGTTCAAGGATTTTACTCTGATTCACCAAAGTATATGAATGCCTAGAATGAAATGGGCTGAATTGGGTGTCCTTCCTTAGCATGAATTCATTATGAGCTCATAGACTGAAAGGTAGTGTTATTTCTCTGTAGTCCTAAGTGGATTAATGGGGTACTCTGCAGGAAATGGGAATCAATTAAATCTCTTTACTGACGGAAACTGGAGTTAGGGGTGATAAAGTATGTGCACTCAGTAGCATGCATTTGTGACAATGATGGCAGACTGTGAGCAATTTGCCAAGCATATTCAAGTGAAATGTACAGCACTCAAAAGCTCACCAGGCCAGTCCTATAAACAGAGTGCCAAGTCGAAATAGATAAAGCTTTTTGGTATAGGAAGATTCGTCCAATGATGTAAAAAGGGGAAATAATTCAATAAACAAATCATAGGTTCTACAGAAATGCACAGCATTTCCTTCCCTCTGTCTTTCCATCTTCTCTGAAAAAGTTAATTCAAATAATTGCACAAAATCACAGAAGTTGTTAAGATGCAGGCTATAGAGAAAATCAGGAGCAGCAGTAGACTAAAATTATCTGTCCTTTTACCCATCTTGTCTCTATGCATTTGGCTGTACCATGCAAAGTGAAAGTATTTGAGGAGTAGCCAATATGTATTGAGTAATTTTTAAGTGCTTGGTCCTATTTTAATCAATTTACATGACATATTTACATTTCAACATAAATCAAATTAGTTAGGTGTTATTACGTTTCCCATTTATGAATAAAGATACTGAAACATATTAAGTAGCAGATTCAAAGATCACATAGAAAGAGATGAAGCCAGGACTCAGGCCCAAGAAGCTGACTTCAGTGTTTATGGATAACCTGATGCTACATGTGTTGCCTATACTTTGATGACTCAGGTAACGCATCCTATAGATGAGCAAAAAGACATTGAACTTCTTTGTTGAAAATACCTTGATAGTAGAGTACCAGAATCATCTAGAAATAGGAAAATATAAGGAAATCTCCATTTTATTCCTTGAGTGCCAGAGAAAGATAATCTGTAGTGTTGTGTAACATGGTAGTGGTTTAGATGCCAGCGGTTTCTTCATCAAAGTGGTGAGTTAGCATGAATTGTATTTAGTTAAATTTCCCTGATGCCGTTTCACTACTATTCTTCACTATTAAGCATGTTGGCATGATGCGATTACACAGCTTTGGTTTTATTATATCACTATCCTTAAGAAGCTTCTACCCTGGTGAGGTATTTGAGGAGTCCAAAGAGATGAATTCAAAAGATTCTCAGATGCCAAAGGAAAACAAATGAGATAAAGAAAGTTAAAGATATTGGTCTGAATCTTTGTAACCAGTTAGTTTTCTAGTGCCTAGGCTAGAACCTAGTTTTATCCTTTGAATATCCTATAAATATAAATTCTGTTTTCAGATGTCTTCTTTATTTCAGGAATGAAGATGTTATTCTTCTGTACATTACGTTGAAATAATTGGGATGATGAGTTTTCAAAACTCATTGACAGCACCTCAAGTCATAGAGCTCCTGCAAATTTTGTATTTGCAAGTTGGTTGTGCCTTGATAGTTCTGGTATTAAGACTCATGTGCAGCTAATTTGTCTGTAGGAAAGGTTTTCCATGATAGATTTTAACTGGGGAAGTTTTCAAGAACCTAGATATGAATATATTTGAATGTCACTTGTAACCTTGGAGTTAGTTGTTGTTAGAAATCTGTCTATGACACTGAATAATAAATGTGAAAGCCTGTTGGAGAAGATTGAAAAGATGATGCTGTGATATGCTTGCTTCACTGATGTAAATAGATTAATAGTGGCATTATATAGAAAGGAAATTTATCTCATCTAGACTTGGTTATAATGGGATTTCCAAACATTCTTAAAGTTCTGCTTAGGTAGACTGTTATGTGCAAGTTGACTCTGATCCCTTTGCAGAGATGTCATTCAGGATCAAGTCCAGTCTTGAGACAAAGTAAAGTGATTTTGGTTTTGGTGTCATGAAGTATCCATGTGAAATATATTGGCAAGATAAAGGAGTGTAGTTGCCTCATATACAAAAGCAATTATTGTTTTTAATTTACTTTTAAAAGTATTACAGTTATCCAAACTCAAAAATGCTAATGTTTATCACCAGATAAACACAGTAAATGCCACTGGTTGGAGTTATTTTTAAATGGAGTCATCTCTTTATTTGAATTAAGGTAGACTTCATGTCTTCTGTTGTGTTATAGTCATTAAATTTCACATTTATCTGTTAATGTTAAAATTTTCACTTTTTATCACGGCATCAAACTCAGAATAGTTTCAAAGTCAAAGGATAGGACACAAAACAGTCCTGCAAAATTAATGTCTTTTATATGTCTTCCAAAACCTTAAATTAATTGTTGTGTAAGTATACATCCTTGTTTTCCAATATTGATTCCATATTTAGTTAAAAGCTGTTCTGAAGATTTATGGCATGTGATAAAGGTTTTGGTAGAGTAATAAATTGTCATTTCTTTTTTATTGTTGGTGCTTTGAAGCCAGTTGAATCACAAATTTACATTTTCAGAATTAGAATTGTATAATATAGATTTAATTAATGCAAGAATGAATAATGCTTCACTGGCAGTACTGTATGTTCGAATTGCTAGATTTTTTTGAATATTCTCAGGGAACAGCTCTCCAATTAGGGATTTATACATCTTATTAATTAACTACTTTAGAATAGATATTATCCAGTGAACTGTGTATTCATATTAGGCACTGTATAGTTTGCTTGTTATGGAAATGGGTTACATGCCCTTTCCATTTTCTAATCCATATTTTACTTCCTCTGCTGCCCCTTGCATCTGAGAATAAATAGATTCACCAGCTACTCAACAGCACCATGAACTTCAATGCCAGTGTTTACTGGGCTTAAGTTATAGCAAATAAAACTAAACAAGTGGTTTGAATTTGGAGACCTGGGTATATAAACATTTTGTATATTACTATGCCTTATGTATATAAGGTATACTTTCCAAACAACCAAAATGTTTTCCATACCATTTGCTGTCAGTCAAAGCTGAGACTTTACCAAATAGCTGGCATGATATTTTATCTACAAGCTCTTAATGTAGTGAATGTACTAAGCATACTTTCTTGACATTTGAGGGAAATTTCATGCCACCTATAACAAAAATGTGATTCAAAGATGGTTGCTATTTGAAAAATGTTTCCAGAGACTTTCTAAAAAGAAATCTCATAGAATGAGTTGAGCAGGAGGGAATCCACTAAAGGACTGTCACATGGCTGAATGTATAAAGAGAACCAAAGTCTGCCTTCTGAAATTGCAAAGGCAATGTAATAACCACACTGCCCCCTGCAATGTTAAGCTTTGAAAGGTTCTTGAATTTAGACAAAAAGCAATTCACTGTAACCAGCTGGTGCATCCATAAGAGTAATGTCAGCAAATTCCCTCAACCTCTAAAGGCACGGGTGGGGGTTGAGCGGCTGTAGGACAAATATATAGAAAGCACAAAGCTTCTAAAGAAAAAATTTTACAGTAAATGAGTAAACCTTTAGATTTCTAAGAACAATGGAAATCGACTATGAATCACAATTTAAGAATGAAATATAAAAATAGAATACCTCCTAATGAATTCCATCAAGTTGGGACTGTTACAAACACCTTCCTAACATCTGTCTCCTCCACAAAAGCCTGTGTAATTCTCTAATGCAAATTCCCCCAACAAAAGTTGAAAGGGATCAATATATTGTTCAGGCAGAATACATTTTGAATATCCTTATAAATATCAATGCTTTCATAGAAATATTAAACTTTGGTGTTGGATTTCAAATTCTGCACAATTCTGACTTATATTCTGATTATAACTGCATTGATTTTTTAAGAAATTGATGCCAGTGTGGGGAGGAAACAATAGATTGAAATATTGGCAAGTCTTATTTCCTACATCAATTCCATTTCATTTAAGTTTTTACTTACTGGGAGTAATTTCAATGTGGATGGCTCTTTTTGCATCTTAAAGTGGTCAAATTTGGCTTTTCATTGCATTCTTACCATTTTCTCCATATGGGCTTTGAATTTTTTATTTAGTGTGGTTAATGGTCTGAGTGGAATATTTGCCAATCACATTCAAGACTTTCCCAATAAAGCAAGAGATAGAGAATATTTAACTGCCCAAAGTGAAATCAGTGTTTGGAAAAAAAGATTTCACGTCTGTCAAAGCTAAAGCATGCAAATCCTGTGATTCTGGATTTGTATCTCTGTATATTATTGCCTTATTGCTGTCATATAACAAAAACATTATTGTCTGGGATTTCAAAAGGCAGAAATATTTTTAAAATTGTGTAAAGATGCACACCAGTTTCTTAATAGTATTTATCTCTGGAGAGCAGGTGTAAGAACCAGGATCTGTGGCACAGAATTTATTAAAATTGCTCAATTTTGAAGAAAAGAATGCATGAAGATATTTATTGTTATAGTCAAAGTTAATTTTAAAATAACACATTAAAATGATTTTTTTATACCAGGTGTTCCAAAATTCCCAAAAGAAAATATTGACCCTCTTGAAGTGGAGGAGGGAGATCCAATTGTCCTCCCATGCAATCCTCCCAAAGGCCTCCCACCTTTACACATTTATTGGATGAATATTGGTAAGTAATGCTCTGTTCCATCAAAAAAGGGGGACATTTTCATTTTATCCATCGTATCAATAACATAATGAATCCAAAATGAAAATAAAGATCTCTTAATTATTTTCATATTCGAAGAGGAGAGGCTACTGATATGATGAAGTTTGTATATGAAGAAAACACTTTCTCTGTTTTAAACAGTGTACTTGTCTTTGGAATATAGATCATGTGATAGCTGAGGATGCCATGTGTCTGTGTGGCTAGCTTCATCTTTCTGCTTTAGTAATGTTCTATCTGCTAAATGCAGTGACCCACTGAGAAATTGGTATTAACTTTGTGCTTAATTTTCCAAAAGCTTTACTGACTCTGGTCTGAAATTCTAGCCTTGCAAGGTCTACTGCTAGCATATGCCTTAACAGTGCTCCCTACATGTTTTCTCATTGTGAACCATTGAGAACAATGCTATTTGTACAGCTCTCAAAAGAAAGCAAATAAAGCTACTCTTGGGTACGGCCAGTTGTTCCAGCCTTCAGTTCCCATAGAACCTTTCAGACTGCATCCAGAACAGTGAAATTAATGTCACAGATCAAACTACTGAAGAGCTTTTTTTTCTTTTAAAATCATGTTTTAAATAAATGTGATCTCAGAAAATACAAATAATAATTAGTGCATTGACCTGTTTTCAGTTTAACCAATGCAGACTGATAGAGCAGAGGTAGAGACCGAGATGGTAAACAGTGTGGGTAACCCCCCATATAGGCACCAAGGAAGGAGAGCTAAGCAGAATCCTGGCACAATTAGTGCCTAAAGAATATCTCAGTTTATAGCGTTACTACTCAGTTATTTCCTTTTATATTATCCTTTATATATAATCATATATTAGTTTATAGAATTAGGGCTTGAAGAATATCTCAGTTTATAGTGTTACTACTCAGTTATTTCCCTTTATATAAACCTCCATGCCTCGGTGACATATTGGGGGTGGACCCCTTACTGCACAGGGCCCACCTCCTTGCCTCAATGACCTAATGGAGGTGGACCCCTTGCTGCACACTTTCTACCTCCTAGCCTAGGTGATCTAATGGAGGTGGATCCCTTGTTTTATTGCTCACAACCCTATCACTATCCTTAAAGATGACTTCACTCACTACCCTGCCCTCTAACCTATACCCAATACATACAGATGCTTCTGGACATTCAGGGCCTTGCCTGTCTCAGCTTATAGGTGGCATGCCCCACCCCTCTGAGCCCAGCTGTGCTTTCTTTGTACTTCTGTGTCCTGTCTCTTTATTTCTCGGATCCTGCACCTCAGAATAGCATAAGGGACACCCCATGATCCTATGGGGCCTTTAGCCCTGTAAAACAGAGTACCACTGTTTGTCTACCAGTAGCCTTCTTTGGTTAATGGTAAAGAGTATGCTCCCAGGGGTTTTGTGGCTGTTTTTGTTTGTTTGTTTGTTTGTTTGTTTTCCTTTTTGCTCATTGTCCCTGTAGTAAGATCAGACTTGAGAGGAATTAGAAGAGCAAATAAGAAAAATTAAATGAAATAATAATGTAAAAGAAAATAAAATGAAAAAAGAAGATGGGGCACAATAAGGGACACCTTTTCAATGGCAAGAAATCTCTTTTTAGAATTGGAACACATCGAACAAGATGAAAGAGTATACATGAGCCAAAAGGGAGATCTATACTTCGCAAACGTGGAAGAAAAAGACAGTCGGAATGATTACTGTTGCTTTGCTGCATTTCCAAGATTAAGGACTATTGTACAGAAAATGCCAATGAAACTAACAGTTAACAGTTGTAAGTCAAAATAATTTATTGTTTCATCATGTATGCTGAATGCAAATTTGTCTGTAATTTCCTTCTGGCTGAAGCCATTTATAGCTGGGTTGATATTTTCCGCCATTGTTCAGTTCAACTCTAGAGACTTCTTCCAGATGAAATAGACATCTGCAGCTGCCGATCCACAGTAGCTCTGTCTCTTACAGCCAGAAAATCAAATCTCAATTCACAGGACAAATGTATTTCATCTGACGTCTGCAGGATCTAGTCATACTCAGTGGGCAAAATATGCGATGAAATTCCAGTGTTTTCTAAGCTAATCTTCAGCATTGATTCATTGTGATCTTGGATAAACTGGCAGAATGAAAATGGGGGAGAAAACAACAGAGGCAAAAGCAAAAAGAATTTTTATCACCAAATTGGCAAACTTACTTGAATTGCTCCTTTCCCTACTCGATCTGCAGATGCCAGTCTGGGTTCCCAAATGGGAAAAGTAATTAGAGGGAGGAAGAACCATGAGATTCAAAGGGAAGAGATAATCCCCAACAGTTTGCTGACTGAATAATTGGCCCTGATATAGTTGAATATTGGCATTACCATTTTATCGTTTAATTTAGTCCATGATTTTTTTCATTTTTATGTGTAGATACGCCATGCCAGGGCTTCACTATAACATTCTTTTGGTAGCCTCAATTCTCTTTAATGGAGCTATAACTTGATTCTTCTCCACCTGGATTCCTCTGCAGTAATTCAAGATTAAACTCACTATAATTTTTTTCTATGTAAAACTGTATCCCCAAAGGTAGTGTTCTAGTGAAGCATAGTTCTACGTCATTTGTAATTTTTCTAAGACAAAACTCTGACTTTTCATTCTTTATTGATATCAGCATCCACCATTATATTTGTTTTTCCTTCCATTTATTTTTTTTGTTTCAGTAAAGCATGCTAATGACTCAAGTTCATCCACAGAAATTGGTTCCAAGGGTAAGTTGAACCCATGGGGAGTGTTGGCATTTGTTTATACCTCATTATCATCTCAGATTTTGAATTATTTTTAATATCCTCATAAGTTTATTATAATACTGATACTAAGGAAAACATCTTAACATAGGGGCTTCTATTAAATATATGCAAAGTGAGTGATCTTTATAAATTTATATAACTATATAAATTTATATAATATAAATATAAATTATATTATATAAATTATATTATATATAATATAATGAAATACATATATATAATACAATGAATAGATATATAGAGATATTTAATGGAGTAATAATTTTGGGTCTCCCAAAATATCTCTTCTGGTTTATAAGCCTGATACTTTTGCAAAAAGGAAAAAAAAAAAAAGAAATGATTAACTGTCAAAAGAAGTAGAGAACACTCTGGGTTTAAAAAGCTTAAGTGGATATTTTTTCTTTCAAAACTTCTTGGAATATTGGACATGCAACTGTTATTGTGACTTTCTGAGAAAAAAAAAAACAGTTTGTAACATTTTTCAAGCTCATGTGTCTATGTGATCTTTTTATTAAATTTTTCCCCCATAGAACTTCTACCAGAACTTGTGTTCTCTGGAAAATGCCTGAATAAATCTGAGTTGTATAGCAGGCTAGTTCTCTATAATGATAAGAGTCATTTACATAATTGCAACAAATATTCTCTATAAAGTGTGGACGAGTGATATAACTTAGATAATCTTATATACTTGCAGCTTCAGTGGAGGAGGATGTGAGCTCCTTTTGAAGAACCCTCAGTTTTAAGGTGGACTGATTCATCCCCAACATCATTTCCTTTGAGATTAACAACTCAAACATATATAGTGCTGTATCTTCACAGCACTCAATAAAACATCATTGCACACAGTACATGTTCAACAATTATTTTGCAAAAAGTAAACACAAAGTATAGAGGACTGTCTACTGCTTAAGTGGCTTTGAAGATGAAAGTCTCCTAATTTGCTGCTGTATTTGAAAAGCATTCTTTTTTTTTCATATATATCAGTTTTATTGAGATATGGCATCTCATGCCAAATCTACATGGCATAAAATTCACCCATTTTAAGTTTGCAAGTAGTGAGGATGCTTGCTAATCATTTCCTAAAGCAGTCTTTTTCTTTAAGGAATTGAGACAACAGGTGGAGTTGCTGAAAGAGCTTGACAAATTCACAGATGCCTATTGTCTACTACAGCCTTCCTCAGTGAGAATTTCTGGGTGCAGGAGTGAGGAAGCTGTTTTTAGCAGAAAACTTATTAAATCCTTAGGCAATTTAAATTAAGTAAAAACATAAACATAAAGCCATTGCGCATGACTGGACATGATTAAAGTATAGAATATAAAATCACAGACTTTCATTTAATTTAAGGACTTCTGTTTGACCTTCTGAATTAGAAGACATGGTATAACTAATAACATTTATAAAATTTTGGCAATGCTACACTCAGTAAAAACATCTGAGGGACAACCCATCCTTCATGGTAAGAGAGAAGAGGAATCTATTTAAATGGAAATACGTTGAAATGTGTATATGAACAACACACACACACTCATTGTGTCAGATTTTATGTTTTAAGAAAGATTCAATGTCAAATAATTTTAATTAATTTGAAAAAAATCTGACTTTTCTATTTTGTAGCAAATTCAATCAAGCAAAGAAAACCCAGGCTGCTGTTGCCTCCCACTGAGAGTGGCAGTGAGTCTTCAACTACCATCCTCAAAGGGGAAACTTTGCTGCTTGAGTGTTTTGCTGAAGGCTTGTGAGTAACTTGACTCCCACTTGTGACTTTGTCCATCCAGTTCTGTAAAGAATAAGGCATCAAGCACGTTAAGTCTGTACTTGCATAGACATTTTAAAAATAATTTCCTTAAAAAAAGGTATATTCTGCCAGGCACTGCAGATACTCTGCTCAGGCCACCTGTTTGTTTTTTGTTTTGTTTTGTTTTGTTTTTAATATACAGCTTTCTTTCTTATTTTTATTTTTTATTATTATACTTTAAGTTCTGGGGTACGTGTACAGAATGCACAGGTGTGTTACTTAGATATACACATGCTGTGGAGTATGCTGCACCTATCAACCCATCATCTACATTAGGTATTTCTCCTAATGCTAGCATTCCCTAGCCCCTCAACCCCCGACAGGCACCAGTGCATGACATTCCCTTCCCTGTGTCCATGTGTTCTCATTGTTCAGAACCCACTTATGAGCGAGAAAATGAGGTCTGTTCTTGTGTTAGTTTGCTGAAAATGATGGTTTCCATGTCCCTGCAAAGGGCATGAACTTACCATTTTTCATGGCTGCATAGTATTCTATGGTGTATATGAGCCACATTTTCTTTATCCAGTCCGTTATTGATGAGCATTTGGGTTAGTTCCAAGTCTTTATTATTGTGAACAGTGTCACAATAAACTTTATTATTGTGCCACAGTGGCACAATAAACAGTGCCACAATGAATAAATAGGAGTGCACGTGTCTTTATAGTATAATGATTTATTATCCTTTGAATATTTTATTATCCTTTGGATATATAGCCAGTCGTGGGATTGCTGGGTCAAATTGTATTTCTACTTTTAGATCTTTGAGAAATTGCCACACTGTCTTCCACAATGGTTGAACTAATTTACACTCCCACCAACAGTGTAAAAGCGTTCCTATTCCTCTCCAGCATCTGTTGTTTCCTGACTTTTTAATGATCGCTATTCTAACTGGAGTGAGATGGTATCTCAGTGTGGTTTTGATTTGCATTTCTCTAATGATCAGTGATGATGAGCTTTTTTTCATGTGTTGTTGGCAGCGTAAGTGTCTTCTTTTGAGAAGTATCTTCATATCCTTCACTCACTTTTTGATGGGGTTACTTTTTTCTTGTAAAAAAAAATATTTCTTTAAAAAAAATAAATTCTGCCAGACACTGCAGATATTCTACTCAGGACCATTATCCCAGCCACTCAAGAAGCTGAAACAGGAAGATTGCTTGAGCCCAGGAGTTTGAGGCTGCAGTGAGCTATGATTATGCCATTGCACTAAAGCCTGGATGACAGAGCAAGACCTCACGTAAAAAAAAATTTAATTAAAATAAATAAATAAATAATAAATCCTTTTGTTACATGTCTGGAAGAAAGAATTTATACTTCACTCTACAGACTTAAGGCAGTAACTGAGGTTCATAAAATTAGGTCTCTCTGTCAAGTTGTGATATTTTGAATTGATGGGATTGACAACAACATTCTCCTTAGCTAAGTTTAAGAAGCATGAGGTTGTTGGTAGTCAGCCCCTCACTCTTGGTGCCTGGTTTTCTCTCTCTGCTATATACCATCTTGCCCCACTCCTGTTTACTATGTTACTTAACTAAATCTGCTCCTTTTTCAGGTTCCAAGGAGCCCTACTTACCTATTTTTATCCGCTGCCCTTTGCACACATGGAGGTCCAGACCATGTAATTTAAGAGAGTTATACATCAAAATTTAATTAACTGAACTTTCTTTATGAAAAAGCAATGCACTCCTTTAAATCCTCCAAGAAAACCCTAAAGGACCTCACTTGGTCACCTCTTAAAATTGTTCTGTTTATTAACTACTGTTAAGTACATGTGAACAGGGACCATCTTATTTAATGTTTGATCATACATCCTTTCCTGTTTTTACTACTATCCTTCTGAACTTACAGTCTTGTCCTACCATTGAGACTACCTTGGGAAAATGCATTCCATCTTCCTAGCACCTGAGTTTACTCATTTGAAATATAATCTTTGTAAGCTAAGGGCTTTGGGGAGTCTGGTTAGTGGAATAGAATTTGAAATTTTAAAAATCATATTCATTCATAATTTAGAGTGCATTCTAAATGACCGGTTTAGAAATGGAGTAGATTTTAATGGTTTTGCAACCCCTAAGCTTTATAAATTTCTATTTCATTCACCAAAAATATCAAAGTTACTTGTCTGTCTTAAACTCCCAATGTGTATTTACATACATTAGTTAGAAGTACTATGACACAGATTCTGTTCAGAGTGTTTGGTCTGTGTATCGTTTTAGAAGATGAAAGTCTTACGTTGAGTTTGAATTAAAATGGCAACCACCTGCTTTACTAGTTGTATTTGTATGTATTTATAGTGGTAGAAATTAAATTATTGCAGAGTTCATCAATATTGTGAGTTGACCTTTTGGGCAGGGTAATTCTTTCAGGAATTTTTTTTTATTTCCCACAAATACCATAATTGATCTCTTGTATTGACTAGCAACTGCACAGAATGTCTTCAAAGTAATGAAAGGCTCTCATGCGCTTTTTAGAAAATGAAGAGTCATGAAGGAATATATAAAAATAGAGTGGATGAAAATATATGTTGTTGTTAAGACATGAAAATTCCTGATGCACTGTCCTAAATATTTTCACCTGAAGTAGTTTCTTCTTACTCATACTGGTTTTGTGTTGGGTAATCCTCCTATCTGATCTGGGTCCTCTTTCAGAAGAACATGATACATTTTTTAAAAGTTCTTTAGGGTCCTTTAAAAAAAAAAAACTTTTTTTACGAAGTTTTCAAACCATTAACCTCTTATAGTAACAAAAACAATTATAATTAAGATATTGCACTATTATTTTGTGTCAAGCATTATATTTGGGTCTTTGAAAACTAGTCTAATTGTCTAATACATTTTACTTGAAAGAATAAAGTAAATGATTATTAATGTCAGGTGAACGTGAGATATAATTTATCTCAAGACAGGTCTGTATCTTGGCAAGAATTTCCAGCTATATTCTTGCCAATGTTTTTTATCTCCCTTTGTTTTAAATTTAAGGAACATATACTAACAGCTTTTGAACAAATGTGTTTTGAGGGAAAATAGAACGCTTAGTCTCTTTTTGTACATTACATACATTAGTTCACTTTATCCACACCACATTTCATGGCTTTTGTTACTCCCACTTGCAGGGTAGGTAAATGAAATCTAGAGAGTTAAATTTAGTTATCCAAGCTTACTATAAGCTGAAGCTGGGATTCTACCCTGTCTGTCCCCCAAACCCTAAAGTATCTTCAAATTGAACTTACTTCGCCATAATATTTGAACAAAATGAACTGTTTGGTTCGGTTAAACGAGGAAGAAACAAGCAGGTAAAGAATGGCACTGCATCTGAACCTAAAGAAGTTGCATATAGTAGACATTTCAGTAAATGGTTAATAATAATGAAAACGTTAATAGTATTAATTCAAACAGAAAAACTTTCAAAGGAATACTCATATCAAGGGGCTTAGATTCTATAGATTCTGTGGGCAATGTGGAAATTGGGAAAAGTTAAAATGACATTTTGAATCTCATTATGAGAAATAGTTTTCTATTCTTCAGGACAGGTGCAGGCAGGGAATCCTACCTTCAGATAAAAAGTACATTCCTATACCACTTCACACTCACTCTTTCCTTATAAAGTGGCCATAGGTGGACTCATCTGTACTGCTCAAAATGTTTTTTTTTCTCTGTTTTGTAAATTTATGAGTTTGAAATAGGTATGATTTTTTCACAAGATACTACTTTATAAACGGAGAAATATACAAATAAAAGTTGGCCAAAGGCCTGAAAAAAAATTGAGATTATGAGATAATGTATGTTTATGTACAAAAAGGTATTAAGCAATATATTTTCTCTCAAAGCATTGCTCAAATGCTGTTAGTAAATGTTCTTTAAATTTTTTTTTTAAAAAGGCAGGGGTATAAAAAATTTGTCAAGAATAGAGCTGGAAATTTTTGCCATGGTACAGACCTATCGTGATACTAAATTCTATCTCATTTTCACAAAATATTTAGAGATAGTTATTTTACTTTATTCTTTCAAGGAAATGATATGAGAAATTTAGACTAGTTTTCAAAGACCCAAAGACTGGGGAGTCCAAGAGAGCTTGCTGAAAGTGAGCTGCTTGCTCTATTAAAGGATGGACTCATGAAAAATTCGTGTTTTAAGGGAACTGAGTTCCAGAGCAGCCTGTAACTTGGCAAATTGTCATTTTGACAGATGGAATGAAAAGCCAGCAGTTAGGAGACTTGGGTTATGCACCCCGTTAGGTGGTGTGCTTAGAAAGCCAACAGCTAATATACCCTCACAGCTGTCTGCCCGGGCATCATTACTGTTTCCTATACAAGTGTGACATGTACTCTTAGCCTGGTAAAATATATGATAATTATTCCAGACCACAAGGCAGGTTACTACTTGAACCTTGAAGGAAGAGGGAAAAGAGTAAATAAATGTAGATTTAAGAGCCTTCATCTTTACCTCTAATTTTTTCCATAAATAAATGATTTATTTTAACCACAACTTATCAATACAAATAATTTGAGAATATTGACACACAGGATTTCAAGGAATTGCTCAAGTATTACCTAGTAACTAATGGGCAGTTTGACAGAAAGCGTATATTCCAAGACTATGGAGTTAGGAAGGGCATGACTGAAAAGCACAAAATAATAGAACACACTGAAAAAAGAACAAGTTTAGAGTAGGCAAAATTAAGTTTTACTATATCATTTATTACTCCAGTGACCTTAAGAAATTTTCTTGAAGCTTCAGAAATCATTACTGTAATGATTACAATAATGCCCATAGTCAGAATGTTCCCAGTAACCTACAGCTATTAATAAGAAGAAGAAATCTGGAGAGGAAAAAAGTAGCATCAATAAAATTACCAAATTGTTTATTCTACTCACTATCAGATCCTGACTAGGGAAGAGAAAAAAAAATTATCCTTCAGTTAGAATCAACCCTTTACAA
The DNA here is from genome assembly GCF_009761245.1 of Sapajus apella. Lineage (NCBI taxonomy): Eukaryota > Metazoa > Chordata > Mammalia > Primates > Cebidae > Sapajus > Sapajus apella. The sequence goes on from NW_022436963.1 coordinate 26,527,264, forward strand.
TTTCCGCATAATTTTTAAATCAAATGAGTCACAGAGGATATGACTTCTGTACTTGTCTGTTTTTCAGGAGGAGGGGTTTTTCTTAAATGCAGCTGCCTTGACTCCCCAGTGCTATTTCCTCCATACTAAGATGGGGAAAGTTATCCTATTGGTGTGTAACAAGTTATCACGCTGGTTTTGTTTTGTCTTTACTTTCCTGTTCGTTTAGGTTGGGTGAGCTAGTCTTTTGAAGGCGCTAAGCAGGAGAATATTTCGTTCATTCCTCCTTTCCTCTACTCCCCACAAGAGTGAGAACATGATCCTGGAGGCAGAATCTGTGCTATAGACTACAGTTTGCCCTAGAATAGGCTGTTAGTGTGTCTAACCAACATGTTTAGCTTTCACACAGGAGGCACATTCTCCAGTATCAGCATCATAGGATTAAAGCGGAAACTTCTCTCTGCTGACTGTTAGGACCTACTTTATTGTTTTATACAAACATACAGGAAGGAGGGCTATTATCGCTGGCTGCCTCAAACCACCCACAGGGAGATTTTCACACTTGGAAAATATCTTGGTAATATCATTTCAGTAGACTCCAGTTATTTATCCTTCATCCAGCCACACTTAGTCAGTACTTATATGTAGTTAACCCCTGTAATAGAGGAGAGAGAAGATTTCCAAGGAGGTAGACCATTACAGGAACTTTCAATGAAATACACTTGCTTCAATGCCAGTGTTCACCATTGAAGGTGGTGTGTGTGTCTGTCCACTTGTAAGGATGATGTGGAATATGAGCACGTATGTAAAAGTAACTTGATAAAGGATGTGTCCTGAGGTTTTCGTTGTATTTTACTTTCCACTTTTAAAAGATGTTTGTTTATTTATTTAATTATTTTTTTGCAGGCCAACTCCCCAGGTTGATTGGAACAAAATTGGTGGTGACTTACCAAAGGGGAGAGAAACAAAAGAAAATTATGGCAAGACTTTGAAGATAGAGAATGTCTCCTACGAGGACAAAGGAAATTATCGCTGCACAGCCAGCAATTTCTTGGGAACGGCCACTCATGATTTTCATGTTATAGTAGAAGGTACATTCCCCATGTTGGTCTATTTTTCTACTTTTCAAAAAAGTAACTTTATATATATAGTGGGCCTTGCTTCTAAATCATATATGTTAAAACAGGTCAACAATTTCAACTTTTTACTGTAGTGTGGGCCCTGAATTACATTATACTTCAATTAAGCAGGTTTGTCATTTACCCTCCAAAATGACACAGAAGGGACAAATGACAAGAAAAGATCTCATGTTAGGGATTAAACACAGACAATTTACATGATTTATTCAAATAGTCATTAAAGCTAGTCTCCTATGTTGTCATAGTATGATAAATGATTTTCATTGTAATATGCATGTACACTTCACAATATGAAACCATAAAAGCAGCAGTAAGGATTATGATGAAAGAAAGTATTCAAATGGGCCTAGAAGAAAGCTTGCACTTTGCTTCATAATCCCGCAATTAACTTGCTGTGCCCTTAGCCGTTCATTTCACTCTCTGTACCCAGTCTCTTCACCAAAGAAATGGAGTCAGGCAAATTGTTGTGTTAGCTCTCTGCTAGATATAACATTTTTGTAATCCATGTCTTGGGCTCAGATGATAAATTCAGTATGTTACTTACAGGCAAAAAAGACTGTATGCTATAATATTAATTCTCTCAAAAAGTGCAAAATATTATATTCAAGTCATTTTCTCTCTAAATTCAGAGATATTGATCAATGAAGATTTTATTGGCATTTGTTACGTTTATAGGAATAAGTAGGCAAAGATGACATCATTTAAAGTGGAATGTAGTTACTGAGGCTGTGCCTGGTTGGCTGATGTGAAGGTTGTCTAGTCCTCTGAATGTGATTGATACAGATTACTTTCTGTGTATCCAATCACATTGAGGCCTTCTATCGACAGTTTAGTTGACTGTATTGATCAAATTAATGGAATGATTACTGCATTTGTACTTTTTTAGTGCAGTGTGAGCTTAAAGGTTGAAAGGAATTATTCTTTTTAGACTACAATTTAGTGGACTCTTGCTCTAGGGCACCCATTAATATTCCAATAAAGTTCAACTCTTAAAGCTTCAGTTTGCACAAGGAACACCTAAGTAATGTCCTGTTGTTTCAACTAATAGGAAAAAAAAAGGACTCAGACACAAATTCCTCTCCCAAGTAAATGTTAAGATAGTTGATTTATTCACCCATTTGAAATAACACTGTATTTCCAAGACTTCACCGTAAGGTGTATTAATATTTAAGGTAGGCAGAATAGAAAACCAAAGTTGAGGATTTAATTTTCTTTGACTTGACAAAGGCAAAACCTATATAGAAGAAAGCCCAATACTATGCATTAACATCAACATCTGCCAAACAGTGATATATTCCTCTGACATTAAATTATTCACAAAGAAATTCAGAGTAAAGGGGTTTGAAAGATTTATTTTATCTATATTTTTAGTCATCATTTGATGTTTCTATGTCATTTGGCTACATCGTGCAACAGGGGTATTTTTCTATAACCCTCTCTTCCCCTCCCTAGCACACACACTCCCAGGAACCAGGCATATCTAATTGTTAGCTTCTCCTCCAAGTTGCTGACTATTAGAAACCCTTCCAGATGGCTGGAACACAGCTACGGTAGCTGAATATTTTAACAATCTGGCCACATTTTTCTTGACTATAAAACCAAACCTTTCAAAAGAATTGCAAGGGTTGCAAAAAAAGAAATCAAAGATGTAAAATTAATTATGCAATTTAAAATGTTGACTATAGGACTCCAAAGGAATAAAGATTTCCTGAACAAATTGTTCTCAGTACTCATAAAACAGCTATTAGCACTATTGAGATGTAAATAATGTTTTTATGAGGGACATTCAATCCTCTCTCTTTAGTAAGAAACTATTAAATGTACCTTCAGTTGGATGTTTTTGAAGTTTCTCTTTACCCATGCAAGTGAAAAGCATCTTGAGCTTAAGAAGTCTTTATTTCTTTTTCTAAAGTGTGGAAGCAGTAAATAAAAACTTGGTTAATCATCTGGATGGATGAGCTCACGTTTATTCCATTTTTTCTGCCTTCCTGCACCCTTTCCTTTCCCTTTTTGTCACTTTTTTAGAACCACAAATTAAATAACAAGGTTTTGCCATATGGGAAAATAGCAATGCTAACATGTATTTTGAAAATCTACTCCATTCTGAAAACACCCACTGTGCTTAAGTAAAATCGTGGATTGGATTGGATTCTTTCTGTATGTGCTGTGTCTTTCTTATCACTAAACATAATCAAACCTTGAGAGCTTGTAATTTAGGTTACAACATCCTAAATATGAAATCAGACTGCACTTCAAATCCTATAATATGTATGAGCAAAAGCAGCCAGGTTGTCTTGACTAGATACAACTATATATTCTAGATACCTAGGATATGAATAATTACACATTCAATAAAAAGAGATATATTAGAGTGACATGTGAATCATTCTATATCCAGAAATCAAAATATAATCACAGTCACATTTCAATATATTATTAAAAATAAGCTTCCACCAATAATTTTTATGTTGTCAACTTTTGAATTATTTAAAGCTTTTGAATTTTAAATACAAAAGCACTTATAAATAATTATAGATCCATAATATAATCCAAAACATTTTTGCATTTTCAAACGTTGTTGCAAAATCAAACGTAATTCAGTCATTAATATACTTGAGAAATCCTTGTTTTCAAATAACAAATACATTTCTAAAATGTTGCAATTAAATCCAATTTTTGTTGAACCTAACAATTTTTGATTTATTAAAATATATATTTTAATAGGAACCTGTGATGAAGCAGTTTTACTAAAAATCACTACTGTGTTGTATGTTTTATAGGTACCAAGTTTATTTTGTTTTTTTCCCTAGTGATAAATATCTCTATTTAGTTTGCTTATTATATAATCCCAATGTTCAGACATTTGCATCTCTGTTTCCAGCAACACAATTGTATTCACAATTATGAGAAAATGCATAAAGTTTCAATGTAAGCAATTTTCACCCACCATATATCTTAGGATAATAGATGAAAGAATGGGATTCAATGAGGATGGTTTTTTCCTCAGAATTTTTTATTTTAAGGCTCAAGAAGTAGCTGTTTCTGAACAGGACAAGCTTGAAGTCTCTCAATATTTCATGGTTCAGGACCAGCTTACTTCTGTAGGAGAACCAGATGAAAAGTATCAAAGTAAATGTTCAAGCAATTATAAAGAAAGCTTATAAAGAAGGGTGAAGGTAAAGTATAGTGATGAAGCCTAGTGAATGTTCCAGAACTTCTTGAATCAGTTGATAAATATTGGAGGAGCTTGGATTTGGAAGCATAAATTGAGTTGGCCTTCCTTCCTATCTTTGGTACAAATTCATAAGATAACACTGAATTAGAAACAATATCACATGGCTTCAGAGTCTTAATCTTGCTCATCCATAGCTACTGTGTATATGTCTATGGAATGGCAAGAACGGGAACTGGAGCTTCCTTTGCTGGTGGCCCTGGGCAAGTTAGGCAATTTCTCCAAACCTCAGCCCCTCTGTCTGTAAGGTGAAAGGGATGGATGAAGTGATAATTTGGGACCCCTTTCAGTAATAGTAATATTACTAATAGTCCTATAACTTAATTAATGGTTTTGTAATATAAATATGATATACCATAATGTTCATGTTCATGGAATATTTTTCTCTAACTTAAAGATATTTAATTTTATATTGGTTATATGAAAATATCAGAAAAAGTAAGGATATCATCAAAAAATGCAAAATAGGAAAAATAAACCTTCACCTCAGAAAGGAATCAGCAGTTTGTAATTTTAAACCAAGTGACTAAATATTTACAGGTAGTGCAGCTTATGAATACAGATATTTAACTTGGAATTTAACAATTAAGTCCACACCCTGTGGAATAATTACAAAGTTACTTATCTTGCTTGGACTTGAACTTGTCAGGGTTAGTGGTGTACTTTTGTTTCTTCTCTTTAACTTACAGGTATTTCATTTTTATATAATCCTCTTTTTCCTCCTTTACTTAGAAAAGTTTTAATGATTTTTTCATTGTACACATACATGTATCTTTGAAGACTTCTTTTTGATGAAAAATGGAAATCTAAATATCTTTGGGGAAATAACCAAACTACACTTGATGCAAGTTGCTACCTGCAGTTCTGTGCAATTTTCTCTGAAATCAAATTATGCAACCCATCCACACTTTTATCTAAACCTTTTATTTACTCCTGGCATAACAATATTCATGAAGTTATAAAACATGGCAATAATGTTTGAAGTCAGGTAAGATGTCTCATTTATTTCTGACATACTCTGCAGTATTGTAATATTAGAACATTGGGATAAAGAAAGATACAAGTAATTTTAAGGTACTTTTTGCTCCATTGTTTCAACTGCAGAAAGCTAAACACTGCTTTTGGATTCTCTCTCTCCCCTCTTACAAAATAAATCTGTAGGAAATAATATTTTTCAAATTGATTATATCTGTATATATGTATATAAATGCTATTAGATCACTAAGACATATTCAAAATAAGCATTAAACATTTTAATGTTTTATTTTTAAAATTCTTAAAATATAATTATTGTGTATCCACCTTTTTTAGATGCCATGCTGCAGCTTGAAAATAACCTGTAGTCAGCTCTAAATAAACTCACCATCTGCTTATTCTTCTCTCATTTTTTCCTAGTGGGGTAGCTACTTGTATAGCTAAATAAAGTGGTTGTATATAACTATTTTTAGTGTGTTGATTTATTATACATGCTGAGTCCAGAGGAAACACAAACACACACGTGCACGCACACACACACATCATACAACACAAAAGCAACTCCCACCTTGCTTTGCAGAACAAGTTTAGCAAAAAGAGCTACTATGAAACCCTTTGTAGTGTCTGCTCTCTGCTGGTGCAAAAGAGACATACAGGTCTTAATATTTTTGGACTTTTTGACATAGATAACATCTCTCATGAGCTCTTCACTTTATGTCCAGAGCCTCCTCGATGGACAAAGAAGCCTGAGAGTGCTGTGTATAGCACCGGGAGCAATGGCATCTTGTTATGTGAGGCTGAAGGAGAACCTCAACCCACAATCAAGTGGAGAGTCAATGGCTCCCCAATTGACAGTAAGTTTAAAAACGTATTGCAATGCAATGCTGAAGGCCCTGGTTTGATGGGATTAATGACAGTCAGACATGTGTGTAAAATAAAGCTGGTAAGTGGTTGGATTAGCAGGACAGATATGACCAGCAGATCAGAAATTGATTCTTTCTAAGCAATTTGGTTGTTGAGACTCGATATTCACAGAAGAGCCATAAATAATGTTTATACTGTTTGGGCCCTTTTATAAGTTATACATAAGAATTAAGATTTTTAATTTGTAAAAAGACAACTGAATGAGAAGGAGGATGCATGCAAGGAAAAAAGCCACGCATTGTTCCTCTCCCTAAGAAGAAACAGAACAGTAAACTAGGGGCTGAGGGCACAGGTTGGAAGTCAGGACCTCCCTTAGGCTCAGGCAACAGCAACACCCATCCTGGGCTCTGCTCTTTAAGGGACTTGCTCTGGCCAACCTCTGGTCCTGCTTGTCTCCATTATTTGAAAGCATCATCAGGGAAAAGGAGGCATGCCAATCCTGAACCTGGCCCATTACCACTTGGTTCCCTGCCTGTTTACTACCAAGCTCAAGCACAAAGACCTGAAAAGTCCCATGTTCAGTCCACCCTGAGCCCCCTCCAGATGAGTTGGGCATGGAAAGACAGGAACAGCCCAGCACTGAGGGCCAGCTCTCCCCATTCCACCACTTGCAGCATAGAGCTCCAAGGAGTCCCCAAATATTCCACTGGAACCCAGAGCTCAGATCATTATAGATGTCCTTGTTCAGGCAGAGTCCCCAAACCTGCCACTGGAATCTAAAGCTCAGATCATTTTGGATGTCCTTGTTTAGGCAGGAGGACAGCATGTATTTTATGTGTCAATTGCTTAATTAAGGGCAGGTACAATAGTGGCTTCCATTTGTGCTTTTGTTCTGGGGCCTGCACAGGTGTAGGGTGAGTCACTTGGTGGACAAGAGACCTGGGGTCCCATTTGGCCTGTGCACCTTCCCAGTGGTTTCATCTTGAGCTGTTTTCTGAATCTCCCCAAGCTTGTGTTTTCTAAACTGCGAAATGGAGATAGCAGTACTTGGTTGTGATTGAATGAAAAAAAAAATGTAGCCAGCTGCCTAGGGCAGTGATTCATCTGTAGAGTACTGTGATGGTTTATAAACTCTGGAGCCAGCCTGCCTGTGTTTGCATGCCATTTACTAGCTGTGTGACGGAATGTATTACTGACCCTCTTTGAGCCTGTTTCTTCATCAGTAAATTGGGATAAAACTAGCGCTGACTCACAGGGTTGTTTTGTGGATTAAAGGAAACATTATGCAAAGAATGTTTAGCACGGGGACTACCACAAAAACAGCAACCTGTAAAGTACGGTTGGTTGGTATTGTTTTTCTATCACATACACTCAGGAAACCTTACTCCTCCTGATTAATATCTTCAGATTTGAGATTTTTCTCCTCATCTCTTTAGGGCACAGAATAAGAAATGAAAAATAATAATGAGGTTTGGGGTAGACAAAGGGAAATGAAAGCAACTTTTGTTATAATGAATGTTAAAACAAAAGTTACTGAGGTGAGGAACACAGATTCTCCACAACACGAAATGATAAACTGTTATATTTGGATGGTATTTAGCTGTTTATAAAAGACATTCACGAATTACTTGGAATCCACAAAAGAACTTTATAAAGGGGGCGCTATTTTTCAAATTTAACTGATTCATTCATTCAATAATATTTATGGAGTACCCTCTATGTGCCGGCACTGGAATTCATGGTTGAGACATACCAGTGAATAAAACGGATGGAATGCTTGCTCTCCTGCCATTAGACAAATAAGCACATGGGTGTGCACTGTGGTGTGGTAAAGCAGAAAGTAGCCGGATAAGGGTAGTGCCCAAAAAAGGTTCAGGAGCCCAAGTTGCTATCTTATTTTAAGATAATAATAGTAAGTGCCCTTGTGGTAATTCACCTTGGAGTAGAGATCTAAAGGAGGTGAGGAAGTCAGCCATGCAAATAACAGGGAAAGTGCTTTCCAGGTGGAGAAGTGTGTTGAGGAAGACAAAAGAGGTGAGTGTGGCTGAAGCTGAAGAAGTGTAAGAGCAGCCCTAGGCCACCAAATTCACCAGTGGGGGAAGGGACCAGAGCTTAGGCAAAGATGAACATCGAAGTAGGGCCTGGGGATTTTATTGAGAATACACTGGACAACTCTTGGAGGATTTTGAGCAGAAGAGTGACACAATCTAATTTACATTTTTACAAGGTATTTTCCTGGCCTCCGAATGGAGAATGGACTGTGTGATTGATTCTAGGTAAAAGGCCATCTGAGAGGCCCTGCGCTCAGGGCTAGATTTGTGACAGTCGCGGTTAGCGTCTGGATTTATCTTGAAATAGAGCCAATAGGTTTGTTAATGGATGAGGAGGTCAATGCTAAAAATAAACTTATGCAAGGCCGCACAGCTGAATAATGTAGACCTCAAACCAAAGCCAGGTTGCTGTAATCCAAGCTCTATGTTCTGTTCACGGCTTTTGGCCATGGCCCTCCTTGCTGTCCTGCAAATAGGCTATAAACATTTACAGACTGGGATATTTGATGACAGTGAGCTGGCTAAAGAATTTGAAATCTCTTTGAGCTTACTTTAGTTTTAGGAATTACGTAACCTTTCCCCAAGTTATTTCAAAATTAAATCAAAATGATTGCTATTATTGATTATAGGCCTAACCCTTTTTACATATTTTGCATCTAATATTTCTGAACCTCATAGCAGCTTGAAAGATAGATTCTATTATTCTCCATTGGCAACCGAGGCTCAGAGAGGTTACGTTATTTACTGGAGAATGCAACCCAGATACATTTAAAACCAGGAACTGAAGCCAGGAAGGGTTAACTCCAAAGCTGAAGTTTCTCCCACTTTATTGCATGATTTCTCACTGTGTTGACTAACACAATGAGAAAGAATTTCTGAAGTATGTAGGACTAATGTGTTTTACAAAGACTTGGCTTTCTTGAATCCTGGGAGCTTCTGTTAGCCTTTGTCAATGCACAAGAATTTCCATACCTACGCCAGCAGGCAGATTTAAGCAATGTTTAATTATTTAAATAAAATATCATTTAAATAGTCTAATTTCTTCCTTTTGTAATGCAGTATTAATTCAGAGCCATGCATGGATCAAATGGGATAAGAACTAAATGGGAGGATGGGGTTACCTCTGAAAGACTTAGGACTCTGAATGAGGTGTAGAAATGAAGAATGGGATCAGAGACTCAGTGCTTTCAAACATTATTAAAGAGTTTAGCCTTAAAAAACTTGGAAGAGATTCTCATCTTGCTAATTTGCAAGAGATAAGTGATAAATTGTTCAACAGGATTGTATTAGTTTTCTAGCATTGCTCTAACAAATTAAATTACCATGAACTTAGTGGCTTAAAAGAGTATATATATGCTACTTTACATTTCTGTAAAATTCCAACATGAGTCTTGGCTAAAATCAAGGTGTCAACAGTACCATGTCCTGGAAATGCTTGGAGAGCATTCCTTTCTTTGCCTTTTCCAGCTTCTCCAGGCTGCCCACATTACCTGGTTCCCTTCTGTCATCTTTAAAGCCAGCTACATTACATCTCTCTGACCATTCTTCCATGGTCACAGCTGAGAAAGGCCTTCTGATTTTCAGGATATTTGGGATTACATTGAGCTCACTTGGGAAATCCAGGGGTAGGAAATAATCTTCCTAACTCAATGTCCTTAAGCTAAATCACATCTGCAAGTGACTTTTTTCCATGTGAGGTACCATAGTCATGCATTCTGGGACTTAGAATATGGACATCTTTCAGGGGCTATTGTTTGCCTACTTATAGAGGCCTTTCAAGAATAAACATTGCCCAAACTAACATTCTAAGTCATTCCAACAAGTATTTACTGACGGGCTTTTCTGTGGTAGCAGCCCTTTGGGCACTGGGGATACACTGCACAACCTCACAGTGAGGTCCTGCCCTCAGAGAGCTCACAGTCAAGTGAAAAACATATTCATTTATGACTCCCAGGCAGAAAATTTAATATTTTAATATTTAATATTCATGTTTTCTAGAACCTAAAACTTAGTATAGTCATTATTTTGTGGAGACACAATCAGGAAAAAAAAAATTAGATTGATTAGTAATCTCATAATGTTCTTTGAACTAAAAATTTTTGCATTTGTCCCCCTCCCATGATATTTCCAGCTAATGTTTTCCTTCCCACTACATTTTTTAATAGTATCATAGCAAAGGCAGGGCTTTTAGAGTTAGAAAAGTGGCTAAATGCTGTGGGATGTATCATTCAGCTTCCCTGTAGTCCGGTACCCTCAGCTTTAAAATGGTCATATAAATGCTGATCCATCAAGTTCTGAGCAGTATCAGTGAGATAATGCATGTGCCACATCCAGTAGAGTTTTTGATCCTTAACAAATGAATCAGAAATGTTAGGTATTCTCTTTTTTTTTCTTTTTTTGAGACAAAGTCTCACTTTGTCACCCAGGCTGTGGTGTAGTGGCGTGATCTCGGCTCACTGCAACCTCCACCTCCTGGGTTCAAGCGATTCTCCTGCCTCAGCCTCCTGAGTAGCTAGAATTACAGGAGTGCGCCACCACACCTGGCTGACTTTTGTGTTTTTAGCAGGGACAAGGTTTTGACATGTTGACCAGGCTGGTCTTGAACTCTTGACCTCAAGTGATCCACTCACCTCAGCCTCCCAAAGTGCTGGGATTATAGGTATGAGCCACCATGCCCAGCCTCAGGGGAGGTCTTCTCATTTCCAAAAGACATTTCTAGAATTATACGTGGATCAGGAGTGGTGAAGTTTTATTGCCCAAAAGTAGAAAATCTAGCCCTTTTTCTCAAGAAGAGTTTCATTTCTTACTGGGAAAATGAAATATGCAAGCAATGTAGGTGAAATGACTAAAGAGTGAAGCGACACACATGAAATGAATGGCGCAGATCAGAAAACTGGAGAAAGGCAAAGAAATGAAATAGGAACAAAAGTGTCAAGGGGGAAAACAATAGCCAGTATTGATGGCTTTGGGGATCATGACGTGTTGACCAGGTGATTTGTGCTGGGCAGCATGAGCATCTAAATTCAGAAGAGTAACAAGAGTGTCACTTCATCATAGGTCTTGAATGCCAAATGGATAATCTGGAATAGTACTTTGAGGATAGGTATGAAAAGTCTGTGAGCTTTAGATAAGCAGATATTTTGCTGATAAATATTGACTTGAAAGGTGATTGAAAATTTAAATGGATCTGGCAAGAGAAGTTCATAGTTGACCTTCAAAAAGCTTAAAGAATTGGCTTCATTGAACTATTAGTCACCATAAACTGGTTTTAAAATATAAATACTGTATGACACTTTTAATAAATGGTATATAAATATTTTATGTCTGTTCTTTATCAAACTGACATTCTTTAATCTCTTTCAGATCATCCATTTGCTGGCGATGTTGTCTTCCCCAGGGAAATGAGTTTTACCAACCTACAACCGAATCATACTGCTGTGTACCAGTGTGAAGCCTCAAATGTCCACGGAACTATCCTTGCCAACGCCAATATCAATATTGTGGGTGAGTGTGCGTGGGAGCTGACTTAACCTGCTATTTTCCTAAGGAACATGATCTTGATAATAATATCAAGGTGGGAGAAATCAAAGCACTTTTCACCATACATTTGGATTTTAGACTTCACCCTGCAATTATACTTTCAAAAATGCACTGAATTGGGATAGTTTTATAATTCAAGACAGACACCATAATATTCAGCTGTTTTCTATTCTTATTAATATGAATAGGACGTAGAAAAATTTAGTTTGCACACCTTTCTTCCATGAAAGTTTAAAACTGTATTTGTTATTTTCAAATAGACGTCCGTCCATTGATACAAACTGAAGATGAAGAAAATTATGCTGCAGTGGTTGGCTACAGTGCTTTCTTACATTGCGAGTTCTTTGCTTCACCTGAGGCAGTTGTGTCCTGGTAAGCCAGCAGCGCACACAATATTCTTAAGAGAATGTCAGTTGTAGATTTGACCTTGTTTCTTCATCCCTTATTTGACAGGCTGCATTGTGTCTATATTGTTACATGTACCCAGTGCCTCTGAGACATAGGTAACAAACTTACCTCTCAGGAAATTACCTCTTCTGAAAGCATTGGCTAGGTTTCTAAAATTTTCTTATACAGAGACATACATAGAGCCACTTGTGTTCATAAAGAAAAGCAGAGAATTGAAGAGATTACAGAAACAATTTTAAAGTTAGAACTGGTTTTTCAATATGGGTTACCACAAGGTCATATTTAACTCTATTGTTGTTGTTTTGGGATTATCTAGATAATTATCTAAGCTTGCATTTAATTCCAAGTACATGTGCTTCAGATTTTTCCAGCATTCATTTTGATTTTAATTTCCATATATTAATTGGTATCATAAGTTCAAATACATTGTCAATATGGGTCTACCTTATTAGTTACTTTACTGAAAAAGCTTGGTTAAATAGCTGTTGAATAATGTTGTCATTGCCTTGTAGGGCAGGGTAAGATGAGTGACCCCAGGTTGTACATTTATAGGGTCAGATATTGTCTTTATTTATTTTAAATCATGATACATATTTTGTTCGTCATCGGTTTTTTGCATTATTTTGATTTTTGAAAACACTCCATTGAAATATTATTTACTGTGCCTACTGAGATGTTTGGTACCCCATTAAATTTTGCATCTGAGGCAAGCCTCTCACTTACCTCAGCCTGGTCCCTGTCCTGTGAACCTGCATGGACAGCATCCACAGTTTATCCTTTGTGTTTTTTTGTTTTTTTGTTTTTTAACTCAAGCAGTAACTTACTGTGAAATGTACAGGGTAAATCAAGCTGTGGCAGCAAATGCTTGGAAATGGATGAACGAGGGAGGAAATAACTCTAGGTTTGATAGGATACGTAATCCATGTCCACAGGACAGGCAAGACTCCCTGGCTTATAATATTTCTGAATGACCATTGTTCTCCCAGGACAGCAGGAGGTTTGGAAGGTTCATTATCTCTTTCAATTACTAGCTTTCATGTTTAGTACCCTGGAGCAATCATTAACTAAAGAGTTCACCATCAATAAGCCAGAAAGTATTTATTAAGCTCTGAAGACACATGCAAACAGTGCTGGTAGCTATGAGAAATACAGCAGAAGCACGGAGCATGGATTTATAATCTAGCCACAGTCTATTTGGGTAGGTAAGATATACATTCATGGTCCATTTTGAGAAAAACATGAAACCCAATGGAACATTTCATAAGATTTGCTAAGCTCTTGAAAAGGGGATTCGCCTGAGTGACGTCATCGACTAGTATTAAAAAGAGTATGCAATTTTGTCCCATCTCAAATGGATGTATGCTTTCTCTGTTCATAGGCAGAAGGTGGAAGAAGCGAAACCGCTGGAGGGCAGGCGGTATCATGTCTACGAAAATGGCACACTGCAGATCAACAGAACCACCGAAGAAGACGCTGGGTCATACTCATGTTGGGTAGAAAATTCTATAGGAAAAACTGCAGTCACAGCCAATTTGGATATTAGAAGTATTTTTATTTCACTGTTACTTTGCATGAATTGTCACATGAGTTCAGTTTGTCTTCATTTGCCCAAATGGAATAATACAATTTAAGTTGGACTACCTGATAAAGCTCTTTGAGCCGTTTTTCAAAATTCCTAGATTGGGCTTCATCTAAAATATCATTGCAAGAATTACAGGATATGCCAATGATATGTGCACAGCTTCATTCTATTTTAAGAGTAAGCCAGGTGTCCTTAGTCACAGACGGCTGTCAATATTTTAAAATTACCTATTAACCATAATACATCATACCTCTGTAACTATATTTTATTTCAAAAGCCAACTCAAGGTAATGTTACCAGTAATTAAGTTTTTGGGCTAAATATTTCACAAACTCATAACTTCATAATGACTGAGGCATGACAGAATGAGGAGGATTTTTTATTCTCATCTTGAGTCATAAACAGCTTTGTATTATTCTTTCTCACTTCAGGGCACAGTCCTGGGAGCTGTTAATAGTTTCTTGGGCTTCACTGATATTTTGACTTTAATATTGCTCAAAGAATCCTCAAGAAAACACAAACTACAGAAAGGTCCTTCAGTCATAGTAGGGAGCATTTTTGTTTCTTGTGTCATGTCAATATCCCAGCCTGTTTCTCACTTCCACCTAAATAAGGGAGAGCATACTTGTTGGCTCATCTGTTTTCACTGATGCCCTTTTTCCTCATACCTGTTCTGCTTATGTATCCTCTGATGTCTTGACATTTCTTTCCCTCTCCTTTCCCATATACATCCTTCCTTTAATCTTTTTTCATCCTTTTTTCTTCTGTTTTTTCTTACATCCTTTTCTTATTTTATAGTATCTGTCTCTTTCAGTGCTCTAAGTAAATCAATGTGCCAACCCCACAGACTATATTTCTAAAGCACTTAAATACTCTCCCACAACATTTGCTTATCTCTGATGTCTTCTACATTTTCAAATGTCATGTGCACTTTTCAAGATGCCCTCGTGAAGTCACTGAAGATGATGATAATTGTTTTTATACTTCAAAAAGTAAACCTATATGAAGGTTGAGTAACTCAGCTAGGTGTAAGGGGCATGAAGCCTCGAATCTAAATTGAACTTTGCATTCCTATTGCCCAACATAATGCTTGGCCCAAAATGGACCTCGAAATGGCTAGTGGCCAGAGAGACGGATACGTTTACAACCTTTCAATATGCTGTAGTGTCTATTTTATATGTAAAGAACACATACAAATCATATCAATGAAGAATGAAGAATTAAGGATATTTTTACATGTACAAAAGGCATGTTGAGAATGGAGTTAAGTGAGAGGCTATATATATATATATATAATGATTGAAAGCCCGAGTTTTAGTCTCAGGCAGATTTGGGTTCAAATCGTGGTTCAGCTCCTTACCGGTTAGGAAACCATGGTCTTATGGTTTAATTTCATTTTAGCCTTGAATTATCTTCTCTGTAAGGTAGGAGTATTAATATTCATGAAGTTGTTATAATTTTTAAATGCCACAATGAATATGCATTACTTAGCAGAGTCCTGATAGAGAGGTGCTTATTAAACTGTATCTATTATTATTAAATGAATTTCTGGCTTTAAATTTAGAATTAGGAGTAGAATATCAAATAATTCACTTAAAATTAATTCAATTTAATAGTCTCTTCAAGTTTTGTGCCTGGGATAACAATTAATTTTATTAACACTTTTCGTTTTTAACCAGTTCCTTGAGAAAAATGTATATAGCAAATATCAGAGTATAATTATGGAATTGGAGGTCACCTCCTGCAGTTGGTCTCTGAGAGGTCCCCAAAATGCCAAATGCCACATTAAGAGTATACCTATTTTTAATACAGCCTTAAAGAGTAAG
Organism: Sapajus apella; assembly: GCF_009761245.1. Taxonomy (NCBI): domain Eukaryota; kingdom Metazoa; phylum Chordata; class Mammalia; order Primates; family Cebidae; genus Sapajus; species Sapajus apella. Next base: position 26,542,860 of record NW_022436963.1, read on the forward strand.
GATTGCATGTTTTGAAACAATCATAATGAAGCAAACATTTTTAAACCAGCTATATGCCAATCTTTATTTTTGTTTCAAACTATCACTCCCTGTAATTCGTTCAACAGGAGATTTAACCACATGTATTGAGTGCCTGTGGTGTACAGACTTTCTTCTAGGCTCTGAGGATAGCGTAGTGTTACGAAACAGGCACAGGTTCTACCTTCCCGGGGCTTACTTTCTAGTTCCCCACCTTCATGTTGATAGTTCATGCATGCATGGGCTTAAACATTTACCCTTAGGGTTCTGAATTAATAATAAACATGCTAATAGAAAATCAACTGTCTTTCCCTTTTTCTTTACAGTGCTTTGATTACATATCCAGAAGCACTTGAAGGAGAAATTATGTTATTTTCAACTTCTAGAGACATTTGTTTGCTCATACTTTACTTACTCCCTTGCCCAATAAATAATGAGGGAAATGATTAAAAACTATTCATTGATATTTCCACTTAAAATTTGTCAAATGTCCAAGCCTGGATGGAAAGAAAATAATAATGATATTATAATGTCAGAAAATTGCAGTGGGACAAACCCTGCGTGAGGATTGGACTGTTATGGTGACAATTTGGTTACTTAAATTGCAGGCACTTAATAAAGTAAGCTATGCTTAGTTCTAACTAGTGTCTTTGTTTGGTAAAAACAGATGCTACAAAGCTTAGAGTTTCTCCCAAGAATCCTCGAATCCCCAAATTGCATATGCTTGAATTACATTGTGAGAGCAAATGTGATGCACACTTGAAACACAGTTTGAAGTTGTCCTGGAGTAAAGATGGAGAAGCCTTTGAAATTAATGGCACAGAAGATGGCAGGTAGGTAAACTATTATGATATGTCGTAATATTTGCTTTGGGTGAACACCTTGCATTTGAGAAACAAAAGTTCTAGGCCGGGCCTGGTGGCTCACACTTGTAATCCAGCACTTTGGGACACCGAGGCCAGTAAATCACTTGAGATCAGGAGTTCAGGGCTAGCCTAACCAACATGGTGAAACCCCATCTCTACTAAAAATACAAAAATTATCTGGGCGTGGTGGTGCACACCTGTAATCCCAGCTACTCGAGAGGCTGAGGCATGAGAATGGCTTGATCCCAGGAGGCAGAGGTTGCAGTGAGCTGAGATCGCAGCACTACACTCCAGCCTGGGAGACAGAGTAACACTCTGTCTCAAAATAAATAAATAAATCTTGAAAGTGTTCATACTGAAATAAAAGCAAAAATGGAGTAATATTTCTGTCTTCAAGTCACTTCACTCTCCTATCATATATTTATCATCTTGTTTTTGCTACTGACTTTTCACGTAACATGTACCATTCTGTTAGTGTGTGAAATAGAAACCACTCTAAATAACTGAGGAAGAATTGCATGGGCTTGGATTTTTGCAAAAAAAGCCTGGAGGAGCTAGGCCTAGAAGAGGCTGCATACTAACCTACTAGGTTCTTGATCACACAGCACTGCAGCAGCAATTCAGGTGTCTGGAAACTGCAGTCATCTTCATGGCCACCTCACCTTATTGGCACTACTCGTGAGTCCTGCCACTGCCCACTCTCATGTCTGCCAGAACCACTATCTGCTCCCACTGGCCCAGAGAAGACGGCACCCATTTTCCTTCTACATTCCAATCTCACATGATTTTATTTAACTCACCAGCAAAACCTAAATCAAACTCTGTATAGAGAATATAGACAAAATATAAAATAGAACACATAGAGGAAAGTGTGAATTGATGCTTAATAGCCCTAGACAATATTAAGTACATTAAAGAAATAAAAAGTCTTGGGAGACCAAGGTGGGTGGATCACGAGGTCAAGAGATCGAGACCATCCTGGTCAACATGGTGAAACCCTGTCTCTACTAAAAATACAAAAAATTAGCTGGGCATTGTGGTGCATGCCTGTAATCCCAGCTACTCAGGAGGCTGAGGCAGAATTGCCTGAACCCAGGAGGCAGAGGTTACGGTGAGCCGAGATCGCGCCATTGCACTCCATACTCCAGCCTGGGTAACAAGAGCGAAACTCCGTCTCAAGAAAGAAAAAAAAAAAAAGAAATAAAAAGTCAACATTTGCTGAATGTCTACTCTTTTTTGAGAATACATGAGAGTCAGTTTTGTATCCTTTTGCATTGTTACCAAGTAAGGGTTATAACTTAACCATCTTGGAGGCAAATCTCACCTATTGTTAATTTTGTAATTTATTGCTCTATAAAAGTAAATCTGAAAGTTTTTAAATTGGACATATGGTGCTTGCATGAGACAGCAACATGACCTCTGAAGCTCAGTGGCTTAGATTCAAATCTCAGGTCAGGCCAGGCACAGTTGCTCACACCTGTAATCCCTGCACTTTGGGAGGCCAAGGCAGGTGGATTGCCAGATTCCTAATCTGAGGTCAGAAGTTCGAGACTCGCCTGACCAACATGGAGAAACCCCATCTCTACTAAAAATACAAAAAATTAGGGTAGTGGCACATGCCTGTAATCCCAGCTACGTGGGAGGCTGAAGCCGGAGAATTGCTCGAACCCGGGAGGTGGAGTTTGCAGTAGAGCCGAGATCGTGCCATTGTACTCCAGCCTGAGCAACAAGATGGAAACTCCATCTCAAAAAAAAAAAAATCAGCTCAGTCACTTATTAAATCTTTGACCTTAGACAAGACAAGCCGCTTAACATCTCTGTGCCTTAGTTTTAAATTCCATAACAGTTTGAATTAAAAGTATTAAAAAGGTACCTTCATTATAAGGTTAAACAATACTCAGCACTTAGAAAACATTAACATACAGAGCATTCAGAAAAAACTAAGTTCACAGTCCATTTTTGCTCTTGTGGTTTGTACTACTCATTTCTTCATTCCTTTTTTTTTTTCCTTATGACAATTATTTTTAAATTCTTGTTTTTCTTTATATCTTCTTTAAAAAGATGGGATACATGAGCAGGATGTGCAGGTTTGTCACATAGGTATATGTGTGTCACGGTGGTTTGCTGCACCTATTTACCTGTCCTATAAGTTCCCTCCCCTAAAGCTCCCAAACCCTAAAGGCCCCGGTATGTGTTACTCCCCTCTCTGGGTCCATGTGTTCTCATTGTTCATCTCCCACCTATGAGAGAGAACATGAGGTATTTAGTTTTCTGTTCCTGTGTTAGTTTGCTGAGGATGATGGTTTTTAGCTTCATCCATGTCCCTGCAAACAACATGATCTCATTCCTTTTTATGACTGCATAGTATTCCATGGTGTATATGTACCACATTTTCTTTATCCAGTGTATCACGATGGGCATTTGGGTCAGTTTCATGTCTTTACTATTGTAAATAGTGCTGCAGTAAACATATCTGTGCAAGTGTCTTTATAGGAGAAAGTTATATATTCCTTTGGGTATATACACAGTAATGGGATTGCTGGGTCAAATGGTATTTCTGGTTCTAGATCCTTGAGGAATTGCCACATTGTCTTCAATGGTTGAACTAATTTACATTCCCACCAACAGTGTAAAAGTGTTTCTATTCCTCCACAGCCTCACCAGCAAAAATTTTTTCTTGACTTTTTAATAATCGCCATTCTGACTGGCGCAAGATGGTATCTCATTGTGGTTTTGATTTGCATTTCTCTGATGATCAGAGATGTTCAGCTTTTTTTCATGTATTTGTTGGCCACATAAATGTCTTCTTTTGAGAAATGTCTGTTCATATCCTTTGCCCACTTTTTGATGGGGTTGTTTTATTTTTTTCTTGTAAATTTGTTTAAGTTCCTTGTAAATAATGGATATTAGATCTTTTTCAGATAGATAGATTGTAAAAATTTTCTGTAGGTTGCCTATTCAGTCTGATGATAGTTTCTTTTGCTGTGCAGAAGCTCTTTAGTTTAATTAGATCCTCAAAGATCTGATCTTTGACAAAACTGACAAATGCAAGGGATGGGGCAAGGATCTCTTGTTCAACAAATGGTGCTATGAAAACTGGCTATCCAATTTTTGTCAATTCTGGTTTTTGTTGCAATTGCTTTTGGCATTTTCTTCATGAAATCTTTGCTCATGCCTATGTACTGAACCATACTGCCTAGGTTTTCTTCTACGGTTTTCATGGTTTGGGGTTTTACATTTAAGTCTTTAATTCATCTTAATTGTTGTATAAGGTATAAGGATGCGGTCCAGTTTCAGTTTTTTGTATATGGATAGCCAGTTTTCATAGCACCATTTGTTGAACAGGAGATCCTCTCCCCATCGCTTGCATTTGTCAGTTTTGTCAAAGATCAGATGGTTGTAGATGTGTAGTATTATTTTTGAGGTCTCTGTTCTGCTCCCTTGGTCTATATGTCTGTTTCGATACCAGCACCATGCTGTTTTGTTTACTGTAGCCTTGCAGTATAGTTTGAAGTCAGGTAGCATGATGCCTGCAGCTTTGTTCTTTTTGCTTAGGATTGTTTTGACTATACAGGGTCTTCTTTGATTCCATATGAAATTTAAAGTAGGTTTTTCATAACTTCGTGAAGAATGTCAATAGTAGTTTGATGGGAATAGCATTTAATCTGTAAATCATTTTGGGCAATATGGCCATTTTCATGGTATTAATTCTTCATATCAATGAGAATGGAATGTTTTTCCATTTGCTTGTGTCCTCTCTTATTTCCTTGAGCAGTGGTTTGTAGTTATACTTAAAGAGGTCTTTTTCATCCCTGTTAGCTGTATTCTGAGGTATTTTATTCTCATTGTAGCAGTTGTGAATGGGAGTTCATTCATGATTTGGCTCTCTGCTTGTCTATTTCTAGTATAAAGGAATGGTTGTGATTTATGCATAATTGATTTTGTATCCTGAGACTTTGCTGAAGTTGTTTATCAGTTCAAGGAGTTTTGGGGCTGCAACGATGGGGCTTTCTAAATATAAAATTATGTCATGTGCAAACAGAGACAATTTGACTTCCTCTCTTCCTATTTGAATACGCTTTATTTTTTTCTCTCGCCACATTGCCCTGGATAGAACTTTCAATACTATGTTGAATAGGAGTGGTAAGAGAAGGTGTCCTTGTCTTATACTGGTTTTCAAAGGGAATGCCTCCAGCTTTTGCCCATTCAATATGATATTGGCTGTGGGTTTGTCATAAATATCTCTTATTAATTTGATATGTGTTCCATCAATAACTAATTGAGAGTTTTTAACATGAAGGGATGTTAAATTTATCAAAGGCATCTATTGAGATAATCATGTGGTTTTTGTCTTTGGTTCTGTCTATGTGATGGATTACATTTATTGATTTGTATATATTGAACTAGCCTTGCATTCCAGAGATGAAGCCCATTTGATCATAGTGGATAAGTTTTTAGATGTGCTGCCAGATTCAGTTTTCCAGTATTTTATTGAGGATTTTCATATCAATGTTCATCAGGAATATTGGCCTGAAGTTTTATTCTTTTGTTGTGTCTCTTCCTGGTTTTGGTATCAGGATGATACTGGCTTCATAAAATGAATTAGGGAGGAGTTCCTCCTTTTCAATTGTTTGGAATAGTTTCAGAAGGAATAGTACCAGCTCCTCTTTGTACTTCTGGTAGAATTTGGCTAAGAATCCATCTGGTCCTGGGCTTTAGTGGCTGGGAAACTGTTAATTGCTGCCTCAATTTCAGAACTTGCTATTGGCCTATTCAGGGATTCAACTTCTTCCTGGTTTAGTATTCAGAGTGTGTGTGTGTCCAGGAATTTATCCATTTCTTCTAGATTTTCTAGTTTATTTGCATAGAGGTGTTTATAGTATTCTTTGATGGTAGTTTGTATTTTTGTGGGGTCAGTGGTGATGTCCCCTTTATCATTTTTATATTGTGTCTATTTGATTCTTCCCTCTTTTCTTCCTCACTAATCTAGCTAGTTGTCTATTTTATTAATTTTTTCAAAAAAAGAAAGGCTTCTGGATTCATTGAGTTTTTTTGGAGGGCTTTTCATGTCTCTAACTCCTTCAATTCTGCTCTGATTTTAGTTATTTCTTGTCTTCTGCTAGCTCTTGGATTAGTTTGCTTTGGCCTCTCTGGCTCTTTTAATTGTGATGTTAGCATGTGGACTTGAGATCTTTCAAGCTTTCTAATGTGGCCATTTCATGCTATAAATTTCCCTCTTAACGTTGCTTTTTCTGTGTCCCACAGACTCAGTGTACTTTGTGTTTTTGTTCTCATTGGTTTCAAAAAAGTCTTAATTTCTGCCTTAATTTCATTATTTACCCAGGAGTCATTGAGAAGCAAATGTGTCAATTTCCATGTAATTGTGTGATTTTGCATGAGTCTCCTAATCCTGAGTTCTAACTTGATTGAACTGTGGTCTGAGAGACTGTTTGTTATGATATCAGTTCTTTTGCATTTGCTGGGGAATGTTTCACTTCCAATTATGTAGTTGATTTTAGAATAAGTGCCATGTGGCACTGAGAATAATGTACATTCTGTTGATTTGGGGTGGAGAGTTCCGTAGATGTCTGTTAGATCCACTTGATCCCGAGCTGAGTTCAAGTCCTGAATATCCTTGTTAATTTTCTGTCTCATTGATCTGTCTAATATTTACAGTGGGGTGTTAAAGTCTCCCACTATTATTGTGTGGGAGCCTAAGAACTTAATATACTCATAAAACATAAGAACTTGTTTTATGAATATGGATGCTTCTGTATGAGGTGCGTATATATTTAGAATAGTTAACTCTTCTTGTTGAATTGTTCCCTTTATTCTTTCTTTTTTGATCTTGGTTGGTTTAAAGTCTCTTTTATCAGAGACTAGGATTGTAACCCCTGCTTTGTTTTGCTTTCCCTTTGCTTGGTGAATTTTCCTCTCTCTCTTTATTTTGAGACTGTGTGCGTCTTTGCATGTGAGATGGTCTCCTGAATACAGAACATGGATGAGTCTTGACTCCTTATCCAATTTGCCAAACTATGTCTTAATTGGGGCATTTAGCCCAATTACATTTAAGGTTAGTATTGTTATGTGTGGATCTGATCCTGTCATCATGATGCTGTTTGGTTATTTTGCTCACTAGCTGATGAAGTTTCTTCATAGCATTACCGATCTTTATATTTTGGTATGTTTTTGCATGGTTGATACTGGTTTTTCCTTTCCATATTTAGTGCTTTTTTCAGGAGGTTCCTCTCTGAATAGATTATTCTAGTTGGCAACTCCAGTAATCTTTTATCAAGATCTTAGCTTCCTTGCATTGGGTTAGAACACGCTGCTTTAGCGCAGCATAGTTTTTTATTACCCATCCTCTGAAGCCTACTTCTGTCAGTTTGTCCACCTCATCCTCTGTCCAGTTCTGCGCCCTTCTGGAGAGATGTTGCGATCATTTGGAGGAGAGGCCTTTTGAGTCTTCAGCATTTTTTTGTTGATTCTTTCTCATCTTCTTTGCTTGCTTGTCCTCTCTTGGTATTTGTGTGTGAACCACCTCTATGCAAAGATACTGGCTTCAGCCTTGGTACTTAATTTATTCTCTCCCCTCCTTCCTATATATGTAAAGGTTTGCAGAAAGGCAGCGTATGTATCACAACCAGTTCTCATTGAAACATGGGATTAATTATACACATCTAAAGATACACTTTGCAATACAGATCTCCAGCCTCAGGTTAGGTCACTGCTGATCGGCCAACTGTTCAGATATGCCTAAATTCTGCCTCTGTTGTTACTGCTGCCTGATTATCTGGGGTCTTCCAAGTGACCTTTGGGCTACAGCCCCGAAGGGAGTCAGAGACCCATGGCTTATTGGGAATATGACATGGACATTTAGGCTCTGACCCCAGAAGCCCTAAGCAGCCTTTTCATGTGGCCCAATCTTACAGTTCCCACAGGATACAAGAGCTGACACTGAAGTGAACCTCTGGCTGTCTGAGTGGACTGAGCAAGTGACACAGATGTTCTGCCAATTTCCCTCAAGAGCAGCAGGGATAAGGGACAATAACCTTTGCTCGGAAGAGGCCCCGGGAGTGAGGAAGGCTGGGAGTAACTGCTGCTGGTTGGCCCTGACTGCTGCCAAGGGCAGGCATGGAGAGATATAGAAGGGGGTAGAAGTCATAGGTATCTGCTAAGTTTCTAGAAGGCCGTGTCAGTAAGCTCATGCTTCTTACCTTCTGCTGAGATACCTTCTCCTTATAACTATGCAGAAGACCAGAAGCTTTAACCTAAATGGATGTTAAATTTCTAACCCAATATACATGGTGAACAATGAGAAGTGAAACTTTCTCCTCTTCTCTCCTGTCCCGTTTCTTATGTAGGGATGCAATAAGTGCTGGGAACTGCCACTCTGAACCATTAGACCTAGGGTGCTTCGTGTTATGTTAGTACTTCCCATACAAGCTTTATCTCTTCAGTCCTCACAGCAATGCTATTAGGTAGGTTGAAATGCCCCCAAGGAATTTCCTGTGGATTTCTAACCTGCAGGTGACTATAGACCATAACACTATTGTTATGAAAAAGGAAATGGAACATGGATATGAAACCATTTTTATAATTTATACCATGCTTAACAAAGGTAGTGGGGACTGTTCATGACTGTAGGCAAAGTTAGGGACCCAGCACTGCAGGAGAAACCACAGTAGCATGAAAAATGGGATATATTGATAACTAGGAGGAAAAGGGAGGAAAGGATATTGAGAATACAGTGGAAGCGTTTTTCCTTGGCACCAAATAAGAGCTGCCCTCTTTCCCCCTCCAGAAATAGTGGCAAATGAATCAAGGAGGGGAGAAGTTGAAGATGCAAAGATTATAAGACAGTCATAGTAAAAGTTCTCTTTCTAACAAATTGGAAAGAAGGCAATTTGTTCAAGCAGAGAGGCAGGAGAAATGGGAGTTGGGGACATTAAAACATCAACTATGAGAAATGTGATTAGCAATAAGCCAGAAATGAATGAAATCAATTTGATTAACATTATTAGTAACACTCTTTGAGCACATACTGCCAGGCTGTACACACTAATCACTTTATGTGCTTTACCTCATTTAATTCTCCTAAAGAGAAAGAAAATATTGTTATCCCCATTTTTTAGATAAGATGAATTAGGCTCAATGTTTTGTTCAAGGTTGTACAAATACTAATTGATGAAACTGAGCCGCAAACACAGGTCTCCAAAGAGAGAATCATTTTGTCATAGCGTCTTCAGGGAAACACGAATATTACTCAGCTGAACAGGGTAAGACAAGAATGGCTGCTCACATGGATTAGGGACTGGCAGACTGGATACTGCCGATGAAGGAGGCGAGTGGTTTTAGGGTGATAGATTTCTCAGGCAAGGCAATAAAACAGGTGAAGACAGAGGAAAAGATTGGGACACAAAGATGTGAAGATGCTTTTTAGCTTCTTCTAAGAGTTCAGGTGCTATGAGAGTAGAAATGACAGGGCTTTTTAAAGCAGAATCCAGCTGACCTATAATGTGAGGGAGAAATACGGGATTGTTTTCATAGACACAGAGAATTTGGAGCTGTCTGTTACTGGAGCACAACATAGAGTGATTCTGCTGAGGCAATAGTTTTCAGATTTGGTTGTGTGACAGAATTATCTAGGCTTCCTATTCAAATGCAATGCTACTTGTCCCATCTCCAGATGTTCTTATTTGGAACCTGGACTCAGGATGTGACTTTTTTTTTTTTTTTTTTTGAGACACAGTCCTTCTCTGTCACCTTGGCTGGAGGGCAGTGACCCGATATCAGCTCACTGCAACCTTCACCTCCCGGGTTCAAGCAATTCTCTTCTTCGGCCACCTAAGTAGCTGGGATTATAGGAGACTTCCATTATGCCCAACTGATTTTTGTATTTTTAGTAGAGATGGGGTTTCACCATCTTGACCAGGTTGATCTTGAACTTCCGACCTCATGATGTACCTGCCTCAGCCTCCCAAAATGCTGGGATTACAGGTGTGAGCCACCACGCCCAGCCGACATTTTTAATAAATTCCTTAGATATACCATACCTACCACAAGTCGAGGACTAGTGAGGCACCCAACCTTGATTAATTTGAGGCACCTAAGGTACTTTTGTGAGACTAGAAATAAGGCAAAATGCAACTATGACTTGTCAAAAAATTGGTAGCTTTCTTTCTGGCCTAAAGCACTGTATGCAGGGTACAAATCTTGGCAAGATTTCAGCTGTTATGGGCTCTCATGCAGGGCACAAAAGCCCTGTTTCAAGAGGTTATTAAAGTGTATTCTTTCATCTAAGAAGGTAAATTTTTCAAAAATTGTCAGCATGTGCAGTATTCTAATAATGTATCAAGTGGACACCTGACTAGCATGACCTGAGAAGTTAATTCATGTCAAAGTTGTATCATGTCTAAAATTATAGTGAGATTCTTGACTAACAATGCAAGGTAATATTGGTTGGCAAATCTTTCCATTATTGGTGTAGGAAAAAGAGGCTGATTCTGTCTATGATCAAAAGAACTATGTTTTATTTTACTGCAATTTAAAGTGGTTTTCTGTAATTCAAAATTTTCATCATTTTATATGAATGTGCATTAAAAATACTAATTATGTGAGTCTCCTTTCCTCCTCATAAGGATGACACTATTTAAATTATTTCAACTAAATGCTAATTACTGTGAATATATTTTAAATTTTATGGGACTTGAAAAACACTTTAATAGTTTTGTCAATAATACATAGGTACAGGGTACAAGGTATAATTTATAAAGAAGTAATTTTCCAATAGTAAACCTAATCACAAATTGTTTAAAAAAAAAAAAAAGATAAAAAGCAACGTGAAATGAAATGATTTGCAAAACGAAGTACTAGACTGCCATCTACTGTTCAAATAAGTCATGATTTAATTGCTATCAGATCTTAAATGGGCATTCTACTTGGGAGTGGAGGGGTGGAGAAAAGAGAAACTTTTGAAAAATTTAGATTATCACACTCCATCTCAGGTATTCTGGTTCTGTGAAGTTCGGATGGAATTCAGGAATCTGCCTTTGTAAGAAGCACTCCAATTGAGCCTATATAGGTGGTTCTCTAAACATACCTTAAGAACTACTCAAATGTATTTTGGCTATTATAAGGTATGATGCATTCTTTAAACATGCCCGACAACACATGGTTCCATCACTGACCCATGCAAACAGATGGTTAAAAATTTCATAATAATTTTTTTTAAATGTGATTTTGTGTATGGCTATGTAGACATTTGTGTATGCTTGAATGATTCTTTATCTCCAGGTTTCAACTGTGGTACTCTCTAATCAAATTTGCATTGCATAAAGTCGTTTTTTCACCCTTACTCAGATTGTTTTCGATGAGGAATGTACATTTTTAAAAGGATTGGGTTTCTATCGTTTCTGTTGTTTTCCTTCTCACCATGTGCTCACTTTTTTTCTAATAGGATAATTATTGATGGAGCTAATTTGACCATATCTAATATAACTTTAGAGGACCAGGGTATTTACTGCTGTTCAGCTCACACTGATCTGGATAGTGCCGCCGACATAACTCAAGTAACTGTCCTTGGTAAGTGTGCCAACCAATGAGAAATCTGTTCTTTTTTTTTCATTTCTGGTTAAATTATGTTGTTCCTGGCCAATAAAGCTAATGATTCTTTGAGCCCCTGCATATATATTGTTAGTTTGAAATTTTTGCTTAAAAAGCAACCCAATTTCAAATCCTTTCTCCTCTTTTTATATAAAAGAAATTAATTAATGCTTAATTTCTCTTCCCTATACGTGTTAATTTGCCAATAGCAGTGGGAGGTAAGTGATGCTATCAGCAGAAAGAAAAATAAAGCATGCTTGAGTTCCTAACACTCTTGAGCTACTGTTTCCTGGTGTGCAAAGAAATGGGACTGAGGAATGGGGGTGGGCGAGACTGGAGGATCTGGGTAGGGTTGAGGGGTGGATGCACAGTGGTCATTTCTAAACCAAAAGCACAGACTGAGCTCTCAGGGTTCCAGGATGGAAGGGGAGGAACTTCCAGCATTCTGCGAAGGAATGTCTTTCATTTTTTTTGTTGTTGTTGCTGTTAATGAAAGTACTAATTAGGAACTTTACTAGTGTAATCAATGCAATTATCTCTGAAATCACGAATGTTTAAAGCTTTTAGAACATCTGCTGGATGTTTTCCAAAAGTTCCCTTCCAGATTCAGTCTCTACCAGCAATTTGACCCAGAAAGGTTGCCTGTAAGGACAACATCAACAAACCACTCGCCTTCCAGCTATGATTTAGTTCAGCAAATGGAGGGCCCTTTGAGGGTGCTGTATTGATTCTCCCTACTCTGTCCTTGTGGACTGGCTGTGTCCCACTGCCAAAGTCATGGCTTCTGCAGACAGGCTATCTTCACACCATTCCTTCTGATTGGGTTCTAGCAGCTGCATCCCACCGCCAATATTTCAAGTCTCTCACACCCAACCTATCAAACATCCTGCCACATCTTTTTAAAGATGTTTTATTAAAACATTTTTGAACTATCCTAATTTTGTGTGAGTTATTCACTAATTTTCTGTTGGGACTCTTAACAGCCTTAGACATTTATTCTGTTTCAGTGGGCACCATTTAGTCTTCCCTTTAGTTTGCAGATATTCCTTAAAAGTGTTGGTTTTGCCCACTCTTCTTTATTATATGTCTGCATTAATCACTGTTATTAACAGATCTTTGTATCTTTAGCACTCCAGCTGTTGGGCCCACTGTTAGGTTGCGAACGAGGGAGGTGGTAGTACAGACTGAGGGAGAAAATTCAGTGTCTTCCGAGATAGGCTGATGCAAAATGGGTCAACAGGCTGGGTCTCTTCAAGTGAAGCGAATGGCCACCCCGTCTCAGGTGAAACAAATGGCCATGGGAGGGGGAGGGTTATAAAAATAAAAGAACAGTCCCCACTTGCAGAAGGTATGGATTTGTAGAGTTGTAGAGTTGGCTCAGTAGAATTACACCTTTAGGAAAACGTTTGGCCAGGTAGACGTGAGCATTTTCAGGTCTCTGCAAGCAGAAACATCTACTCCTCTAGTGATGGTTCCAACAATAATTCATCAGAAAAGATAGTTGAGCTTCAGATAAACTGGAATTCATCCCAGGCCCAGTGAGTAGAGGGTAAGTGTCAGCCTCCATGCAATTTGTTCCTAAGCATTTTGAGCAATGGGTGCCACTAAAGGGACTTGGTCCCCTTCTGTTTGATGTTCGCCTTCTCAATTTCCTTATAAAATTTAAAATTTCATTCTTGCGATTAGGATGCTATTTTTTTTAACTATTAAATTTTTTTAAGTCTACATACATTTTACCTCCAATTATACATACTGTTTATGTATGCAATAATCTACCAATGCTTTTAGAATAAAAATGCAAATTCTTTTTTTCACTCCTGCCTGGGTAACAAGAGCGAAACTCTTGTTACCCAGGCTGGAGTGCAATGGCGCGATCTCGGCTCACCGCAACCTCCGCCTCCTGGGTTCAGGCAATTCTCCTGCCTCAGCCTCCTGAGTAGCTGGGATTACAGGCACGTGCCACCATGCCCAGCTAATTTTTTGTATTTTTTTTTTTAGTAGAGACAGGGTTTCACCATGTTGACCAGGATGGTCTTGAACTCTTGACCTCATGATCCACCCGCCTCGGCCTCCCAAAGTGCTGGGATTACAGGCTTGAGCCACCGCGCCCTGCCTAAAAATACAAATTCTATAGGCAAAATTGTAAATTAATACATTGAGGCTAAATATTGGTTTATGCCTTAAAGGGTGAAATATCTTGAAGAGGCGATGGGGCACAGCTTATAGGCTATAGGTCGATTCAAATATTTCCTGATTTGTGATTGGTTAAGGAACAGAAGCTTTGTTTAAAACTTGGGGGCCAGCCAAAACGTATGTTAGCTCTGGCTAATGGATGTGGCTCCCTTTAAGCCCCTCAGGAAGAAATTTACAAAAAATGATTATAAGCGCTCAGGCTTCAGTTCCCCTTCATCTGAGGTTTCAGTGCCAGTAAATTTATTGGGTGGCAGTCTGGGTTCCAGAAAAACAACTATATTAAGATGTTATCTTCAGTTTCCATAGGAGAACCAAACAGCCCTGTAATTCTAGCTTCCTTGGCTATTGTTTAAAGCTACTGTTAACTTCATTCTTATCAAGTTGTTTATTTACTTCTTTTTTTAAAATTATTATTATACTTTAAGTTCTGGGGTACATGTGCAGAACGTGCAGATTAGTTACATAGGTATACGTGTGTCATGGGTTGCTGCACCCATCAACTGGTCATCCGCATTAGGTATTTCTCCTAATACTACCCCTCCCTAACCCCCCACCCCCCAACAGGCCCCAGTGTATGATGTTCCCCTTCCTGTGTCCATGTGTTCTCAGTTGTTTATTTACTTCTTAGGGCCAGCTAGGTGCCTGAATTACCCTTGAAGAAACTCCACCTTTCACTTCCATATGTGAGGGGCTCCCCAGGTCCCTAAGAGGGTGGTACCTGCTCTGTTTCAGAGTGGCTGGCAATGTGTCTGAAGAAGGGAATCAGGTAAACAAAGGCAAATATCTACATTTTCCCTTCCTTTATTAATTAGATGTTCCGGATCCACCAGAAAACGTTCACTTGTCTGAAAGACAAAACAGGAGTGTTCGGCTGACCTGGGAAGCTGGAGATGACCACAATAGCAATATTCATGGTAGGAAGGCTTGGGATAACTGTTTTCATTACTCTAGATAGCCAAAATTCATAGTGAAGCCATTTTTTAACTACCCTTAGTGGATTATTCTTCTTATAACATCCTTTTGATCTTTTAATATTGGGATAAATTTTGGTATAGCTTATCTACACTCTGTATATTCTAATGTTTTTTTCCTGTTTGCACTGCCAGAGTATATTGTTGAATTTGAAGGAAACAAAGAAGAGCCTGGAAGGTGGGAGGAACTGACTAGAGTCCAAGGAAAGAAAACCACAGTCATCTTACCTTTGGCTCCATTTGTGAGATACCAGTTCAGGGTCATAGCCGTGAATGAAGTAGGGAGAAGTCAACCTAGCCAGCCATCAGACCATCATGAAACACCACCAGCAGGTATGAACGTTCTCACATCAGGTTTCTAACAAAACATTTTCGTTTGTCTCCATCTTTGAACATCTATCAAAAAAGGTTGATAGAGTAATATAAGATTTTAGATTTCTCCAAATAGCTTTAACAGTTCTACAAACAGCACACAAAATAGTCAAAGCATATCAGCCTCAGAAGCATTACGTAAGAGTTTGATAGAAGCAGGAAATTAAGGAAGTGACATATGAAAAAAATTACTTTCTGTAATTTCTGATGTCTAAATATGAAGTTTAACCAGATACTGTCAAGTTAGTTGTAAATTGAAGTTCAATATATATGCATCTAACATTATTAATTTTTTATGCATTCATGTCTTTTCTTGTGTTTCAACATCAATCTAAATTTCCAAGATGCCTTTTAAAAAATCTCAAGAATGACAGTGCTAAAATTTGTGTTACTGAATTGTTATTGATCATCAATTTTGTCATAGAATGATATTTCATTTTTCCTTGGCTGAAATAAATACTCTAGGATATAATTTCCTTTTTGGACTGACTGAGAAAAAGCAAGTCAAGGTATAACTGAATCAGATAGAAATTAACACTTCTGTGATTTTTGTATATGTCAGTCTTTGCACTAAACTCCAACTTAGCTATTTCTAATAAAATAAATTCATCTAAAAATATTCATGGCTACATTACAGGTTTTGTTCAGCTTGATGTTATTAAAATTTGGCTGTTAATACATAGTGTTTATTTTATTCTCGTAAAGGCAAATATTCACAGCATATGTTTCTATTGACAATTCTAATAGAAAAAGTAAAGCAGGATTAAATGAAAATATATTTTTTAAAGCAGGTTTAGAATTTTAAAAAGCAGTTTTAAAAATTTTGAAAGCAGGTTTAAAATTAAGACATATATAGTAAACATCTACTCTCCATTGGATAATAGTTATTTCACTCCAAGAAGACTATTTTACTCCTTTAAATAAAAAATATATTTAAAAGCTGCCTTAAATCTCTTTAGGAACTAGACTAGATAGGAATTAATAAGTAAAATCAAAATTTTTTAATTATCTGGGGGTTTTTTTTTTTTTGCGGGGGGAAGTTGTGATATGATGACTTACCTATGGATTACCATAAAATAGGAAAAATGATGTTAATGTTTTAAATTTTTCAGCTCCAGATAGGAATCCACAAAACATAAGGGTTCAAGCCTCTCAACCCAAGGAAATGATTATAAAGTGGGAGGTGTGTATTCTTTAATATGTTATGTATTTCTTTGTGCTGTTTTTAATTCCGCTTAGATCTGCATGCTAAGTACAATGATAGCACAATTTTTTTTAAGAACAT
The DNA here is from genome assembly GCF_009761245.1 of Sapajus apella. Lineage (NCBI taxonomy): Eukaryota > Metazoa > Chordata > Mammalia > Primates > Cebidae > Sapajus > Sapajus apella. Next base: position 26,559,170 of record NW_022436963.1, read on the forward strand.
AGATAAGATTTGGAAATGAAATGAATTTGTGAGTCATCATCATTGTAAATTTTGAAGATCATTGTGATTAGAATCACCTTATGAAACCAAGTTTAACACTGGTCAACAATTTAGGAAAGATTATGCAGATTGATTTAGTTGTAATACATTACCAAAAGTTTCAAATTATTAATGGTTTAATTAACAGTATTCTAGATTCTCTTCCATTCAAAAATACTAAAATCTTTTATCAATTTAGTATAATCCACTAGATATTATGCATATCAAACTGATGGCCCCACCCAAAGAATATTCACCACTTATTAAACACCAATAGACATTTTGTATTCTCCTTTCTAAGAATTTTGAGGATAATCTTGTGAAGACAGCATCATGAATGCCTTATTCCAGATCTGGAGATGGCATCTACGATAATGAATGTCTTGCCCATCACCGTAAAACCAGAAATTCACAAAGCTAGGATTTCTACATGAGGACCTTTGGACTCCAAACCTGAATTTTTCCTCCTTTACATATCTCTGTTAAATGTTATTAAATAGACTTCACCATTTGAATTTTGCATAAAAACATACATCTACGCAGATAAGTTTAATTATTCTAGGGTCATTTCCAAATTTCTACTGTAACAGTGGGGGATTTTATTTTCCCTCTACTACTTGGATATATTTCACGACAAGTATATTGGCCTACCTAAAAGGAAATTACCATTCAACGCTTCTGATGAGTAACATTGAATTTATAAAATTTTGTGTAAATATAGAACATTTTTAATATATGCTGAAATATACTAATTTATTTCCACAACTCATTCCAGGTACAACTCTTGGAAGAATTTCACAATGCACCAAGTTTAGTTTGTTTTTATCCTCATATGTTGGTCTTTGTACTCATTACACAGTCACGTGGCCCATACCTGCAAAATATTTAGTTAATAATTTTTAGATCAAAATTAGCTCTTTATTTCCACTTCAGTGAAATTAAGTTTTATGAATTTAAGATGTGGAAATTAAAAAAGTATATTGGTAATACATAGAAATGAAACATATTCAAGAATATTATTTCTTTCCTTGAATTTGTGGCCATAAATAGTTACTACTATATTACCTTGATAATTACTTAATTTATAGTCTAAAAAGATGTTAGTCTTTTAGAGTATATTTGTCTTATCCTCTCTTAAGTCCCACAGAAATTTTCATAAGGTAGATAATATAGTTGGTTAGATATCAATAATACTGTGTATTTGCAAGTCAGTTCCTCAGAGAAACATCATGTTCCAGTAGCATTAGCTCATTAATCTTCACTACTCCTTTCAGAGGGCTGTAGTCCCTTGATGGTGTCAGTCTTATATGTCATACAGAGAAGCTGGGAATCTCAGAGTTTAATGACCTCACCCAGATGCCATATGCTGAGTCATATGGAAAAAAAGCCAGAGATATTCAGTTTTTTTGACTGCTCCTCTCACTCATAAGTCATTTTTCAACCCAAAGATACATAAGATTGATTACTAATGCTATCTTCTTGTAAGAATGGCACTATGCTAAAAAAGCAATTTATAATTTGTCTTTGAGGAGCAAATGACATGTAATTTAGTAATTAATTGACTAGAGGAAGAAAGTAGTCACAGGATTTGGATCTAGGCTGAGAGTTACATTCCCAGTAAGTCCCATGGTGTCTCTTATTATCTTGACATATCAGAGATCTAATCACTACTGACACAGCTACTGAAGTTTAAGAACATTCATTCATTGAGTATTGTTCTGTATGGATCATCCTATGGAAAGGAGTTAGTCTCCAGGTGTTTCCCAGGTTGACAAGCAGATAGTATTGTGAATGAATTAGCAGACCCCCATCTCTCAGAGATTGATTCAAAATAATTCCTATCTACATAATAATGATCAGAGAGACAAAATTTTTTTTTTTTAAAAAGCTGATCTTTCCCAAAAGAATTAACAATGAAGATGAACACTGGGAACAGACTGGACTTCCCTAATTTTTGTTCATTTGTTTATATTTTACATTTAACATTAAACAGGATTCAATTTAAAGTAACATTACAATTTAACTTAATGGTGGAACTAGGCTTTTAACTTAGCTTTGCCTTTATACATTCACTTTTCATGTATTAAGTGGGTCATGACTCACTCATATTTGGAGTGTTCTACTTGCAAAACAGGAAAAAAGAGTCCACTGCAACCCCATCAGTTAAATATCTATATCAGGATAGTTTTTGCTTGAAAGTTTCCATTGTTTTTAAGCAAATGTATGTAAATTTTTAACTTTGTTCAATAAAATGACACATTTCTAACTTAAAGGACACCAAAAACCAAACCAAAAGCCCAAAATCCCACCAATGTTGGAAACTAGGAACATCTTTAATTACCTGGTTATATAATCACATCCAAGGTAGTTGACTCCTAATGGATCCAGGTTTTATTATTTATATTACAAGTATAATAAGAAGATTTACTTGCTTTATAATGAAATTAAGTGGAATTAAATGAAATATTGTACAACATAATGACTATAGTTGATAACAATGTATTGTATCCTTGAAAATTGTTGAGAGAATGTTTTAAGTGTTCTCATCATAAAAAATAAGTATATAAAATAACATATATTTTGAATAGCTCAATTTAGCCATTCCACAAATGTATACATATTTTAAAACATGTTATGTATAATAAATATATACAATTTTTATTTCTCAGTTAAATAGAAATAAAAATGTTCAACAAATATTTAAAAATGGAATTAAGGTAGGACAGCAGTCTTTCTGTTTCCTAGATTAATGGTTATAACCTTTCTTGGTTCATAGATCTCTCTGAAAATATGTTGGAAATACAGGCTCTTTTGTAAATATATTGGAAATACAGGCTCTTTTTCTAGAAAATTATGCACAAAAAGTCATACTAACAATATTATCAGCTTCTCAGATCCTTTGAAGGATATGCATGTACTCCATCTAGAGATTCCTAGACCCCAAGTTAAGAACCCCTTTTCTAGAGATTTCTTCCTTGTGGGCTACTTCATGAGAAGAAGAGAGAAGGGAAGGCTGGTGGCCTTCCTGCTTGCTCTGCCCTTGCCCCTTCTGTTCTTTGTTAAGGGGTTTATTTGGGAACTTTCTGAGGTTCGGTAGGCATTGCCTCAAAGTCAAATACAAAGCATTCAGGCTGTTTATTTGGGTTCCCAGGTACTAAAAACGCTGGCAATATAGCGAAAATATTTTTGTTTAAAGTGTTAAGGATTTTAATTATTTGTTTAAAGTTTGTCAGAGAACTTTATTAAATTTAACTCCTTTCTTTGGGGCAAAACATGTAAAATGAATAACATTATCTGCATACTTATTGTCAGTAGGGACTGAGTGGACTATCATTCCAAATTGCAGTACAACACTGCAAACTCATGGCCTAATTCACTGGGACAATGCTAAAGCTCCTGGTGAATTTATATCCATTTCACACTCTAAAATATTTTGAGCAAAATTTTCCAATGAATGTAAGTATAAACAAGGCCTGCAGAAAATCTCAGAAAGGTTTTGTTTTGTTTTAATTTTTTTTCTCCTAGTTTAGTTTATTCACCTCGAAGTAAGCATATACTTGAAATTATTTTGCTGATATGTCACTATGCTTTCAACTTAATTCCAAGCAATGCCTCTAATAAGTGTTTTAGTAAATTAGATTAAGTTGAGAAGGATTACAGATTCTGTAAGAACACTATAAAGACATTGTTGACTCACATACCCAGACAAAATTACTGTTTATATAAGTGAACTTTAAATTTAGGATTAAAATCATATTTTAAACACATTTTATGTAACTGATTTCATTTCAGTGCACAATCCCATTATCTTTGAAATTAAACAGGAAGTTTAAACCACATTATTGTTTTTAAATTAAAGTGTTGTTTGATTAAAAATGAATGTGGAAATAACCAATTTCCTATACTAGAAATTATTCCTCCAGATATTTCTATGGAGCAAAATAAAGTGGGTATGGAAGGCATTTTTTCTGAAAGAAATAGAAAGAGAATAGTCAAGGAGCTGGGAAATTATTAGAAAGAGGAGCTACTGCTTCTTTATGTTAAAGTATAAACATGCATATTCCCCAAAGATATTTACATAATCTCTCTCTTTTTGTAAAAGAAAAATGGAGAAGGCTAGAACGAGATGCAAGAAAGAATTTTCTTCAAAAAGCCATGGGAGAATCCCATTCACAACCAAAGAATTCGTGGCCATACTATTTTTAATTTCAGCCTGTTCTTTGGAAATGAAAAGGTGAAATGTAGTGGAAAGCATAAGCAAACAGCTAAAACACTTTGTGGAATTTCTTTATAACTTCCTTAATGTATGAAAATTTAAGACTTTACCGTAAGGGCATTATCCAGGCATCTGACAGGTAGGCGTCTCATTACTTGCGGAGGTAAGGGATTAATTTTTATACTAAAGCTCATATGATGACAAAAAAAGTTGCAGAATGTTTTTTTTTTTCCAGAACTGTCTCTAAACCAAGAAGGGGCATTTCAGATTTCTCAACAAATGATCCTTTCATTGCATTGTCCCTTATGCCACTTAGAGTGGTTCACCACCATCTCTGAGTCAACACATCTGAGATCAAACTGGATGAGTCTTGTCTTCTGTTTTAGCCTTTGAAATCCATGGAGCAGAATGGACCAGGCCTAGAGTACAGAGTGACCTGGAAGCCACAGGGAGCCCCAGTGGAGTGGGAAGAAGAAACGGTCACAAACCACACGTTGCGGGTGATGACGCCTGCTGTCTATGCCCCTTATGATGTCAAAGTCCAGGCCATCAATCAACTAGGATCTGGGCCTGATCCTCAGTCAGTGACTCTCTATTCTGGAGAAGACTGTAAGTGATGCACTTAAAACAGCTAAGCACGTTAACAACTCTTTTCTCAAATATATTATATTTCTATCAACAAATATTTGTGAACAACTACTGCATCCAAAGAGGATGTACTAGCCGTGGGAGATAAAAAGAAGTATTACACATTATTTCTATCTTAGGATTGACTGCAGGACAGTTGATCAGTATAGAGTACCAAGGAAGTATGTGGAAGTTTCAATTTTATTCAGTTTTCTATAAAGCTGTTTCTACATTGAAAGTCAAAGACCTGGCATTTAAAGCAGCATAACTGTCATAAGATTTTTCAAGTACATTTGCCCTTATTTGTCAAGGATCCTCTAACAGCCACTTGCTGTCATGCCCTGGGCTTCAGTAGCACGTCTAGAGCTTTGCTAATGTTGATGAGATATACACCCAGATTTGTATATAGAATTATACACACACATACACACATTCTGATACCATGGTAACTGCTGCAAATAGGTTATTGGAAAAAGAAAAAACACTACATTCTGTATTGCTGATGCTGTGAATATTAGGGGTTATTCTCATTGCCTTTCCAGCATCTAAAGGAATAATTTGATCCAAATACAGAAGAAGGTTGAGAATGAGAAATAGCCAACTCATTCCCCACCTACTGTCTAAATCTTCTATCTAATTAAAAGGACACAAAACACATATCACATGTGAATTAAGATAGTATTAGTCTTGACGGCTCTGTGTTTGGTTATTCTTCTGTAGTAAGAACTCCTATAGAATAGAGATAATATCCACTTCTTATCTGCTTACCAATTTAGGTAACGCTCTTAGAACAGTGCCTGACACATAGCATATGCTCAAATGTTGGCTTTTATTAATATTTGATTAATAAAATTCTCAACTAATTTTATATTTATTACTAGTTTAGTTCACTTGCTTCCAAAGGCAAGATGCCCACAGAATAGTTTCTGGTTTTATTTGCCCACATTGCATCTATCTGGAGGGCTACGTTTCTCAGTGTGATACAGGCTGTCCTCTTCTTTGGGGACACTACTTGAGCTTAGAAACTTCTCTATCATGAGACACTCTCTTGGTTCCATTTGGAACGGGTTTCACGAAAGTGCTTTCTCCAGATGAAACACTATGAAAATCACGTTTTGAAAAGGATCCTAATAATCACATTTGCAGGTTATTGAAAACTAACTGATCTTATACAATTAACAGATCCTGATACAGCTCCAGTGATCCATGGGGTGGACGTTATAAACAGTACATTAGTTAAGGTTACCTGGTCAACAATTCCAAAGGACAGAGTACACGGACGTCTGAAAGGCTACCAGGTTTTTATTATGCTTTTTCTTCTTATTGTTGAATTGATATCTTTCCTGAGAATAAAAAAGAACTGATTTCAGAAGAACCCAAAGAGAATCTGCCACCACAATGGATACTTTAAAAGATTTTTGTTTTCATTGCAGATAAATTGGTGGAAAACAAAAAGCCTGTTGGATGGAAGAACACATCCCAAAGAAGTGAACATTCTAAAATTTTCAGGACAAAGAAACTCTGGAATGGTTCCCTCCTTAGATGCCTTTAGTGAATTTCACTTAACAGTCTTAGCCTATAACTCTAAAGGAGCTGGTCCTGAAAGTGAGCCTTATATATTTCAAACACCAGAAGGAGGTGAGAGGATAATGATGTAGAGTCATGTCAAAAATGGAGGTGATCCATGGCCATATCAAACATTCTTACTTATAGCTGGGCATAGTGGCTCACGCCTGTAATCCCAGCATTTTGGGAGGCCAAAGCAGGTGAATCACTTGAGGTCAGGAGTTCCAAACCAGCCTGGCCAACATGATGAAACCCCGTCTCTACTAAAAGCAGTGGTTTACGCCTGTAATCCCAGCACTTTGGTAGGCCAAGGCGGGCGGATCACGAGGTCAAGAGATTGAGACCATCCTGGCCAACATGGTGAAACCCCGTCTCTATTAAAAATACAAAAAAAGTTCGCTGGGTGTGGTGGCGCGCACCTGTAGTCCCAGCTACTCCGGAGGCTGAGGCAGGAGAATTGCTTGAACCCAGGAGGCGGAGGTTGCAGTGATCGGAGATCACGCCACGCACTCCATCCAGCTTGGGTGACAGAGTGAGACTCCCATCTCAAAAAAACAAAATAAATAAACATTCTTCCTTATTAGTAGTTAATTAATATTCACTTCAGATGACTTAGCTTTTCAATTTCTATAAAATTTGTAATGTAATAGGGCTTTTAAAAAAATTTTACTAATTTTATGGAAGTTTATTTTTGGTCTTGTGTTTTCTAGTACCTGAACAGCCAACTTTTCTCAAGGTCATCAAAGTTGATAAAGATACTGCCACTTTATCCTGGGGACTACCTAAGAAATTAAATGGAAACTTAACTGGCTATCTTTTGCAATATCAGATAAGTAAGTAGAAACTTGGATTGGAATTAACTTGATAATATTTCATTTTTTGGTTGAGTATTCTTTTAGCTACATTGAGAGGCTAATGATCACTTACGCCCATGGTTTGTAAGCTGCCATTCTTCCTTGTAGCCCAGGGGTTTGCAAACTGGCTTGCAGGCCAAGTTCAGCCTACTGCTTGTTTTTATAAATAAATTTTTATTATGACATGGCCATGTCCACTTATTTATTTATTGTCTACAACTGCTTTTTCCCTGGAATAACAAAATTAAGTCATCTCAACAGAGACTAAGTGGCCTACAAACACTAAATGTTTACCATCTGGCCCTTTAAAGAAAGGTTTGCTTACCCATTTTAGAAAAAAAGCAGTGTGCTAATGGGTACACAAAACATGGATTTAATGTTTATATGTAAGATGTTTGGAGAAGTAAGAAACATGTAAAAGAGTTATTAAGTAATGTGATGGAGATTCAAAGCACAGGTACCTTCCCCACTACTTCTTCTGCCTCAGATATATGCTTCCAGATTCAATCCCAAATATACTTGTGTTTATCATATTCTCTATGGGTTGCTCACTGTCTCATGGAGATGATATTGAGAAGACTAAATAATTGTCTTTGGATCATTACTCAGAATGGTCTCAACCCACATGCTGCTGTGCAACTAGAGTATTGTGAATGTATTTAAATGAAATCAGGTCATTTTTAATAGTGGCACTTCCCATCTTGAACAGTCCTCAAAGTCTAAAATTTTCATGATGAGATGCTGCTAAAATTTTCTATAACGTCAATCCCCTAATTTCCATTTTAAGGTGATGTTTAGACTTGAGGACATGAATTCTCAAAACATCAGAACAACAGAGACCCAGCATATACTGCTTACAAAAGTCAACTTCATCATAGCCCTGTTGTGCTACTTTCACTCAGCTCAAGGCTTCCAGCAATCCAGGTCACATATTTGCTTTAGCTTCTGATGGTTTCTGCTGAAATTAGCACATATGTTTAAATATTTACAGGCATAACCCCAACAGAAGTAGATTTTAGCATATTCGAGTGCTTGCTCTGTAGCAGGATCAGTACTGTTTCTCTTTGCATTGCATCATTAAAATAAGAAATCTACTAGATAAGTACTATCACTATTTTATGAATGAGAGAATTGAAATGTATAGAGTATACTCACATAGAGTCAAGCAGAAAAATAAGTGTTAAGTAATAATGCAAAGCAAGATGAGTCCAATTCTAGATGTTGAGATCTTAACCTTATATTATTCCACAAACTGGTTTTCAAAAATGTTGTAAGAACTGAAGAAATATTTGAAGATTTTTTATCCTAATAATAAGAAACTCAACTTATTAAATTCCAACCTTCAAATTGATCTGTATATAACGTTTAAGTTTATTTAAAAACAAGTTCTTAGAACATAGAAGTTGAAATATTAACAATTGTAATCATTATCAAACTGCTTGATATGTGGACTTTAAAATAAAATAATATAAAATTATTTTGTTCTCTATTAATATTAAGTGATCAAAACATTTTAGGTAGTTTATCTTTTTCTTATTGCTATTAGATGTTCTAAATTGTTGCAATTTATATATATGAGAGCTCTATGTATACTCTCCTGAATTATTATATTGATTGTAATAGGTTTTCAATTAACCTTGTGGTGATTCACAATTATGTTTTCAAAAAATCTAAAAGAGTGATGATTTCAGCTCCTTCTTTCCAATGTTTGGATTCCTAGTTTTTTTTTTTCTTCTTCTTCTTTTTTTTTTTTTTTTTTTTTTTTTTTGATGGAGTCTCCCTCTGCCACCCAGACTGGGGTACAATGGTACGATCTTGGCTCACTACAACCTCTGCCTCCCAGATCCAAGCGATTCTCCTGCCTCAGCCTCCTGAGTAGCTGGGACTACAGGCACATGCCACCACACCTAGCTAATTTTTGTATTTTTAGTAGAGACAGGATTTCAGCATGTTGGTCAGGTTGGTCTGGATCTCTTGACCTCGTGATCCGCCCACCTTGGCCTCCCAAAGTGCTGGGATTATAGGCATAAGCCACCGCCCCCTGCCTACTTTTTCTTTCATTGATTGAATTGCATTTTATAGACAAAAAGAGGTATTTTATGTTAATAATAGATGCGTTTTTTAACCTCTATGTTATCTTGGACTGAGAGTCAAGAGGATTTATTCTATATTTTTTCTTGCCACTAACAGTTGAACTATCTTAGATGTATTTCATCTCTTGGACTATTGTTACAATAATCTTATAACACTCCATGCTCTTACACGAATCTCATGTCTGTGCTGGGTTAAAAATTCTTTATTCTTCATTTATTTATTTATTTGAGATGGAGTTTCACTCTTGTCATCCAGGCTGGAGTGCAGTGGCACAATTGGGGCTCACTGCAACCTCTACCTCCCGGGTTCAAGGGATTATCCTGCTTCAGCCTCCCGAGTAGCTGGGATTATAGGCACCTGCCACCATGCTCAGCTAATTTTTGTATTTTTTTTTTAGTAAAGACAGGGTTTCACCATGTTGGGCAGGCTGGCCTCAAACTCCTGACCTCATGATCTGCCCACCTTGGCCTCCCAAAGTGTTGGTATTACAGGCATAAGCCACCATGCCTGGCCTACAAATTCTTTAAAAGAAGCTATCTGATCCAGCTTTTTACAATTAGCACCTTACATAGTACTTAGTACACAGTAGATATACTTAAATATTTAATATAGTCCTTCATTTATTGATTCTATGTGTATTGAGTAGCTATTTAGTGCCATATGTTAAACTAGAACCCATAAAAGACATAAATAAATCATTTTCTGAATTATTCTTCCAAAAGGAAATTACAAGTACTTAAGTCAAATATACAATGAAAATATAATAATGGGGAAAAATCCATTATTATTAAAAAGTATTATGAAGCTGGAGCAGTGGTCTCCGAGATAGCTCAGGGATTAAGCATGTTTCCCTGGAGTCAAAAGGACATGGTTTGGATTCAAATTCAGTTTGCAAATTTGCAGACTCAAAATTGGAGCAAGGCACTTATTCTTGCTAGACCTCTGTTTTGTTATGCATGATATAGTCATAGTAGTTGTATGTACCTCATAGTATTAAATGAGTTGATGGTTATAAATCATTAAGATGTTTTTACATACCACAAGTATAAGGAGAAACAAAAATAATGAAGAGAAACTTTAATGGTTAAATACGACATTTGAGCTGTTTTTCATGTTTATTTCTTTAGTAAATGACACATATGAGATTGGAGAATTAAATGATATCAACATTACAACTCCATCAAAGCCCAGCTGGCATCTCTCAAACCTCAATGCAACTACCAGGTACAAATTCTACTTGAGGGCTTGCACTTCAAAGGGTTGTGGAAAACCGATCACTGAGGAAAGCTCCACCTTAGGAGAAGGGAGTAAGTACAAGAGGCTTCTCTTTTTAACAGAGGCTTTAAAAAGAGGCTGCATCTTTTTGAATAGTTTCCCTGAAAGGAAAACACCGTATTATTCATTGTAAATTAGAAATGATTGTGATCTCAATCTGTCTGCCTTCTGTTTTCCAGTAACATAGAGGCAGAATTTATTAATCTTGTTTGTAAAGTTCACATTGATTCAATTTATGGATTTCTGCACAATACCAATCAAATTATAGCTTAGTGTATACAAGGTCAGGAACTACAGTTTTACTGAATTACAGTAGAGGAATGTAAGGTCACAAAGCTATTCAAAAGGTTAGTAAAGACATATTTTTCTTTTAGAAATGTTTCCATACAAAAAAACATTTGGCTCTTGCATAGGTAGACGTTACAGATCTAATACATCTCACTTCCATGCCTTCACTCTATATACATTGATTCATGTGTCAATTTTGTTTTACTGCCCGATGATTGATGCCAAAAAAATGGCTTATAAATCTTTGGTTTCACTTGTAACACAATTCTCCTAATTCAATTACACTTTTCTATTTTTTTATACTTTTAATCATTTTCCTTCACAAATTGCATCTCCAGTTATGATTTTAGCAAGGTTCTTGCTAAGCTTTCTATGATTATCAATAGGACCTCTGCAGAAAATCAGATCAGAGAAACTGATGTACACACTAATAAGTTAAAGAGAGATTTATGTAGGGTTTAGGCTGTTTAGGCATGAAAGGATATTGAGGGAAGAAAGGAAGGATGTAGAAGGTGGCAGAAAGGGAAACCGAGTTGTTTATCTATCATGTACTAAGGTTGATGCAAAAGTAATCGCGGCCTTTGCCATTAAAAGTAGTAATGGCAAAAGCCACAATTACTTTTGCACCAACCTAATACTATGCGTCAGACTGTGTTCTGGTTGCTTTTTCAAATTGTAGATTAGAAAAATGGTAGAATCAATGAAAGAAACATTGCAAAGGGGCAAAAATAGTAAAGAAAATTCAATTGCCTATTATTTATTGAAGATGATCACTGTGGTTGTGTGTGAATGGTTATTGATTTGTTTCTACCTCTTATTGTGCCTACTATATCTAATAAAAAACTTATGTTCTTCTCAGATTCCTTAAATATTAAATCCCCTTTTATGTGGGAAAAGTATATAATTCAAATAATTCCTTCCCTAAAACTCAAAAAGTATTCCCAAGGATGAATTGAACACCAAGTGAAATGAAGAACTTATTTCAGACTGTACTTACTCATAAAAGTTAAACTTAAAGATGGAGATTGAAAACTTTGCAGTAACTATAAGGTTCTTGTTTCTCAAGCGTTGAAACTGACATCAAGTGTCCAATACAAAGAAGACAAGTCAGAATGGAGTAGTTCAAACATACAGCTTCCATATTTTTAAAAACAGAATTTAAGGCATGGAGTTGGTTGCTATTTTGATAAAACCAAGACCATAATGTGCATGACAAATGCTAATCCCACCCTTGCCAATTTGAAGCATTTAAGAAAAAATATTCATGGAATTGCCTTACAAGCGTTACACATTCTAGTACATATGTTGGAAAATTTGGGCATGGTTGCATTCATGCTTGAGAAATTGTTTTTGGAGAATGAAAATGCTGTTCATCTGATTTTATAACTGAGGTGGCATCTTTTCTTCAAACTAAAAATGTAACTAATTTGCTGCGTGTCATTTCTTCACTGTCCTATGTGTCAGGAATTTAAAAATGATTCTTACTAGTGTGTTTGTGCTCTTTTTCAGGAATCTGCATTTTCAGTATTCCAGCTACTACCCCCTTCCCCAGTTGACACTGATTTCTCATCTATAGGCATGTCTTGCTATATGTACAGGGAAAAAAATATAATCTCCTTTTCCACTAGAGTTCAACATAATCTTTGAAAAAAATACATATTTCCACTGAAGAGATACATCCTGTTATCACTAAGCACTCTAAGAATGATCACTTGTGTAAATTGGAATCTACTACTATGCATCTTTCTTCTTTCTCTGCCTATGTAGCTTATTTCAAGGTCATTTGGTGTTTGTCCAAAAAATAGGATTTGACTGACAAGCATTTTTCTCTTATTGTTTTTGGGTTGTCACTCTGATTTTCAAGTACATCATATTCCATAATCTTAAGAGAAAAAAAGATGGTGTTAATCAGAAATGTTATTTTTGTGTCGTTAGTGGTTTGAATAAATCACTTGCTTTACTCTATTTTTCAAAAGCTTGCACTACTTAATGTTTTACTAATATCCCTGTTTTTCAAGGTCAAAATTGACTACACTCTGTTTCAATGATGCTTAATCTTAAAAGCTTTGCTCTTATAGTTGGCCTTATTTCTCTCGTGGTGTCATTGTTAATAAAATCTGTTTTGTTATTTAGTAACTATATAATCAATTTTATTCCATAGTGAAAATGCATAATGAAATATTGATCTGTAACACATACCCAGTTAAGAGTTTCATAACCCCTTGTAGTCTCATTAAGAAACATATTTTATATCATTGCTAACATTTTCTGGGTTATATTTATTATATTGAGTTGATTCCAGCAAAACTATGGATCATATGCAAAAATATTTTAGATATTTGGTGACAAGATCAGAAGTTAACATATTTTTATTAAACTTGATATATTTTATCTTCTGCCGTGAAATTCTACTATTAACATATTGACATATTAATATTTTTTGAAAAGTATTAACTTCTAGCATCGCTTTCAAAATGTCAGTAAAATCATTCTATTTGTATGTACCTACATGCCTGCACTTCATATAGTTTGTGCTTCTATAAATTTCAAACATTTAATATATGACCATATTGTAATGCTATTTCTTCAGTGTTTATGGAGAAAACCAAGGCAAAAAAGTAATAGATAGTTAAAAGATTATAAGGTTATATGCTGTCAATTATAATACAAAAGGCCATATTCAGTTTCCATTAGGATTGTGAAAATCCAGATTGCAGCAAATTATATTGTACAATTTTTTTAAAATCTATGGTTTTGAACCATTCATGTGACCAGGCAGATCTACAGTACCATTTCATCTTAAATGGCCATGAATTGAGTTCACTTCCCTTAATTTCATTATATTAAAAAAAAAGTTGAAATGGTGATTTTCTTGATCCTCCTGGTAATTCAAGAACTATCTGAGAAAATATGGTATAAGTAGCTTTTTTATTCACCTCAAATAACAATATTTTTTAACTTTTTTATGTCCTGTTTTTCCATGATTACAATTCACATGATTTCATTGTGTACATTTCTTAGGTAAAGGTATCGGGAAGATATCAGAAGGAGTAAATCTTACTCAAAAGACTCACCCAGTAGAGGTATTTGAGCCGGGAGCTGAACATATAGTTCGCCTCATGACAAAGAATTGGGGTGATAATGATAGCATTTTTCAAGATGTAATTGAGACAAGAGGGAGAGGTGAGAAATGAGATTATATTTGGGGAAGTCTTAGTCAATCTGTGTCCTGTAGAATATTTAGTATTGCATATGTCCTATATTAAACATATAAACACTGAGCATATTAGTTATGAAAATCATTATTTCAATTTGTTTTGACATATTTTTAAATGATCAAAATAAACATTGTTCCACAATAGTCCAACTTATCCTTTATTTTTTTTGTACCAGAGTTGTTGCCTAAAATTATCTCCTGCTAATTAATACATGTTAATAACACAAACTAAAAAGAAAAAAACAAAACAAAACAGAAACTACCAGATTCCACAGTCATCTGCTTCTAACCAAGGCAGCTTGTGCTTTTGTTTGCTCCTTGCTGTTTCTGAGTTTAACCTCATCTGCCTTCACTATCCTTCTCTGGTTTTTCATCCTCAGAATCAAATATAACTCAAAGAAATTCCTTTTTAAATAAAGAAGGAAAAAATTTATCATTATTCTCCCGCTAACATGTCCTTCAAATTGCATTCCATCTGGGGTTATTTTAAAAATTGATACTATTTAGTATGTTTAAAAATGATGTCTAATTTTCCCAAATGTTACAGAATATCAAAGACTGTTTCTAGTGTTCAGTGTTGTCACTTCTCTTTCTACAACAGAATATGCTGGTTTATATGATGACATCTCTACTCAAGGCTGGTTTATTGGATTGATGTGTGCGATTGCTCTTCTCACACTAGTATTGTTAACTGTTTGCTTTGTGAAGAGGAACAGAGGTGGAAAGTACTCAGGTAAAATTGTTTTTCAATCGATTTTCAATTTGTAAAATAGCGTTTTCTGGGAAGCATTCTTCAGAGACATCTTTTTTAAAAAAAATACACATTCAAGACAAATTTATATTAGCAAATTAGAGGTACAATGCACTGAGAGGAAAAACATATTGCTAAATTAACCAAAGAAAATATGTATGGTCTAGAGTATTATTTCCAGCTAGTTACTTGGTTCTAGTTTCCAGCACTTAAAATAGGTTCCAACAAGGTTGATAATAATTCCAAGCTTCTATTGTCCATCTGTAAAATATCAGAGACATTGAGAGACGTGTTACTAAGTCACATATATGCTTTAATGTTTTAAGAAATGACCTATCTATAGCATGCCTCTCTCTAAGCCTGACATACGTGACTCCTATTTTCTTTGCACTAGTGCATTCTAATATTACTGGCTCTACTGGTCAACTTTCTTGGAGTTAATCATTACTAGGAATGCATTTCTTATTACCATGGCATGTATTAGACACACTGACTCTTGAATTAATGATACATAAGATATGATACATGAAAACCATCATAGTTGGTAATATGTTTGCCTTTAATTTCATTCAACTTTCAAATTTGTTTTGTCTTTTTCAGATATACATATTGTATCAAGATGATGATGATTATCAGTATTGTTTAGTATTCAGGATGCTTTTATGTAGGGACAAAGATTTAGACTACACTGCTATTTGTTTCATGATGTTGAGATTTATGAGAAGTTCCTTATTGGCTTATGATTTATCTAGCAAATATTTATTGGGAACTCATCATCTGCATAGAAACACTGAGAGCATAATTTCTAGGTTTTTGTAAAATGACATGCATAATTTATGGAGTTAAGTATTTCACTTTTTCATCTGAAGACTGAATGATTTTGAATTAGGTTCACAATAACTATTAAATGTTCCGAATAATTAATGGGAAATGTTAAAGAGTTACAGCATTCTCTTATCCCCAAAAAATAATCATTTGTGAACTGTGGCCCTCTCCAGATTCTAAAAATGTTTCTTCAAATCATACCTTGAAAAGAAAAAAAAAATCAGCATTTCATATTTAGGGCAACTAAGAGAATCTACTGGGTCTCTGCATGTAGTCATAAAAAGTTCTGCAAAGAACAATTTATATTTGATGGTGTTTCTTTTTTTTTTTTTAAGTTGAGGGAACAAGAGGTTTTTTGGTCTTATATTTCTCTATTTAGAATAAAAGCTAAGTGAAAAATGTCGATGGATAACTGAATATTCATATTGCTTCAAAAATTTTGATTAAGAGTGATACAGAACAACCAAATGATGGCTTTTTTTTTTTTTTTTTTTTTGAGACAGGGTGTTGCTCTGTTGCCCAGGCTGGAGTGGTGCAGTGGCGCTATCTCAGCTTAGTTTAGTGCAACCTGTGTCTTCCAGGCTCAAGTGATCCTCCCACCTCAGCCCTTCATGTAACTGGGACTACAGGTGGATGTTATCACGCCTGGCTAGTTTCCGTTTTTAATAGAGAGAGGATCTTGGTGTGTTGCCCAGGCTGATTTCAAATTCCTGATGTGAAGTGTTTTGCCTGCCTTGGCCTCCCAAAGTGCTGTGATTACTGGCATGAGCCACCACGCCCAGCCTTGATTGACTTTTTAAAATCAATTTAGTTTAATGACATAGATCTAATAGGAGCAGGTGACATCTTCAGAAAGTTCAGATAGCAAAATAAATATTTAGTAATTTTGTCTTCACTGACAAGTCAAACTAATTTGGGCTCTTCCAATAAGACTTCTTGTTCACATAATATTGAGTAGTCACATTGTGCAACATGCTGCAGGTGTGATGGCAAATAAGTAGAACCCCCAAAATCCCCTCTCTTTTTGTTTAAACAAAGAAGTAATTGATGGGCTATAGATACAGCCACAAGAAAATATTGCCTCACTGGTATCAAAAAATTTGAGCAATGTTGTTCTTACTGATTATCTATCATTCCACAGCACTGGTAAATGCCTTTAAAGAGTCACTGCATTACTTTCCCTTCCTTTTTTTTTTTTTTTCTTTTTTAGTTAAAGAAAAGGAAGATTTGCATCCAGATCCAGAAATTCAGTCAGTAAAAGATGAAACCTTTGGTGAATACAGGTAAACATAAGATTCTGTGTTAAAATGTATCAAAATATGTATTCATCATGTAAACTTAAATGAAAAAAAGTGTTTATTCTTAATAAAAATGTTACAGAACTATAATGTAATGATCCTATAAAGAATCCTTTTTTTCAAAAAGGGCCCACATAAGTACTATCTACCAAATTTCTTTGTGTGTGGTGAGGGTATATAAAGAACTACAGTCTAGGCAGAAGTGTGGGTTAGGATACTTTTCTTGAAGCTCTGTGCCTAACACAAAGACACTATTTTTATTTAGGTTGAATATCTATTTGGGATAGCTAAAACATCTTTAGCATGGTCATTATGAACTCAGGTTGTATCCAGTTTGCATCCACATACACTTATCTGTATGCCTACTGTGTTACACCTGCAAAGGTAAGTGAGTTACAAACCCTGTCCTCTAGATGAAACTCATCAGCAGAGAAAAATATCTCTATATGCAGATAACTGTAATAAATTGAATAGAATAAAGGAGCACAAAAGAGAGCAACTATTTCTGCCCAGGTAGGATTTTGGGAAAAAGAATCATCCAAATGAGATAAGCTAAGCCTTAAAGGATAAAAAAGATTGTTACTGTTAATCACTGGATAGAGGATGATGAAATGTGTGAGGACATGTCAGGCAAGGGAGGAATGGCAAGAGTCTAGTCTAAGGTAGGTAGGAATCTTTTGGGGGATGTGTTAAATTGTCTAATTCTCCTGTTTTCTCTCTCCATCTTCCCCTTTCTACTACTCACTCAACTTCTTAGCTCTTTTTTTCTTTTAATGTCATCAATTTTTTTTTTTTCAGCTAACAGACCTATTGTAAGTTCCAGGTTTATGTCAATTTTAGCACATGGGAAATCAGAGTGTATATCAAATATGAAATCTGATTGGTCCTGATTCTCTCATCCCTGGATTCATCACTCTAGCCAGGGATATGGAGTATTTTCATTAGCTAATTGATATACATTTGAGCTTACCCATACTCTACTTTGTAGTATACTTATTTTTCTGTCTTCTACTTAGACAATATCCTTTTTAAATATTTTTATATTTCTTAATAAATGACTTTAAAGTCTTTCCAGAATAGAGAACAATAAAGATAAAGAGAGAAAAAGAAAGAGAAAAAAAGAATTTTGGACCTTTACAAATTGTTCTCATTACTGTTGTATTAGTTACCAGTTGCCACATAACAACAACCACAAATTCTTAATGGCTTAAAACAATAAACATTTATTATTTCAAGGTCATCATAATTCAGGAATCCAGACATGGCTTAGCTGGATGTCTCTGGTTCAGGATCTCTCATGAGGTTACAGCAAGGTTTTGAACAGGGCTATGGTTTCCTCTAAAGGTTCAGCCAGAGCACAAGTCATTCCTAGGCCACTCATGTAGCTGTTGGCAGGATATAGTTCCATACAGACTGTTGAACTAAGGGATTCAGTTCTTCACAGACCAGAGGTCATTCCTAATTCCATACCATGTGTATCTCATAGGACTATTCACAACATGGCAGCTGGCTTCCTTCAGAATGAGTGAGCCAGAGAGCAAGAGAGAGCACCCAAGCTGGAAGCCACAGTCCTTTTGTAACCTAATGTTGGAAGTGATATCCCATCAATTTAGTTGTATTCTATAGGAGCAAGTCATAAGTTTAGCCCACAGCCCAAGGGAAGAAGATTACACAAGGCACAAATTCCATGAGGCAATGATCATTGAGGACCTTCAACAACCTTTCAAAAGCTGAGGCAGGAGAATTGCTTGAACTCAGGAGGTGGAGGTTGCAGTGAGCCGAGATTATGCCACTGTACTACAGCCTGGGCAACAGAGTGAGATTCCATCTCAAAAAACAAAAAAAGAAAACTTTTGAAAGACAGTATTAGCTCAGTTTTACAGGCAAGAAAACAAAAATAATACCTTGTCTAAAAACCCATTTCCCCACACCCTGCTGCTGCTTTTTAAAGATAGCTAACATCATCCCCTGCATTATTTCCTGTGGCATCCCTTTATAGTAGTTGATGTGTTTTCCAACCTCTTTCCCCCAAACTACACATTTATCAGGAAAATGTCTACTTTCCACATTATCCCAGGAGACACTTTTATGAGATGCTGTGCTCTTGCATAACATGAGTCCTAATCCTTCTAGCTTCTGATAGTAGTTCCTTTTGATATTTTTCTTTACTCTTCATTTCCTGGTTCCTCCGCCAATGCCTTATCTTTTTTCTGGATTTGTTTCTTTAACTGCAGTATCCTAATTCAAGAGCCAATTATCATATCAGTCAGGGTAGCCTGTGTTATGCTGCTGTCAAAACAACCCCAAAAGCATTTTCTTTGTTAAGTTGTGTGTCCCACAGAGATTGCAATTTTCATCTTAGTCACTTAGGAGCACTGGCTGGTAGATAAGGATCCAGGGTCGCCACAGCAGAGAAAATAGAATATAGCAAACTGAGCACTGGCTTTAAATCTTCCACTTGGAAGGGACACATGTCACCTTTGCTCCCTTTTTTTAAAACTAAAGAAAATTCCATGTTGGCATATAACACAGATTAAACCATCCTGCTTTATTCCCATGAATAGCACTGGTGAATACCACAAATTATAAAGTGATATATATTCATCTAAATTACATTCCAAATGCTTCATTTATCAAATTTTATAAAATCATTTTATATGATATATAGCTTCATAGTGTAATACTAGTTGGTACTGAAAAATATCTTGATCCAAAATTTAGAAGATCATACCATTTGATAAGCGTTTTACTAATGGAGTTGCTTCTGTTCATGAATAAAACTCCTACCCTAAATATAGTATACTTATTTTTGTTCTTACCAGCCATTTCTTTCTGTCTTAAAATGTAACGAACTTGAGTTGTTAACTATATTAAAGAAAGTTATTTGGTTTTGAAAACGGAATATGATTGATATTTAAAAGAAAACTTTTTGGAAGGATATAAGAGAATCAAAAGGATCAGAAGTAAAGACAGAAGATCAAGACTTGGAGGCCAGGATCTCCAAAAGTTCACAAAAGCAAGGGAAATTGCATGTGTTCTCTGTCTGAGTCCACTAGGGGCTGCTGTAACAAAATATCATCAATTGGGAGGCTTATAAAGAACAGAAACTTACTTATAGCTCTGGATTCTGGGAAGCCTAAGATAAAGGTGCCAGCATTTTCTTTTTCTTTTTTTTTTTTTTTTTTGAGACGGAGTTTCGCTCTTGTTACCCAGGCTGGAGTGCAATGGCGCAATCTCGGCTCACCGCAACCTCCGCCTCCTGGGTTCAGGCAATTCTCCTGCCTCAGCCTCCTGAGTAGCTGGGATTACAGGCACGCACCACCATGCCCAGCTAATTTTTTGTAGTTTTAGTAGAGACGGGGTTTCACCATGTTGACCAGGATGGTCTCGATCTCTTGACCTCGTGATCCACCCGCCTCGGCCTCCCAAAGTGCTGGGATTACAGGCTTGAGCCACGGCGCCTGGCCTTCAGCATTTTCAATGTCTGGCAAAGTTTCACTTTCCGGGTGACAGACAGCACCTTCTCATTATGTCCTCACATCATGGGAGGGGTAGGGCAGCTCTCTGGGGCCTCTTCTCTAAGGGTACTCACCCGTTTCACCTTTATGGCCTAATCACTTCCCAAAGGCTCCACCTCTAACACCCTCACATGGATTATCAGGTTTTAACATAGGAAGGTTGGGGGAACACAGGCACTCAGACCATAGCAGCCACTATGGACATTAACATGTTGAATCCCACATGTCCTACAAAAGTTAAGTTGCCAATTTTAAAAGGAAGCAGAAGTGTGGTGAATAATGAAAACTTGTTTTGATGCAAATTGTTTATGACTTTGTAAACATGTGCTTATAGACTTTGTAAACTTTGTTAACGTGCGTTAGTATCACGTGGGCTTTAGTATCTGTCTTCAGTGCGAATATGAATGCCCTTCAATGCTAATATGAGTATCTGTTAGCACTTATGAATGTGTTGCTTTATGTGAATATGAGTGTTAGATTTTGTTGAACTATTTTTTGTTTGTTTGTTTTCTAGCGACAGTGATGAAAAGCCTCTCAAAGGAAGCCTTCGGTCCATTAATAGGGTTATGCAGCCTACTGAAAGTGCTGACAGCTTAGTGGAATACGGAGAGGGAGACCATGGTCTATTCAATGAAGACGGATCATTTATTGGTGCTTATGTTGGATCTAAGGAGAAGGGATCTGTTGAAAGCAATGGAAGTTCTACAGCAACTTTTCCACTTCGGGCATAAACACAACATATGTAAGCAACACTACCAGTTCACCCCAATTTTCCATATTTATCTGTTCAAGGGAGCAAGAACTTTCATATAGGAATAGAAACATGTTGGCTGAAGATTTCATCCAGAATTAATATCCTGCAATTATGGTGAAAAAAAAAAATAGCACTGCCTTCAAAATATAAAATGCCAAGTACTTCAGGCCTATGTTTTGTTTTTGTTTTCAGGTGCTCAAAATGCAAAACACAAAACAAATCCTGTATTTAGATACACCTCAACTAAATCCAAAGTCCCCATTCAGTATACTCCGTTTTGCCTGATTTTACTATTCAGTGTGCTTGCATAGATGTTGCTACCTTGTGGGGTTTTCTCGATATGCACGTTGGTATTCAGTCTTTGAGAACTGGCTTGGTGACTTTGCTTCACTACAGGTTAAAAAACCATAAGCAAACTGGTTATTTAAAATGTAAAAAGGAATATGAATGTCTTATTAAAACACTTCATTGAATATATACAGTCTAAATTTATTATTTAAACTTTAGTAGCAGAAGTCTTAGGTGAATAATCAACTAGTATTTATTGAGCTCCTATTTGCCCAGAGATGGTCATATTTAAACAGAATTATAACTTCTTCAGTTTCAACATGATCTTTTTTAAATTTCTGTCAGTTTTGACATCCACAAGCATCACTTTTTATGTCTGTGTTTGTTTTTTTCTTGGACTAAATTCAACTGCAAAGGAAGCAGTGTTCAAAAGATTGTTTTACACAAGAACAGACAGAAAGTGCCCATTGTTCTGGATTCTAACAGCTACATCTACTTAATATCTTCATTTCTAAATTGACTGTTTTTACCTTTTTTCTATGTTTACATAATGGTATGCTTGCATATATTTCATGAATACGTTGTACATATTATGTTAATATTTACACAATTTAAAATATAGATGTGTTTTATTTTGAAGTGAGAAAAGGAACATTAACAGGCATGTTTGTACAGCTAGAATATATGAGTAAGATACTGTTTTTCATCATTCCAGAGTTACAACTAATAACATGAGGCTCCAAAACTGAAGACTTTGTATAAAGCATTTGAATTTTGTTCTTATATTGCTTTCTTTCAACGGTTTCAAAATAAAGTCTCATGTAAATATTGAGGGAAACGTTTTCATATTTTTCAAAATAGGTTTTTATTTTTGAATGTACATCTACCCCAGCCCCTCAAAAGAAAAACTGTTTACGTAGAAATTCCTACACGTTTGCGTATGTGGCATTTTAGACATCTTTGTGGTGAGAATTGTTTCCCCTATATTCTCCTTTTGTCAAAGTCAGTACAAATTCAGGGAATTTATTTTCTAGCAGTTGTGATACAGTCCTTTTACAACTGTACATGAACATGTTTTAAAAACAATATGGAGGACGATGCATACATGTCGGTCAAGTTCAACATTCGACTTGACATTTTATGTAAACAGTTTTTAATCTTACCCTGAAATACTTAACTATGTTTAAGTGAAATTGACTCACAGATTTTACTTTAGTTTTTGAACTGTGATTATTGGTATATTGTTATATCCTCAACTTTGATTTATGTAACCCCTTATATTTCTTGAAGACCAAACCTTGGGGTACTTATCATGGTCAGTGCAGGAATACACATGGAATACCTACCTGTTCTTTTGAACCTCATGTGTCCTCCAAAATGCATAGACAGGAAAAGAATGTCTTTTTTAAAACTATAATTTATGGGCTCAGGTTTTGACCACACTCCTGGCAGTTAAACATTTCAAAGGGGGAAGGCATCGTGGTGTCTACCCCATGTGAGTGTGAGGATCTACACATCCATCAGTGCAACTCGAGCTCCATCCTCCTCTGATGCCTAAGGTTCAGATTTTCTGGAGGAACAGTCACCATGGTTTGATTTATCTGGGAGAAAGTTGTGGTGCTCAGCTACTGAGGAGGGCAAGGTCATGACATTCAAGTTTAATTTTGGCATGATTCTATCTCCTCTTCTTTGTCATCAGCCAAAACATGGTTTTTAAAGTCATGCAGGTTAGAAACAATGTCAAAAAATTAGGAATTTAATAATCTTTAAGTCAGAAGTGAAAACAAATACTGAAATATTTGCACTTCCTACACTTCATGTTCCCCTTTAGCTGCCTCGAAAATCAAGATTGTTCCCACTCAGGTTTTCTGAGTGGCTAAAATTTATGGGTCTGAAAAATGAGGTTTAATAATGACTGTTTTGCTATCACAATTACCTTTCCTCAATACTATTTGGCTACTACTGGGACTCTTCAGCACAGAAAGAATAGGTCTATGAGTATCCCTGATTTTAATTGTGAATTATATGTATATTTTAAGAATCAGAATAAGCTTCAAATAAAATAAATCCAAGTAGGTTCAAATGGATTTCATTACTTTCCCTCAGAAAATGAGTAACGGAGTCCACGATGTGCAATGGTAATTATAAATTGGTGACGATTGTTTGCAAAATGCCCACTAGTGATAAGGCAACGGCCAACATTGAGAATTTTGTTCTTAACTGGCTTTACACTAACTTTCTCTAGTCTACTGTCAATATTATTTTAATGTAATTGATTGTATATAGTCTCAAGGATGGTTGGTGGGCATGAGTTCCTAGAGAACTGTCCAAGGGTTGGGAAAATCCAAGTTCTCTTCCTGGTTCCAGCACTGATTTTGTACATAAACATTAGGCAGGTTGCTTAACCTTTTTGTTTCAAACTCTCCCAACTCTAAAGTGCTAGTAATAATCTCAGTTACCTTATCTTTGTCACAGGGTGTTCTTTTTTATGAAGAAAAATTTGAAAATGATAAAAGCTAAGATGCCTTTCAACTTCATAAGCAAACCTTTAATCTAATTATGTCTCTAAAAGTCACCCCCACATACCAACTCTTTTCCTGTGAACACATAAATATATTTTTATAAACAAGTCTACAGAAAATCTACTGCTTAGCGAGCAGTACGATTTGCACATGCCATTGAAAATTATTAATCAGAAGAAAATTAAGCAGGGTCTTTGCTATACAAAAGTGTTTTCCACTGATTTTGCATGCGTATTTATAAGAAAAATGCGAATTTGGTGGTTTTATTCTATTGGTATAAAGGCATCGATATTTTAGATGCACCCATGTTTGTAAAAATGTAGAGCACAATGGAATTATGCTGAAAGTCTCAAATAATATTTTTTTCCTATTTTATACTCATGGAAGAGATAAGCTAAAAAGAGGACGATAATGAGAAATGTTGGTGTGCTTTTTTAAGCATTTAAAACATAATTGCCAATTGAAACCCTAAGTGTGTTTACATACCATTAAGATATGATTCTTGTAACAATTTTAAATTGGTTATAATGGGATTGGGTTTGTTACCTGTATCTGTGGTAGTAGATATCCTAGTGTTCCTATGGTGAAATAAGTAGGGTCGAGCCAAAGCTTTCTTTGTTTTGTACCTTAAATTGTTTGATTACATCATCAAAAGAGATTAAGGGTATGTAGAACAGGTTCACCTGACTACCTTTTTCTTTTGGCTTGGATTAATATTCACAGTAGAACTTTATTAAAATGTGTTTGTATTGTAGGTGGTGTTTGTAATATGCTTATGACTATGTGTGTTTGAAAATATTTTCATTATACATGAAATTCAACTTTCCAAATAAAAGTTCAACTTCATGTAATCTAAAAATGTTTGTATTCTGTTCTATACAGTTGAGAGGAATCAGAATTTACATATTAATCTTAATTACTTCAGTTGTCTCTGATCCTGGAATATCTATAAATGAAATCTAATTTAATAAAGTATAAATAAGATATAAATAAGATATTTTGATTTCAATTACTTTGATTTATAAATATACAATATCATCAACATTGATAAAACAATATGCCAATAAAATTTATACTTATGATAAATATGAATTTAAGGTGAATGTATATTTTTCTGGTCATTTTTAATAAAAATATAGAAATGTCACTTTTCAAGAAAATGTCCAATATGCTATATTTTCAATAAGGCTAGTAGATAATTTTGACATGGTCTTTTAGAATTGGGTTACCCAATTTGGCTAAGTAGACAATTTATTGAAAATCATGATTTTTAAAAACTGTTTAATTGACCGGGCATGGAGACTCACTGAAATCCCAGCTCTTTGAGAGGATGAGGTGGGTTGATCACTTAATGCCAGGAGTTCAAGATCAGCCTGTGCAACATAGTGACACCTCTTCTCCACAAAAATAAAAAATAAAAACCATGTAATCTATACCAAGCGCTTTGCGTACAATATCACATTTAATCCTCAAACAATCTTCTCTGGTTTTTAAATCAGGGGACCGGGAGGTTAACTAACTTAATGAGCATCACCAGCATGGGCTAGAACTAGAAATCAAACCCAGAGATGTTTAACTCCAAAATCCTAATTCATTATATTATTAATAGTAATTTTTTATGCCCTCACTCCTTCACCTTTTCTTAGAAATACTAAAGAAAGGTGAGTTTCAGCTTAATGCCAACTTATTGATCATGTTTACAAGCACGTTGGCTTTAAGATATGTGATCAAGACATGCTATAGAAGAAAACAATCAATGCTTTATTGTGTAAACAGTTGAATGTGTAAAACCTAAAAAGTAGTAATTCAAATAAGCCAGTTGTTTTTAAATGACTGTCACACATTTCTTATATTTCATTCACTTTTTTGGGAAACTGAAAAAGAACAGAAAGTTTTTATTAGAAGTGGCTTCAAAAACAACTACGCTTAACATTTTTAAGTTGGTATTTGTATTTCCTTGTCAAACACCAGAATCTATGCCAGGACATCTCTCTTCTTTTGCCACTCCAAGTCAGTAGACTGCATTTAGGATGATAGAGATGTTTTATATACACACGGCTGCTTCATATGTACCAGCATGGTATGAAGAATACCGGTCACAGACTAACGTGGAAACTCATGACTTATTTCTAAACCTGAGGATCGCTTTCATTTTAAAAATCGATATTGTTATAAATGCTCCAGCAATATTGTTATAAATGCTTCAGCAAAGTTTCTCCAAGTTGAAATTAATAAGCTACACTCCAAGAATGACAGCGACTCAAGGAATGTTGTCTAATTTGGCATTAAGAACATAATCTTGATTGCAACACCATATTAAGGGATTTTGCTAAATTAGAGGAAATACATTTATGGAAAATCACAAAAATGATTTATGAATTGCTTGTCTCTAGAATATTAGGCATCCAGATATCACCAGCCCATCATTAGAATAGTGAGACTTCTGTGATGATTACATTCAGTCACCTCTGATGTTTTGTAACATGTGGTCATGTGAAAGCCAAAGCTTTGCAAGAATAATTGGCAGTGAGAACAGAACACACTTTGGCAGCTTAATTTATAACTTTTAAATATTTGGGCATATGGCATATAGGCTTCCATTTCTCCCGCTGCCCCACTGTGCAAACACTGGTGGCAGGCTGGAGTGGGTGGTATCCGGATCCAGGGGCTCTTCCTTGCAGTTACAGGCGCCGGGGTCCTGGGAGCTCTCTAGCAGATGTCAGAGGCCCCGCCCCCGCCGCCCACCTCCTCAGGAATTGGCTGCCCTGGTCCTAGGGGGCGGTCCCAGGGTCGGAAGGAAGTCTGGGGTCGCAGGTGCGGGCTGAGCGAGGTTGCAGTCGCTCGTGGATGAAGCGCACCGCGCTAGCGTTGCGGTCTCTGGCGGAGTTCCAGTCACCTTCCCTTTCCTTCCACACCCGCACGAGCGCTCTTCCTCCGCTACTTGCCCTCCCCCCAACTCCCGGGTCCAGCCCCCTCGGGGAAGTGGGGCACTCAGGTCTCCCGCCTCGGGTGCGTGTGTCCGAGCAGCCCCGGGGCGGTGGGCGATGGCGCTGCCTGGGGACCCGGGAGGGGAAGGGGCCGGGGCGCGAGGGCTGCCGGAAGCAAAGGCTGTCGCCGCTCGGGGACCGACTCCGCAGGTGAGAGACACCTAGAAACGGATTCCGCTCCAGGGCCCGCGCGAGCCAGGTGCCTCGGAGGGCGCGAAAGGAGCGGGCGGGCGCTGCGGAGTAATTCCTGCGGCTGCGTCCAGAGGCCCACCTTCCCCGCTGCGCTGCAGCGGAATCGCGGCCCCTCCCTGCTCTATTTTCCCCTCCCCTTGTCCCTCTGCTCCCGTTGCTGCTGGGCTCCAGCAGGTAAAGCCTTCTCTGGGCGCGCGGGGCCTCAGCAGCTGCTCCCGACCTCGCCTCGGCCCAGTGCAGGGCGTCGCGCGCCCGTGGCCGGCTCTGCGCGGCGGCGGCGCCCCTGCAGGACGTGGAGCTGGCCCTAGCTGCCATTAACGTCCTGCTCAACTAGGGCTTCAGGGAGTCGGACCAGCTTTTCCAACAATACAGGTGACTCGCGCGCCCCCGCCTCCTGTACCCCGCCGCGCCGCGCCTCGTGACCCGCTCACGCGCCTCGACCTGCGGCCCCGGGAGCCCCCTCCCTCTCCGTCGGTCACTAATTCTGCTCCCCAGGTCACCTCCCGGGCTAGGTCTGCGGCCAGGGCGAATCCGCTTTGCTGTGCAGGAAAACAATTGCTTTGCTGTGCAGGAATTTAAAAACGCCAGCCCAGCTCTGCCCACTCATCTCTCTGCCTTGAGAATGGTGGGAAAACACGTGTGTTCAGTTAATTTTTTATTTGTCTTAAAAAAGCGAAAGAACTGAAACCTGGTAGATTTCCTGTGGGGGTGGAAGGAACCTTCATTTCGTTGGCTACCTGGACTATTTGTTCTCGGGTTAAGGAAGCAAGTTTGTGATTTGCAGTCTGATTGATGACAAGCCGTAAGGATGTTGATTAGCAGCTTTCCCACTTGGGAGACGCCGTGGTTTGGTTGGAATGAGAGGACCGATGTGCAGCTGTGATGGAGAGGCCGCGTCTGTAAGAATGAGAGGGGAGAGAGGGAGAGATGCCTGAAGTCTCAGACCTCAAAGAATGGCGGTTTCTACCCAGCAGAGCTTCCACCTTCTGAGTGGCAAAGCAAATATCTCAGTACTGTGAACTTTTCACTAAAATCCTTTTACTTTTAAATTGGCGATTTCCCCCCACTTTGGTCCGAAACTAAAAACAACTTCGCTTTACTTAGAACATTTCGGTTTTAAAGCACCAGTCTGGTTTTAAGATGGAGTTTCATCAAAGGCTGTTGATGAAGGATTTCAAAGGTTTACTTGTCACACAGTTTCTCTTTTGTACTTTTTAAGCTCTCAGGAAAAGAAAGGTCTGAATATTTTGTATACTGTGCTATGATTTTTTTTAGACTACCAGTTTGTGTTGTATGAGAGAAGGATGGAGAGAGTTGTAGAGTCAAATTTACTCTTTCTAGTTGATCATTAAGGTACTTGCGTATTTCAATACTTCCTGCTTTGAAGCCTCCTGTGATGTTTATTTTAATCGTCTTTTTTCCCCTTCCTTTTCGGCCTTAGTAGGCTAAAATACTACCTTTACGTTGAAAGCATGGAATTTTTGCATTATCTAGGCAATTTTATGCACTGTTAATAGAAGGCAATATATGAGTGGCTGGAAAACTCTCTCACATCAACAGCAGGGAGACGCCCATACAAAGGTATTTCTCTGTGGGTGAGTGTGTTGGAGGTGTCCAGGGAATATTTACCTTGTATAGCTAGGTGCTGTCTTCTTGTATTTTGAAATACAAGGGAAGAAGTCTACATATTTAGTACTGATGTGACCTTCCTTTTTTTCTGAGTATGTTTGATCCGCAGCTGGTTGTGGAAATTGTGGATACTGAGGGCTGACTGTATTGTATTAACAGGTTCAGCGAGATTACCTTCTTTCCCTAACTTAATTGAAAGAGGCTATATTGAATGAAATAAGGTTTTGATGAAGATTTTTTTTTTAAAGGGAGAGAGAAGTAATATTGAAACATTGAAGCACTTTCTATTCTAGTTACATGAAACCACTTATAGATCTCCAAACACGTGGTATTTTAGGAGTCTAGACCTTTTGCACAGGCTGTTTTAGTTCCTGAAATACCATTTTCACTCCTGGTCTTCTTTGCCAGGGTAACTCTCTTATTTACCTAACAGCAGCAGTGGGACTGGAAGAGGCTAGGAAGGACTCAGGGAGAAAAGGTAGTATTAAAAAAGTACAGAAAAGTAAATGGTTGTGTGGCAAAGATGAATGTATCCATTTCAAAACTGCATAATGCTAGCTACGCCCTATGAAAGGAGTCAAATTGGGTAGGGAAGAACTTATTCATGTATGTGCTTTGTAAGAAGAGAAAGTCATGCCTCCTGGAAGTGAATTTGATGACTGAGCTGGGGCTTTTCTTATGTAAAGATGGTTGGTGGTTTGCACTACCCTTTTCCCTTTTCCGTTGCGTTCTCTGTCTCTTCCTTCTTGCTCAAGAATTTCAGAACACAAGAAATATATCTACATATATCTAAGGTACTTACTCCTGTCTTTTATTCCTGTCTTTTTTTTTTTTGAGACAGAGTCTCGCTGTGATGCCAGGTGCCAGGCTGGAGTGCAGTGGCGCGACCTCAGCTCATTGCAACCTCCACCTCCCGGGTTCAAGCAGTTCTCCTGCCTCAGCCTCCCGAGTAGCTGGGACTACAGGCACGTGCCACCATGCCCAGCTAATTTTTGTATTGTTTTAGTAGAGACGAGGTTTCACCATGTTGGCCAGGATGGCCTTGATCTCTTGACCTCGTGATCCGCCCACCTCGGCCTCCCAAAGTGCTGGGATTACAGGCGTGAGCCACCATGCCCGGCCAGTTACTCCTGTCTTATAAGACAGCTCAGTTATCACAGAGAAAGCCCCCAGAGTCAGGAAATCCATCCTTTTAAAAAGTCCGTGTTAACAGACTGTCTGCTGTGAACAGGACAAAGGTGAGAGGCAGGACTTTCCTCCAAGAAGGCATTACTTCATATCTTTATTTAAATCTACCTCAAACAGAGTCATTTTAACACTTAGTCTCGTCCAAAGCAGTAATATCTGTGAACTCACTGGCTTAGGTGACTTTTTTTTCCTTGTGTACATCAATGTAAACAGATAGTGATAAATACTGGATGGCATTTACTGTGAGCCAACCGACAGCCCCAGCGTTGCCTGAACTTTTCTCCTCATTTAATCTGCCTACTAGGTTTATGAGGAGTGTCCTTCCAGTCTCCCTTAGAGGAAGGAGGAAGAGCTCAGGGACATGAAGTGGCCCACCTCCAGTCTTGCAGCAGTAGTGGGGAGTGCTGGGGCTGAAACTGGGCTGCCTGGCTGCAGAGTCTGGGTGTGATCATGTGCTGGTTACCTGTCTTACAGAACTTTTACAGTAAAAGGATTCACATGTGTCCTGTCAAAGCCATTTTGGGGCAGGTTCCTTCAGCAATATGCAGATTGTACTCTGACACCCAGAAGCTATCCATCAGATTCCCAGAGATACTTGTCTTCAGGGGAGATCTCACCCCAAGCTTTAGACCCTTTGTGGCTCCCAGTCTTGTGTAGGATAAAGCTCAGCAAGGTGGCCTGGCCTCCAGTGTCCTGTGATCTGGCCCTGTCTGCTTCCTGTCCTGCTCCCCTTGTCCCTTGCAGGCTAGACGTGCTGGAATATTTTGCATCATCCAGCCAGGTATACCTTGCTCTTCCAGACACAGCTCAGATTTCTGGAAAAAGGTTGTATGACCCCTCTGCACCCTTGCGGCATCCCATCCTGACCTTTATCCAGCACTTGTGTTGCACCAAAATTGATTACACGGTTGCCTGTCTGCATGAGAGGGTAGAGAAGGGTAATAACTGGACTTCCTCTCCAGGTGTTCCTGGCCTTCCTGCGGTTGCTGGAGTTATGTGGGGTCCAAGTTGTGAAAGGTATAGCAGCTCCCCTTTATTTGCAGTCAGCAAGTGCAGCCCAGGAGGTGGCTGCCCTCTAGGAGCTCTGAAAGCCTTGTTGCTCATCACTCCTTCCCATTCTGATGGCATGGGTGTGTCTCTTGACCCAATTTGAGGTGCTTGAGACAGGCACCTCAAATATTGATACTCTGCTTCTCATAAGCAGTTGCCAGAGCTCCCACCTAGCCCCATCACTGCCTTTGCCTTGGAGCATCCAGGCCGCCCTGTGCTGAGTAGGTGTGAGGAGAAGCAAAGCCGGTTTTGAGCCACATGCAGGTCTCAACAAGTGCCTTCACAGGGAGAAAGAAGTGAAATAGCAGGAGACAGTGTCGGGAAAAGGGAGCTCAAATTCCTCTGCCTTCGCTCCTTGAGTTGGAGCATCTAAGATTTTTCCATAGGGATCCTAGACTGCTGCATACTCTAGAGTGGGAAGAACATGAGCCACACTACTAGGGAGTTCATATCCTAACTCTACCTATTTATTAATATTTAGAACTTAGAAGTTTTTAAATCACTCCTAAGCCTCAGATTTCTCTTATGTAAAATTGCAATGATGTCATTTATCTCACAAGGTTGTCTAGTATAAAACAGTTAATAAATATTAATTCCTAGTCCCTTCTTTTCCTGGCACATACTAAGTGGTAGATTTAAGGGACTGACTCTCTGGCCTTAAAATATTGCCTGAGTTTCTAAAAGCCCATCAATTAAAGATTCACTTGGATTAATATAAGAAACTCTCCTAAAAAGCTTGAGAAATGGAGAGCTTTCATTGATTCACACGGTGGTGAGTATATGTTTAATAAAACTGCAGAAAAACCAGAGGATTCAAGAAAGAGCTTCAGAGGATAAGCTGCTTTGGATGGAGATGGGCATATGTGAGTGAAATAGTGAAATGACACAATGAACATGGCTCTGGATGGAGCTAGGGACCAGGCTAAAGACTCTAGACTGTGGAAAAGGGGTAAAAAGATGAGACACAACAGAAAAGTGAAAACAACTTGCTCCCGTGTCTGATTCTTCCTCTTTTACCTTCTGTATTGCCTGACTGTGCATGAAGTTTCAAAGCTACTGGGAAAATAGGTAAACAGTATCCTGTGGTCCTGTGATGAAGTCTTATGATGAGGCCTACCAACAACTGGGGCTCTTTCTAGGAAAAATCCCGGAATGAAGTACTCAACAAAAACAAATGATACAGGCAGGGATATTCTTATCTCCCTGCTTTCCATGCTTACAGGCAGCTTGGTAGTAATGCTGCTAGGCAGCAGACTCACCAGTTTAGAAGTAACTTTGGAGGATACAGCATTTCCACCGAGTACTTTTATGAAACACATCTTTCATACTCATATGTGATATTTAAGAGATGAAGGAGTACCAGTCACTAGTTCTTGCCCATGTCACCAAGTGCTAACATTTAGTGTTGTCTTGAGGCTGATTTAGCTTCCTGCTGAAGAGACTGACAGGCCAGAATAAGGGGCAGCTGACTTAGTGCTCAAATGATAGTTCATTTCCACATCTTGGAAGTCATTGAAAGTCTGAGAGGGCCTCAATCCTTGGCCAACAGAGCATGTAGGGTAATACAGGTAAGAACATTCTTGTTTAAAATTGTGATCCATAAAAGGAAAGGGAAGTTCTGTTTCACCAAAGAGAAGATACTACCTGTTAAACCTACAAGTCCCAGACCTGTTTCCTGTGTGAAATGAGAATGCCATCAGGTCCTGCAGGAAAGCAGCCTGAGTAGATGAGAAAATATTCCTGAACCGTGATGCTTCATTCTCCTGCCCTTTCAGTGCTGACCCTTGCTATTCAGGATCTTGGGTATCTCACTGCAGACCCAAAGCCTCATGATTTTCACATTTTCCTAGTTCTTACTCCTCATTTCTCTCTACCTTGGTTATCTATTAACATCACCAAAGTGACAGTATAGAAGTAGCTGACAACTCACTGAATTCTTCTTTCTCTATGATCATTCCAAAATGTTGGCCAGCCAGTTGTGGTAAGAATTAGTTGTTTCCCACACTAGCAAGAGTCTCCATATGCCTTCTTCACAAAATTTTGTGAAAAGCTTTTTCCTGCCATTCTTTTAAATGTGTACATCTGTGAGAATTGACCATTATATCCTCTTTTGTTTATAGTGATCTTCCCAAATTTTCACTATGTAAACTTTGCCTTTCCTTATTTCTCCCTGACTTTGTCATTGTTTCTCTGTCAACTGAGTACTGTCATGTTCACATTAGATATTAGAAGTTTACATATATACACACGAAACACTTTTTTTCTAAGCAAATATATGGCACTATATCCCAGTGTCTGAAATGTGCTGGATGTGACCACTATCTATGAAAAACTTCTCTCTGCAGAAAGTGTGATCAGAGACACCTATCTCCTGTCCTCCAGCCTGGTCTGCAGTTACACCAATAGGGTTAAAATGGATGGTTAAGTGCTTTAAATAAAAATCTGGGCTGGGCGCAGTGGCTCACGCCTATAATCCCAGTACTTTGGGAGTCTGAGGCGAGTGGATCACCTGAGGTCAAGAGTTCGAGGCCAGCCTAGCAAACATGGTGAAACTCCATCTCTACTAAAAATACAAAATTAGCCAGGCATGTCCAGCTACTCAGGAGGCTGAGGCAGGAAAACTGTTTGAACCTGGGAGGTAGAGATTGCTGGAAGCTGAGATCGCACCACTGCACTTCAGCCTGGGCAATGGAGCAAGGCTCCATCAAAAACACAAAAAAGGAAAAAAAAATGATAAATAAAAATGTGGCAAAGAGCACGGTCTCACACCTGTAACCCCAGCACTTTAGGGGGCCCAGAGCGGCAGATCACTTGAGGTTAGGAGTTGGAGACCAACATGCCAAAACCCTATTTCTACTAAAAATAAAAAATGAGCCATGCATAGTGGTGCATGCCTGAAGTCCTGGCTACTTGGGAGGCTTAGGTGGGAGAATTGCTTGAACCCTGGAGGCAGAGGTTGCAGTCGAGATGGTGCCACTGCATTCCAGCTTGGGCAACAGAATGAGACTCCATTGCAAAAAAAAAAAAAAAAAAGTCATCCAACAAAAGTATTTATACAGCTTTTTAAGTAATCTTATAATTTGAATCTTGATTACTATGAAATCCAATTTTCCTCACTCCTTTAATCCCTGCATTTTGGGAGGCTTTGGCAGGAAGATTACTTGCACCCAGTAGTTCAAGTCCAGCCTGGGCAACACGGCAGGACCCGCCACTATCAAATATTTTTTAAAAATTAATTGGGCATGGTGACTTATAACTGCAGTCCAAGCTACTTAGGAGGCAAAGACAGGAGGATGCCTTGAGCCAAGGGTGCTGCTACGGCACCACTGCACTCCAGCCTGAGTGAGAGTGTGTCCCTAAATATATATGTGTGTATATGTATATATATGTTTTATATCCAGAGAAGTATTCCCTGAAAGAATTAATACAGGATGTCAAATACAGATGCACAAAATTCCCAACTTAACATGTTTTTATTTTTTCAAATCCGCAAATATGTAAAAAAAAAAAAAAAAAAAAAAAAACCTTTATACATAATAAGTTCTTTCAAATAAACTGCTGCAAACCGGGTGATGTTTAATGGGTTGGTTTTAAGAATGGCTCGCTAATTCGCTCGAGGAGAGTCTTGAGGCCATAAGGTATGACAGGTCTTAGCTTCGAAGAAATAATTTTGGCACGATGTCTGTAACTCAGAATGAAGAAAAGCAAAGCCTTATAAATAATTACTTTTTTCTTTTGTAAAACTCACCTGTGTGATGGGAGTTTAGCATGAATCCCGAAACTTCCTGTTTCTCCATAGTTGAGATCAGACAACATCTATCCTCCCCCAAAGTACACTATCAGCAACAGGTTGCAAGTCAAGGAGTTACTGTGTGTAACTTCAGCTCAGTTTTACCAAAGAATGTTGCTTCATTTAGAAACGTCCACTCTCTGCTCTCTCACTCATTTAGGCTCAGGTATTTGGGCAGGGTTCTAAATAACACCATTATCATAACTATTGGAGTACACGTAGCCTTAACTTTGATCCATCTTCAAATGTTTAAAAAGCAACTATGTTAAACCAAAGAGCATCACCTGGGCAGATATCCGACCAAAAAAACAAAGCCCTATTTTTAAATTAACAAAAAAAAAAAACAAAAAAAAAACTAGGGCTTCCAGAGCACTTTGCAATAAAGGCAATAGTAAGGCCTCAGTCAGCATTAGCTGGGGCCATCCATTAATTCATTTAATAATTATTACTGAGTGCCAGGCAAGCTCTCTCTTCTTGGGAAGATTACACACTTTAAAAAGGGAGAAATAATGAGACTCCATCTCAGACACACACACACACACACACACACACACACACACACACACACGAGAAATGCTTTTAGACTGAGTGTGTTGGTGGGTCTCCAAATGCTATCTTTCATCCTTCATCACTTGCCTCCAGCACCACTTTGGTAACATAAATAAAAGTGAGATGAGGCTGTCATGATTTCTGATGGCTTGGTTGAGGACACATTTAGCTGTCAGAGGCATAATGAACTGAACTACTAAAAAGTCCTAAGTACAAACATTGAGACCTCATCTATCATGGCTTTTGGAATCGGTGACATTTATGGTTGTTTACCCTAAGCTTGGTGGATCATTTCGAACATCTACTAGGTCTAAGGTATTATGCAGAAATACCTGTAACTCAGAAAACAGGATTTTACTCTTTCCTCATTCCTTCAGTGACTGTTTTGGCTGAGTAACTCTGAAATGCAAATTGTGACAATGAAAACATCTAACCAAGAATTTTCAAATCATTCCCATCTGCTGCTTTGATTTGTTGAACTCAATGATTTGATGCGGTTTCACAATCTTGACCTTGTGTTCATAACCCTTTCGGTCACCAGTATTTTATTTTTTAGTCCCCAGTGATTTAAAATGCAAATCTACCTTCTTTTCTACTGCGCCTCTCCCACACCCCAAATCCTTACCCTATGGAAGGCCATGGTTCTGGGTGTGGCCTCTGCATTCCTCTCCTTTCATCTCTCACCATGTGATTTCCACTTGGCCCTGCAGAGCCTTGAGCACACATGCCGATTGTCACCTCTGCGCTTTTGCTCATCAGGTCCAAGGCCTTAGATGCTGCTCCAGCAAGTGTTTTCACCTGACTGCATCCTGCTTCTGCTTTAAAACTCATCTCAGATATCTCCTACTTTAGGAAGCCAGTGGGTTAGAAGCATTTTCTCAGTGGCCTCATGATGGATGCTCTATGACTTTAACTTGCTTTATTACTCTATATAATTCTGCTTGTGTTTGACTTTTCTGCAAGATTTACTGAGTACTTAACCAAAGATGAATAGGGCAATGTTTCTCTAATCCACAACACCTGCATAAGAAATCGTCCCAGGAGCTTGTTATAAATGCCTTCCCCCACACCCTACCCAGAACCTGTGGAATCAGAATCTATGTAAACACAGCAATTGACAACCACTGGCCTCAGGGAGGAGGAATTAAGCATTACATAGAGGTCACCTGGGTTTTAAGTGCATTGCTTCTATTTCATACCCAAGTCAACTAGGTGATAGAGCTCAGCCCCCGCTTGTTAGTTTTCACAAGAAAACCAGTTAAATTGTGCTCTTGGTGATTTCTGCATACTTTATTGAAGAAGGAGCATATCTCATAAGTTATGGACCAACTTTTCCAACTTTTTCTCTTGCTCCCCTTATTTTTTTCTCTTTCTGCATTTCCTCTTCTAGCTTCTAAAGTAGCTGCCTCGACTGTGTATCTTCTTGGATGATCTCAGTTTAACAATTTTCTTTCTTCAAAATATACCATCGTGTATCTTTGTGTTGTAAAGCCATATTTGAATACTTGCCACCACAATTTACTTAAGGAAGAAATTCACTAGAAGAGTTGACACAGCAAAGAAAATGTGTGTGTGTGTACATGCGTGCATATGTGCTCATTTTAAAACTCAGAATATGACTTGTCCTTTAACTTTAGTTGGTAGAGACAGAAAAGTGAAAATTCGTTAAATAATTGACTTACAAAGTATTTGACAATAAATAATTTTCTGTGATGTCTAAAAGTTATAATTCTTTACTCAGTAGAAGACAGCTATGAGTTGCTAAAATAAAAAAGATACTTAACCCAATAAAGGTAAAATATTAGTTATATTAACTAGCAAGGTACCTATTACATTGTTACTAGACCATGCCTCTAAATGTGTCAAGTTATAAAAATGTATTCAGCATACATAAATTATACATTGTAGATTTCTCTCATCA
Organism: Sapajus apella; assembly: GCF_009761245.1. NCBI lineage: Eukaryota > Metazoa > Chordata > Mammalia > Primates > Cebidae > Sapajus > Sapajus apella. The sequence goes on from NW_022436963.1 coordinate 26,596,608, forward strand.
TAGGCACAATCTAATACAAAAATATATTTGACATAAATTAGAAGATACATTGAGAGCCTCCAAAATAGGAAAGGGGAAGGAGTGAGTGATGACAATATAAAAAAAGAAGCACACATAGATGTAAGTAGTTCTACTTAGATGATTATTGTCTTCATCAGCAAAGGATTGAGAGCAGTTTATACCACAGCAAGTTACCAGGCAGACAACAATTAGTTCACAGGTTGGATGAGTCACAGCATGCAGGCCAGAAAATGTACTCATACCTCAGTCAGCCTAATGGAACAGTGTACTCACACTGTGGTTTTGTTATTTTGGAGTCTAGAAGCTCCATCTAACTACTCTCCATGGTATACAACCATGTTAACACACATGTACTGCAGGGGCCATCTGTAGCAAGCCTAGGATAGGCTCTTTAAAGACCTGGATGGGCGCCTTGTCTCACACATCTAATCCCAGCACGACTGTGGAAGGCCGAGGCAGGTGGATCACGAGGTTAGGCGTTCAAGACCAGCCTGCCCAAGATGGTGAAACCCCTCTTTACTAAAACTACAAAAATTATCCAGGTGCGGTTGCAAGCATCTGTAATCCCAGCTACTCAGGAGGCTGAGGCAGGAGAAGGCCTTGAACCCGAGTGGCAGAGGTTGCAGTGAGCCCAGATTTCACCACCACGCTCCAGGCTGGTTGACAGAGTGAGACTCTGTTTCAAAACAAATACATACATACATATATACATACATAAATTTTTTTTTTAAAAGGAGGACTTACACTTTGACTACTAAAGAAAACCTACAAGAGCTGAACACAAGCTAATTTGAAGTCCTGACTCTCTATGGGGAAATAAAAGTAGTTTTTAAAGCAGGCAGAAATAAATCTTCTGAAAAGCATTCAATTATGTAATCTTTGAATATAGAATAATAGTTCAAACACTATTTTGAACTGACAGTTCAAGAATGAACTCTGAAACAAGAATGCCATGATTCAGAATGCTCCACGATCATGACAGAAAAGCTTGTTACCTGTGCTGCACACTAAGAAGAGAACAAAATGGCAATAGCCGTATTTTAAAGACTCATAATGTTCTTCCCTTCAGTCTAAATAAAACCAGGTATCCAATATTTTTGGACACCAATTTTTCTTTTTAGAAAATGTTCCCTTGTTGATTTCTGGAGGTTCTCATTCACTGAATATCGGAGAGAAATCTCTTCTGTCTTAACTATTATGTAAAATCCACACCAAATTCACATCAGGAAGAAAGTCAATGTGAATAAACACTATGGAAACAGTCTACTGAAAAGTGGTCAGTAACAGAGATGAAGAAACGTGAATATAGTTTAGCCAAAGTCAGTGAAAAAAAAATTCTTTCAAATAAATTATGATTATTTCCTCAAAGCAAGGTCAAAACAGATTAAATTTGCCAACATTCTACTTGGTTTTCTCATGTTTTATTTTGAAAAATATTAAAATATTAATATATGAGATAATGCTTCAGCCTAATGAATTTGTAAATAAACAATACTCTAAAATGATACCCTTTAGCTCAATAAAAATTTCTTTAAAAACCTAACATTAAACATTGAGCCAAATTATGGCAGAGATTGTTAAAAGTGACTGAGGTATTTAGATTCTTCAGAACCACAGGTTTGTAGTAATGGGCATGGAGGTAAATTAAATGACAATAAAAATTAGCAATGAAGGATTAAGAAAATCTTTGAATCCCTTTTATAATATCTAAATAACCTGAGCTAAGAGGAAGGTGATTAAATCCTGGCATTGTGTAGCCCAGCAAGTGTTTCACCAGCGAGGCAAATATGTTAATTCACAAATAACCTTTGCAAGTAATTTGTTAAAAGATTTCTAAAAGTTGGTAATTCGACAATTTTCACAAAGAAAGGAAAACTCTTAAATGTAGGTATCCTTTGTCTAACCTGTAGACTAGGATTTCTAATAGATTAGCAATAGATTTACACTTTTAGTTGTAAAATTATCTTGTATTAACATTTGTTCCTACTTGGTTGGCTTTCAAAGGAAAAAGAGTGTCCATCGCTTTGAAACATTCTGTAGACAATATAGAGATGAGTATTTTTGGTGACATAACTTCAGCTGAAGATTTTGTTCTTTTAATAAGTAAAACATGGAATTCTGGCCTATTACCATGAATTATTTTACAATAAAAAAAAAAACAGTTGGTGGTCAGGAGATCTGCTTTCTATTCATTGCTCTACTGATAACAGGAATAATTAATTGGTGTAAGTCAATTAACAGTTTTGTGCCTGAGTTTCACTGTCTGCAAAGTGCAATTAAGAATATCCTAGCTGTTATTCACTGGAGTGTTTTGAGGATAAAGTAAAACACTAGAAAGCACTTATTTTTTCAAAACACAAATGTAAATGCTATGTTATGGTATTGTTAACCATTTTACAGGTACATTATAATGTTACTTATTCAGATATGTGCTTAAGGTAGTTGTTCCTACAGGATCTTAGGTTGGATATTTCATTTGATCTTTTTTTTCAAAATAATCGCAAAACTAAAATATTTGAGCAAGATCACTTAACCCTCTCCCCAGGTGGTTAGTTATTATTACCATCATCATCCTTCTCAACGTTATTATTACTTTTTAGCTACATGTTTAAAAAAGGAGATTTTTAATATGTCAGCTTAACTGGGAAAATGTATCCCTGGTACAGGTGGTTTTCAGAAGAAAAGCTGATCTTCACAAGAGCTTTGTCCTCTGCTTTTAAGTGTGGACCCTGGGTTGGGAGGGACAGAGTGGGTGTTCCAGGTCTGTCATTGAGGAACCAATTCCCTCAGAGAGGCCAGAGCAGCATGGATGCGGACGTGCAGCCTGTTTTCAGAGTCGTAGCCAGAGAAATCCTCCTGTAAGAGAAAGGAAAGGTATTTATGCACTCTCTTAGCTAAGCTTACACGAGGTACTGTGGTATAAAGCACACTCACTTTTGTACTTCCCAAAGTAAAATCGCTACACTCCCAGTAAAGGCTTCCTCTCCACTTGATTTTCATTTTACTCAAACCTCAAACTTTGTATTCACTTTTTAAAATGTCAACTGAATATCAATAATATTCTCTTTGGACAATTTTCCTCATGTTATTCTTGAAAAAGTAGTCTTACATTGTGCTCAATATAAGTTACTGTTAGACATTCTTAATTCAAGGACATAGTTATAAAATCAAAAGTTATCTTCCCACCCAGACACGAAGAGTATTTCTAAAGCAGGATGAATAATTTCACAGGAGTTTGTTAAGATCTTGTAATTTCCCTTAAAACTCAAGAGCTCACTGATATAAATGGATAACATTTTTCCTTTCCAGAAATATTACCAACCAGAACATCACTGCACAAGTTTTCTTGAATTCAGACTCAGGTGTACACTCTATGGGATAAGAAGGGCCATCGGAGAAAGGTAGATTCAGGATATTTTTCTTTGTTTGAAGAATTAGAATTCTGACTCTTCCTACAGTCTATAAGAAAAACATATTATCCCTTAAAATGTGTTTACATATACACAGGCAGAAAATGATATATAATTAGAGTTTATGTTAACTAAAACAATTCACAGTAGGCATAGCAATGAGTTAACTGTTCATTCAAGTATAATGACTCCCAATATTCTTTTTTTTTTTTTTTGAGATGGAGTTTCACTCTTATCTTCCAGGCTGGAGTGTGGTGTGCAGTGGCACAGTCTTGGCTCACTGCAACCTCTGCCTCCCATGTTCAAGCAATCCTGAGTAGCTGGAGTTACAGGCGTCTGCCACTATGCCTAGCTAATTTTTGTATTTTTATTAGAAACGGAGTTTTGCTATGTTGGCCAGGATGGTCTCAAACCTCGAGCGATCCTCCCACCTTGGCCTCCCAAAGTGCTAGAATTACGGGTGTGAGCCACTGTGACCAGACTCAATTTTTTTAAATATAAAGATGTTTGTTTGTTTATATAAGGACATTACTTGATATATAATGACTTGATAATTTTTCATAGTCTATAAAATGCAATCTCTAAGATATAATATCTTACATGAAAATCTAAACAACTGTAAAATTAATGATTAACAAAAGGTTTTATCTGAAGTCAGTAAGTTATACAGCTATAAACTTTTCTTGTTGTTACTGTTTTTGAAACAGGGTCTTGCTCTGTTGCTCAGGCTGGAGTGTAGTGGTGCAATCACGGCTCACTGCAACCTCAAACTCCACAGATCCTCTCACCTAACCCCCCCAGCTTAACTGGGACTCAGGCACGTGCTGCCACATTTGACTATGTTTTTTTGCTTTTTTTTTGGGGCAGAGATGAGGTTTCACTAGAAATTTTAAATTTTATCTAGACTGAAGGGACAAACAATAGGAATCTTGAGAATACGGCTATTGCCACTTTGTTCTTAATGTGCAGCACAGGTGACAAGCTTTTCTGTCATGATCATGGAGCATTCTGAATCATGGCATTCTTGTATCAGAGTTCATTCTTGAATTGTCAGTTCAAAATAGTGTTTGAACTATTATTTCATATTCAAAGATTACATAATTGAATCTTTTTCAAAAGACTTATTTCTGCCTGCTTATAAAACAACTTTTATTTCCCCATAGAGAGTTCAGGACTTCAAATTAGTTTGTGTTCAGCTCATAAACTGGATAAACAACCGCGTTTTGCAACACCATCTTGTAGGTTTTCTTTGCTAGACAAAGTGTGGGTCTTTTAAAAAATTTTTTTATTTATTTGTTTATTTTGAGATGAAGTCTTACTCTGTCGCCCATGCTGGAGTGCAGTGGTGTGATCTCGCTTCACTGAAACCTCTGCCTCCTGGGCTCAAGGTATTCTCCTGCCTCAGCCTCCCGAGTAGCTGGGATTACAGGTGCCTGCAACCACGCATGGCTAATTTTTGTAGTTTTAGTAGAGATGGGGTTTCACCATCTTGGCGAGGCTGATCTTGAACTCCTGACCTTGTGAGTCACCTGCCTCAGCCTCCAAAGTGGTGCTGGGATTACAAGCCTGAGCCACCGTGCCCAGCCATGCCTTTTTTTTTTTTTTTAAGAGCCTTTCCTAGGCTTGGAACAGATGGCCCTTTGGTACATGTGTGTTAACATGGTGGTATATCATGGAGAGTGGGTAGATGGAGCTTCTAGACTCCAAAATAACAAAACCACAGTGTGAGTACACTGTTCGATTAGGTTGACTGAGGTATGAGTACATTTTCTGGCCTGTGTGCTGTGACTCATCCAACCTGTGAACTGATTGTCATCTGCCTGATAACTTGGTTTGGTGTAAACTGCTCTTAAGCCTTTGCTGATAAAGAAAATAATAATAAAAGTATTTGAATCTATGTGTGCTTCTTTTTTTAATGTCATCATCACTCCTTCCCCTTTCCTATTTTGGAGGCTCTCAGTGGATCTCCTAATTTATAAATGTCAAATGTATTTTTGTATTAGATTGTGCCTATGATCAGAGAAATCTCTAGTGCATATTTTATGTTTGCTGAACACATGAACACATTTTTATAATTTGACACATTTGGAAGCATGGTGTAGTAATAATGTAATAGGTAACTTGCTGGTTAATGTAACTAAGATTTTACCTTTATTGGGTTAGGTACCTTTTTTTATTTTAGCACCTGATAGCTGTCTTCTACTGAGTAAAGAATTATAACATTCAGATGTGACAGAAAATTAGAATGGTTATTGTCAAATACTGTGTAAGTCAATTATTTACCGAATTTTCACTTTTCTGTCTCTGTCAACTGAAGTTAAAGGATAAGTCATATCTGATTTTTAAAATGAGCACATGCGCACGCGCGTGCGTGCACACACACACGTGCGTGCGTGCACACACACACACGTGCATGCACTTCCTTTGCTGTGTAAACTTTTCCAGTGAATTTCTTCCTTAAGCAAATTGTGGTGGCAAGTATTCAAATATGGCTTTACACCATGAAGATACACATTCACAAAGTCATGATGTACTGTATTGGTTTCTGTGGATGGTATATTTTGTAGAAAGAAAATTGTTAAATCAAGATTGAGACGATATATAGTTGAGGCAGCTACTTTAGAAGCTAGAAGAGGAAATGCAGAAAGAGATAAGGACAAGGGGAGCAAGAGAAAAAGTTAGTCCGTAACAGATATGCCTCTTCTTCAGTGAAGTATACCAAAATCACCAAGAGCACAGTTTAACTGACTTTCTTGTGAAAACTAGCAAGGGGGCTGAGCTCTATCACCTAGTTGACTTGGGCATGAAATAGAAGCAACACACTTGAGACCCAGGTGACCTCTATGTAATGCTTCATTCCTCCTCCTCCTAGATGCCAGTGGTTGTCAATTTCCGTGTTGTACCTAGATATTCTGATTTGAAAGGTTCTAGGTAGGGTTTGGGAAGGCATTTATAACAAGCTCCTGGGACGATTTCTTATGCAGGTGTTGTGGATTAGAGAAACATTGCCCTATTCATCTTTGGTTAGGTACTTAGTAAATATTGGAGAAGAGTCAAACACAAGCAGAATTATAAGGAATAATATAGCAAGGTTAAATCATAGAGCATCCATCATGAGGCCACTGAGAAAATGCTTCGAACCACTGGCTTCCTAAAGTAGGAGATTTCTGAGATGAGTTTTAAAGCAGAAGCAGGATGTAGTCAGGTGAAAACACTTGCTGGAGCAGCATCTAAGGCCTTGGACCTTATGAGCAAAAGCGCAGAGGTGACAATCGACATGTGTGCTTAAGACCCTGGAGGGTCAAGTGGAAATCACATGGTGAAAGATGAAAGAGCAGAGGAATGCAGGGGCCACACCCAGAACCATGGCCTTCCATAGGGTAAGGATTTGGGGTGTGGGAGAGGAGCAGTAGAAAAGAAGGTAGATTTGCATTTCAAATCACTGGTAACCAAAAAATAAAATACTGGTGACCGAAAGGGAGTTGAACACAAGGTCAAGATTGTGAAACCACATCAAATCATTAAGAGTTCAAGAAATCAAAGCAGCAGATGGGCTATAGTTTGAGAATTGTTGGTTAGATGTTTTCATTGTAACAATTTGCATTTCAGAGTGACTCAGCCAAAACAGTCACTGAAGGAATGAGTAAAGAGTAAAATCTTGTTTTCTGAGTTACAGGTGTTTCTGCATAATACCTTACACCTAATAGATGTTCTAGATGACCACCAAGGTCAGTTTTTACAACCATAAATGAATGGCCCCAGCTAATGCTGACTGAGGCCTTAACACTGCCATTTATTTCGAAGTGCTCTGGAAGCCTTCTTTTTTTCTCTTTATTTAAGTGTGTAATCTGGAGAAGAGGGAGCTTGCCTGGCTCTCAGTAATTAATAATTGTTAAATGGATTAATGAATGGCCCAGCTAATGCTGACTGAGGCCTTAACGTTGCCTTTTATTGCAAAGTGCTCTGGAATGCCTCATTTTTTTCTGAATTAAAGAATAGAGGTTTTTTTTTGTTTCGTTTTGTTTTGGTTTTTCAGATATCTGCCCTGGCGATGCTTTTTGGTTTAAACTAGTTGCATTTTAAACATTTTAAAATGGATCAAAATTAAGGTTGCATGTACTCTGATGATAGTCATGCTTATGGTGATGTTTGGAGTGCAGCCCAAATACTTGGACCTAAATGAGTGAAGGAGCAGAAAGTGGGCGTTTTAAAATGAAGCAGCATTCTTTAGTTTGGTAAAACTGAGCTGAAGTTACACATAGTTAACTCTTTGACTTGCAACCTGTTGCTGACAGTGTATTTTGGGGGAGGATAGTTGTGTCTGAACTCAACTATGGAGAAAACAGGAAGTTTCGGGATTCATGCTAAACTCCCATGCCACAGGCGAGTCTCCCCAAAGAAAAAGTGTTCTGTTGCATAAAATTGTTCACTCTTCGTGTCTGCACCGTGGCAGAAATTATTCTTCCTGCAGGTGACGGAGGAGAGATATAGCTTATGGGGGCACAAGCCGTGTGTGGAATGGCGAAGCAGTGACAGCAAGACAGCACTGCCATAAATCTATTTCTTTCCTTCCAAACCAGCTCTCATTTTAGGCCCAACTACCAAAGACAGAGAGGCAGTCACTTTGAGCTACTCCTGGCCGTTTGTTTGGAAATGAATTTACCTAAATCCCTTCAGATATAGCCAGAAAAGGGAAAATAAGCCTTCCTCGCTGGCCAAATTACCGCCTTTGTCGCTTTGGGCTCCCCATTGGCTGCGGCCGCTGTGGCCCCGCCTCCTTGCTCATTTGTGACGCAAGCCCTGACGCCTCCTGGGCTATAAAAGGGCCTGCACTGATCAGGTCTGCTCAGGAGCCGCCAGCAAGAGGAGGAGGAGGAAGCTCCTGAGAGTGCAGCCGGAAAAGAGGTGGGGAGAATCTGGAGAAAAAGCGCACCCTGTAGCCGCGGAGACAGTTATGCCTCAGGGCATCTCTCGCAACACGAGAGGTCGTGGGGAGCCTCAAGTGTCGGGGAAGGCGGAGGGTCTTCGGAGTGGGGGTCCTGTGGGGGCGTCCCCGGCCCACACCCGGGAGTGCGGCGACCAGAGTGGTGGTGCTCCCGAATCTGGGGTCTCAGGCACGTCCGTCGCCCGCCTCCCCTGAGTAAGTCCAGGCGAAATGAGCACGCCCAGCCTCCTACATTTCACTCCCCTGTCCCAAACAGACCAAACCGAGCACAAAACGAGGACTGACATAGCGGGGCCCACACACTGGAGGATGTTTAAAGAGGGGTCGGGGAGTGCGATTTCTGTCACCTGTGGCCCTGAATCGCATCCTGAAAAGCAGCGTGTTTCTTGCTTAAGGCGTTATACCCTTGTGGTAGTGGGCGTGGACGCGTACAGTGGGCGGGGGAGGGTTTAAATTCTGCCAGCGTTGGACCAATATATGTAGCTAGGTCCAAGTTATTCCTGCAGATATGAAGCAGGCTGAAAAAAACCCAGAAATTTGAAGCTTAAAAAATGCACACTTAAAAATGAGCAACATGTCCGAAGATATATTTAGAAAAATAAGGAAAAAAAGACGTGTTTTTTTTTTTTTTTTTAATTTTATTGCATTTTAGCTTTTGGGGTGCATGTGAAGAACATGCAAGATTGTTGCACAGGTACACACGTGGCAGTGTGATTTGCTGCCTTCCTCCCCATCACCTATATCTGGCATTTCTCCCCTTGCTATCTCTCCCCAACTGTCCACTCGCCACTGACCCTCCCCTATTTCCCCCCAACAGACCCCACTGTGTAGTGCTCCCCTCCCTGTGTCCATGTGTTCTTATTGTTCAACACCCGCCTATGAGTGAGAACATGCGGTGTTTGATCTTCTGCTCTTGTGTCAGTTTGCTGAGAATGATGGTTTCCAGGTTCATCCATGTCCCTACAAAGGACCCAAACTCATCGTTTTTGATGGCTGCATAATATTCCATGGTGTATATGTGCCACATTTTCCCTGTCCAGTCTATCATCGATGGGCATTTGGGTTAGTTCCAGGAGAAAGACGTTTTCTTACAGAAAAAACCTATCTTGTAACTATTTGATGAATATATGTACAGAAAGGCCACTGCCTGTGTGATTTGAAAGGACTTATTTAGAAACATACACGAAATGTTAACTGCACAAAATATTCACTGAATTTCACAGAAGCCAGTTTTGTTTTTTGTTGGTTTTAGTGTCTTTAGGGTCTTAGCAGGGCTTTTCCTATGTATTTCCATAATGGTACTAGATTGCTCATCTGCACATAGTAAGCTACTGGTAGGAGGGTTGTGTGTGTGGTTTTTTTTTAAAACTACCATCAGAATTTTAATAAAATGGCTAATTCTAAATATTAGAATTAAAGCTAATAATTTTAATAGAAGATAGTTTATTCTTGGAAACTGTAGTTCATAATAATGTAAGCTCATTATTTATAAGACTTTGCTTCTCTTTATTTTAGTTGAGTTACAGACATCATGCTAAAATTTTCTTCAAAGCCCAGACTTGTCATACCCTCTGTCCTCAAGACTTTGCCCGGGGAAATTAGCAGAGCCATTCTCAAAACCAACCCATTAAACATCACCCAGTTTGTAGCAGTTTTTTTTTTAAACAACTTACGTGTAGAAAAGGTTTGCTTTATTTTTATTTATTTATTTTTTTACATATTTGCTGCTTTGAAAAAGAAAACATGTTAAGTTGGGAATTTTATGTATCTGTATTTGATTTATTGTATTTATTCTTCTGGAGAGTACTTCTTTGGATATAAAAGATCTGGTTAAACAATTTCATCAAATTAAAGGTAAGTACCACAAGTAGCAGTGGTTTTAATAATAATGTTTATAAATTGTTGCATCATTACTAGCATACATTCAAACTTAAGAATGGTACCCATAAATTATTTTATGTTTAATCACATTGGTCCTTTTAAAAAAATAAATATGTATTTTTTTTTTTAGAGACACGCTCTGTCACCCAGGCTGGAGTGCAGTGGTGCCGTCATAGGTCACTGCAGCCTGGGCTCAAGGGCCTGTCTTAGCCTCCCAAGTAGCTAGGATTGCAGTTGCGTGTCACAATGTTCAACTACTTTTTACAAAAATTTTGATAGCAATGGGGTCTTCCTGTGTTGTCCAGGCTGGACTGGAACTCTGGGATGCAAGTGATCCTCCTCCTGCAGCCTGCCAAAGTGCTGAAATAGCAGGATTGAGGAGAATTGGATTTTATAGTAATAAATCCTTAGAAACGCTGTATAAATACTTTTTTTGGAGGTTTTTTTTTTTTTTTTTTTGGAGCCTTGCTCTGTTGCCCAGGCTGGAGTACAGTGGGGCAGTCTCGGCTCACTGCAATCTCTGTCTCCTGGGTTCAAGTGATTCTCCCATCTCAACCTCCCGAGTAGCTGGGACTCCAGGAGTGCACCACCATACCAGGCTAATTTTTGTAATTTTAGGAGAGACAACATTTCACCATTTGGCCAGGCTGTCTTTAACTCCTGGCTTTAACTAATCTGCCCATCTGGGCCTCCCAAAGTGCTGGGATTACAGGCATGAACCCCTGCTCCCAGCCAGATTTTTTCCCTCCCCCCTTCCGCCCCTTCCATCCTTCTGAGAGAAGCTTGCTCCGTCACCCAGTCTGAAGTGCAGTGGTGCAATGTTGATCTCTGGCTTACTGCAGTGTCCATCTCGCAGGTTCAAGCAATTCTCCTGCCTCTGCCTCCCAAGTAGCTGGGACTACAGGCACCTGCCACCATGCCTGGCTAATTTTTGTATTTTTACTAGAGACAGGGTTTCTGTCAACATGTTTGAAAGGTTGGCCTTGAACTCTTGACCTTAGGTGATCCACCCGCCTTAGCCTCACAAAGTGCTGGGATTATAGGCGTGAGCCACTGCACCCGGCCCAGATTTTTATTTAAAGCAAAGGTTCACCACTCATTTTCCCCCAAATAGTGTAACTGCAGTCCAAGATGGAGGACAGGAGATAGTTAGATATCTCTGACCACACTTTCTGCTCTAATAGTATCTCTATTTATAAAGAGAAAAGTTTTTCATAGGTAGTGGTTGCCTCCAGCACATCTCAGACACTGTGACATAGTGCCGTAAATTTGCTTAGAAGAAATTTATATTGTGTGTGTATATATGTAAATGTCTAATATCTAATGCGAACATAACAGTATGAAACTCAGTTAACAGAGAAGTAATGAAAAAGTTGGGGAGAAATAAAAGGCAAAGTTCACATAGTGAAAATTTGGGAAGATGACTATAAATAGAAGAAGATATAATGGTCAATTCTCACAGACAGATGTACACATCTAAAAGAATGGCAGGAAAAAGCTTTTCACAGAATTTTGTGAAGAAGGCATATGGAGACTCTTGCTAGTGTGGGAAGTAATGAATTCTTACCACAATTGGCTGGCCAACGTTTTGGAATGATCATAGAGAAAGAAGGATTCAGTGAGTTGTCAGCTACTTCTATACTGTCACTTTGGTGATGTTAATAGATAACCAAGATAGAGAGAAATGAGGAGTAAGAACTAGGAAAATGTGAAAATCATGAGGCTTTGGGTCTGCAGTGAGATACCCAAGATCCTGAATAGCAAGGGTCAGCATTGAAAGGGCAGGAGAATGAAGCATCATGGTTCAGGAATATTTTCTCATCTACTCAGGCTGCTTTCCTGCAGGACCTGATGGCATTCTCATTTCACCACGGGAAACAGGTCTGGGACTTGCTTACCATCATCAGGATATACAGATAACTGCAAAGAATGTACCATCCTTTCCCTGGCCATGAGCCTGGTTTCCCTGTTAGTCAGGGTTATTACAGTCTATGTACTTGTATTCTCTTTACCAGGGGCTATTTGAAAGTATTGGTAGGGTGCAGGCTTGCTGTTTGAGAATGGTGATAAAGTCAGTGCATCTTTATGGTGGAATGTAATTAGCTGGTTGCTTTTGTATTTAATTTGTTTACGGAAGGATTTATCCACCATTCAGCTTAGCAAGTGAACTAAACAAATGTAAATTCTGGTCCAGGTAGGTTAACATCCTTGAATCTCAGGATTCCAAAATTAACAGCCTAACAAAATTAATGGAGCAGCCATCCTTTAGTGGAGTTAAAGGAGATACTGCTGTTTATCTCCTCCAATAATTAAAGATATCAAGGAGGTTGGCATAGCATGCAAATAATCCTGAAAGCAAATTCATAGTATAGTTGTAGAAATAGATTACTCTTTAGGCATTAGAGTAGAAATGAACATTGTTTGTTCTAGTTTACTAGGAAGGAACGGTATGATCAGGAAACAGAGTCCAGTGCTACCTTCTAATATCAGTTTCGCTCATTTCATTGCCTTTCATTGCCATCTCGCATGGCTTCTTACTGGACAAATATAATCCATTAACTTAGGTTCTGTCACAGAATGTGCGAGTTCACCTACTCCAGGAAAGCATTACTCTGGGCAAAAGAGGTACTATATAGGAATATACAGGCAAGGGTCCTACTTTGTAGAGCATTTCCTCCCCTAAGTGACACCCTCCTACTGGTTTAATTCCCAAAATGCTATTCCTGTAGGAGCACTGGGTAAATTTGGTTGCATGGTTAGTCAGTTCTCCACAATAAAAATGTAGGTATGACAGGTAGCATCTTCTCTTTTGTTAAATAGAACTTCCCTTTTGTGGAGCCCAGTTTTAAACAAGAATGTTGTTACCTGTGATTCCCTGCATGCTCTGTTGGCGCCAAGGATTGAGGCCCTCTCAGACTTTCAATGACTTCCAAGATGTAGAAATGAACCATCATTTGAGCACTAAGTCAGCTGACTCTTATTCTGGCCTGTCAGTCTCTTCAGCAGGAAGCTAGAGCAGGCTCAAGACAGCACTAGATGTTAGAACTTGGTGATGTGAGCCAGAACCGTCATCCCTAGTGCACTGGTACTCCTGCATCTCTCAGATAACACATAGGAGCTTGAAATATGTATTTCATAAAAGTGCTCAGTGGAAATGTTGTATGCTGCTGCCTAGCAGCATTACTACCAACCTGCCTGTATGCATGGAAGGCAGGGAGATAAGAATATCCCTGCCTGTATCATTTGTTTTTGTTGAATACTTCATTTCTGGGATTTTTCCTAGAAAGAGCCCCAGTTGTTGGTAGGTCTCATCATAAGACTCCATCACAGGACCACAGGAGAGTGTTTACCCATTTTCCCAGTAAGCTTTGAGACGTCTCACAGTCAGGTAATACAGAAGGTAAGAGGAAGAATCAGACATGGGAGTAAGTTGCTTTCACTTTTCTGTTGTCTCTCATCTTTTTACCCCTTTTCCAGAGCTTAGAGTCTTTAGCCTGGTCCCTGGCTCTATCCAGAGCCATGTTCATGGTGTCATTTCACTATTTCACTCACATATGCCCATCTCCATCCAAAGCAGCTCATCCTCTGAAGCTCTTTCTTGAATCCGCTTACTTTTCTGCAGTTTTATTAAGCATATACTCACCACTGTGTGAATCAATGAAAGCTCTCCATTTCTCAAGCTTTTCAGGAGAGTTTCTGACATTAATCCAAATGAATCTTTAACTGATGGGCTTTTAGAAACTCAGGCAATATTTTAAGGCAAGAGAGTCATTCCCTTAAATCCACCACCTATTATGTGCCAGGAAAAGAATAAGGGAATAGAATTGATTTTTTTTTAACTGTTGTGTCCTAGACACAGTTTGTGAATTCAGACAACCTTGTGAGATAAATGACATCATTGCAATTTTACTTAAGAGTAATCTGAGGCTTAAGAGTAATTTAAAAACACCTAAGCTTCTAAATATTAAAAAATAGGTAGAGTTGGGATCTGAACTCCCTAGTAGTATGGCTTCCCACTCTAGAATATGTAACATTCTAGGATCCCTCTCAAAAAATCTTAGATCCTCCAACTCAAGGAGTGAAGGCAGAGGAGTCTGAGCTCCCTTTTCCCCATATTGTGTCCCACTATTTCATTTCTTTTTCTTGTCACCTTATGTGAAACCTGAAACCGAGGTTGTGCTGCTACTGACCTTTTCATCACTCCACAAAGAGGGTAATGGTTTCTCATCACCACTATCATCTCTCATCCCTAAAAACCAAATGGAGACCTGTTTCCAGTGTCATTCCTGTCTGATCTTCTAACGGAAATAGGAAATAGCCACCTCTTTTGAAGAATCCAGAAGACCTAGCCTACCTGGATCCGTTAGTTACCTTGTTAACTTTTCTAAGTGATCGTGGACACGCTTGGCTTGACAGCATGAGAATAATTATAGTCATGAACTGCTGCTGATCATTAGACCCAATTTCAATTCTTGTGCAGCACCAAATTGTTTATGCATATCATTGTATAGAAATATTCATATTAAATATTCATAATATTGAGATTTCCCGGCAGCTTTGCTTACACTATGTGGTGGAAACCACCTACTGGAGCCTCAGCTGGTGGATGCCTCTCTCAAAGGACTCAGTTCAAGCTCAGACTGCTGTGCTGGCTGTGAGAATTTTCAAGCTTGTGGATCTTAGCTTTCTGGCCACCATGGTGGTAGGACACAGTGAGCCAGACCACTTGGCTCCCAGGCTTTATCCCCCTTTGCAGGGGAGTGAACAGTTCTGTCTTGCAGAGTGGTACCTTGTTCCAGGTACCACTGGGGTATGGAAAAAAAAAAAAATGTTGCAGCCAGGTCAGTTTCTGCCCAAATGGCTACCCGATTTTGTGCTGGAACCCAGGGCCCTGGTGGTTGTGTAGGTACTGAGGGGAATCTCCTGGTCTGCCTGTTGTGAAGATCGTGGGAAAAGCACAATATCTAGGCCGAGTGCAGGAAACAGTCCCTAATGGCTTCCCATGGCTAGGAGAGGGAGTTCCCCAGCCCCTTGCACTTCCCAGTGAGGTAACACCTCACTCACACCCTGCTTTGACTCATCCTCCTTGGGTTGCACCCACTGTCCAACCAGTCCCAATGAGATGAACCAGGTATCTCAGTTGGAAATGTGGAAATCACCCGCCTCCTGCGATCTTGCGGGGAGCTGCGTACCTGAGCTGTTCCTATTCAGCCATCTTGCCCCCTGTTTTAAACTCTTAAAAGACAATGCACCACTTGTATTTCTGACTTTAAGCACTCTTTTTGAACTTCCCATCTCCAATTCTTATTAATTCTTACACAGCCTCTTGTATCTCTTGTTATACCCTGCTGCTTATCCACTTCTGGTCTCTGATACCTTTCAGATTTTCCATTCCATGCCAGAATATGTCCTTTTCCATATCCTTCTTGGGCAGTTATGTACCCCAGTACCCTGACTCTCCATATGAGTTGTGCTTATTTAAAAAAATACTGTATGCTTGGAATTGATATCTTTATCTTATTGGTTTCATGGAAAATCAGGAGTCTACAGTGAATTTTAAAGTTAACCAATCTGAGTCATTTTATTATACTTAAGCAACTTTTTTACAAGAAGGAATGCCTTCAGTTATGTTCCTGATTCTTAGTGTGTATAGTTTTGTCAGCTTATGTAGAACCACATCACCAAAGTCATAGTGGGTTAATCTTCCTAAGATTGATAAGATCAGCATTTAGCAAACCTAGTTTACAGCTTTAAGAAATTCTGTCTTCTACAACCACCAACATCTCAAGGTTACAAGTCAGCAATTGTTGTAAGTATTTAAAGGAGACCTTAAAACATTAGAGAAGAGCTCTTTACCTTTAATAAACAGGTAATGATTTGAACTCAATATAGATTTACATTATATATGTATGGTAACTAGTAAGTATATATTTGCCAACATTCTTCCATGTATTCCAAACAAAACCAAATAGTGGATCTAGCGTTTGCATTTAATTTTTTCCTTAGACAGAGTCTAGCTCTGTCGCCCAGGCTGGAGTGCAGTGGCACAATCTTGCATTACTGCAACCTCTGCCTCCTGGGCTCAAGCAATTCTTCTGCCTCAGCCTCCCGAGTGGCTGAGATTACAGGCACATGCCTGTAAATTTTTGTATTTTTAGTAGAGACAGAATTTCAGCATGTTGGCTGGGCTGGTCTCGAACTCCTGGCCTCAAGCGATCTGCCTGCCTCAGCATCCCAAAGTGCTGGGATTACAGGTGTGAGCCACCACACCTAATCTAGTGTTTGCATTTTCAAAAACACTAAAAATTTAAGGCATCTGGTCTCAGTATTTTTAATTATGAAAATATCCTTAAGTATGTAACATACACAGGAAGATATAAAGAAAAAACAGCCTGTATTTTACCACCCAATTAGGAAATACCAATTTGATTTTAATCAAAGCTGAATTAAAGATATTTGAGATTTATGATTTTTAATTTGATATCACATTTTCAAAACTTTTTTGTGTCTCTTTTTAACTGAGTATTGATTCATTCCTTTTCCATTTACATGAGGTGTAGTTTATTCAGTGCTTTCAGGTGCATTATTTCACTTAAAGTCCACAGAAACACCATGAAGTCAGAATTATAATCCCCATTTTGAAAATGAGGAGGCCTGAAGCTCAGAACAGTTGACTTGTTCATGCAGCTATTACATTTCAGAGCCAGGACTGGAACCTAGGTTTTCTCATTAAATTTTTTACTAAGAGAAAGTTTCAGGAAAGAAAACAGTATCATAAATTCCCTGGTAAATTGCTAAGGACTCATAATTATATAATGCTTTACTTTTCCAGAATGGTGGTTATAAGGGATGTTTTTGTTTAATAGGGGACTTCTAGGGAAAATATTGAGTTTCTTAATATTTAAAAAGTTAGATCATTTTAATAATCTAGACATGAATTCAGGTACTATGAACCTGTGAGGGAGACACTTATAATTTTTTTTTTATTATACTTTAAGTTCTGGGGTACATGTGTAGAATGTGCAGGTTTGTTACATAGTTATACACGTGCCATGGTGGTTTGCTGCATCATCACCCTGTCCATCTACATTATGTATTACTCCTAATGCTATCCCTCCCCTAGCCTCTCACCCCCCAACAGGCCCCAGTGTGTGATGTTCCCCTCCCTGTGTCCATGTGTTCTCACTGTTCAACACCCACTAACAAGTTAGAACACGCACTGTTTGCTTTTCTGTTCTTGTGTCAGTTTGCTAAGAATGATGGCTTCCAGCTTCATGTTCCTGCAAAGGACATGAACTCATCCTTTTTTATGGCTGCATAGTAGTCCATTATGTATATGTGTCACATTTTCTTTATCGAGTCTATCATTAATGGACATTTGGGTTGGTTCCAAGTCTTTACTATTGTGAACAGTGCCACAATAAACATACATGTGCATGTATCTTTATAATAGAATAATTTATAACCCTTTGGGTATATACCCAGTAATGGGATTGTTGGGTTAAATGGTATTTCTAGTTGTAGATCCTTGAGGAATTGCCACAATGCTTGAACTAATCTACACTCCCACCAACAGTGTAAAAGCATTCCTATTTTTTCACATCCTCTCCAGCATCTGTTGTCTCCTGATTTTTTAATGATCACCATTCTAACTGGCGTGAGATGGTATCTAAATGTGGTTTTGATTTGCATTTTTCTAAGGACCAGTGATGATGAGCTTTTTTACATATGTTTGTTGGCTGCATAAATGTCTTCTTTGGAGAAGTGTCTAAATGTGGTTTCGATTTGCATTTTTCTAAGGACCAGTGATGATGAGCTTTTTTACATGTTTGTTGGCTGCATAAATGTCTTCTTTGGAGAAGTGTCTGTTCATACTATTTGCCCAGTTTTTGATTTTTTTTTTTTGTAAATTTAAGTTTTTTGTACATTCTGTATATTAACCCTTTGTCAGATGGGTAGATTGCAAACATTTTTTTCTCATTCTTTTGGTTGCCGGTTCACGCTAATGATAGTTTCTTTTGCTGTGCAGAAACTCTTAAGTTTAATTAGATACCACTTGTCTATTTTGGCTTTTGTTGCTATTGCTTTTGGTGTTTTAGTCGTAAAGTCCTTGCCCATGCCTATGTCCTGAATGGTATTGCCTAGGTTTTCTTCTAGGGTTTTTATGGTTTTAGGTCTTATGTTTAAACCTTTAATCCACCTTGAGTTAGTTTTTGTATAAGGTGTAAGGAAGCAATCCAGTTTCAGCTTTTTGCATATGGCAAGCCAGTTTTCCCAACACCATTTATTAAATAGGGAATCCTTTCCCCATTACTTGTTTTTGTCAGGTTTGTCAAAGATCAGATGGTTGTAGATGTGTGGCATTACTTCGGAGGCTTCTGTTCCATTCCATTGATCTGTATATCTGTTTTGGTATGAGTACCATGCTGTTTTGATTACTGTAGCCTTGTAGAATAGTTTCAGGTCAGTTAGCATGATGCCTCCAGCTTTGTTCTTTTTTGCTTAGGATTGTCTTGGGTATTCAGGCTTTTTTTTGATTCCATATGAAATTTAAGATGGCTTTTCCAATTCAGGGAAGAAAGTCAATGGTAGCCTGATGGGGATGGCACTGAATCATTAAATTACTTTTTGCAATATGGGCATTTTCACAATATTGTGTTGATTCTTCCTAACCATGAGCATGAAATGTTTTTCCCTCTGTTTGTGTCCTCTCTTATTTCCTTGAGCAGTGGTTTGCAGTTCTCCATGAAGAGGTCCTTCACATCTCTTGTAAGTTGTATTCTTAGGTATTTTATTCTCTTTGTAGCAATTGTGAATGGGAGTTCACTCGTGATTTGGCTCTCAGTTTTTCTGTTATTGGTGTATACGAATGCTTGTGATTTTGCATATTGGTGTTGTATCCTGAGACTTTGTTGAAATTGCTTATCAGCTTAAGGAGATTTTTGGGCTGAGATGATGGAGTCTTCTAAATATACAATCATATTGTCTACAAATAGCAAGAATTTGGCTTCCTCTTTTCATAACTGAATACGCTTTATTTCTTTTTCTTGCCTGATTGCCCTGGCCAGAACTTCCAATAGTATGTTGAATATGAGTGGTGAGAGAGAGCATCCTTGTCTTGTGAAGGTTTTCAAAGGGAATGCATCTAGTTTTTGCTCATTCAGTATAGGATATTGGCTGTGAGTTTGTCATATATAGCTCTTACTGTTTTGAGATATGTTCTATCGATATTTAGTTTATTGAGAGTTTTTAGCATAATGGGCTGTTGAATTTCTGTTGAAGGCCTTCTCTGCACTGAGATAATCCTGTGGTTTTTGTCCTTGGTTCTGTTTGTGATGGATTACGTTTATAGATTTGCATATGTTGAACCAGTCTTGCATCCCAGGGATGAAGCTGACTTGATCATGATGGACAAGCTTTTTGATGTGCTGTAGGATTCAGTTTGCCAATATTATATTGAGGATTTTTGCATCCACATTCATCATGAATGTTGGCCTGTAATTTTCTTTTTTACTGGTGTCTCTGCCAGGTTTGGTATCAGGATGATGTTGGTCTCATAAAATGAGTTAGTGAGGATGCCCTCTTTTTGTATTGTTTGGAATCGTTTCAAAAGGAATGGTACCAGCTCCTCTTTGTACTTCTGGTAGATTTCATCTATGAACCCATCTGGACCTGGACTTTTTTTGATTGGTAGACCAAAAAACAAGGTCTGAAATTGCTGTTTCAACTTCAGACCTTGTTATTTGTCTCTTAAAGGATTTGACTTCTTCCTGGTTTAGTCTTGCATAGTTTAAGTGTCCAGAAATTTATCCATTTCTTCTAGATGTTCTGTTTTGTGTAGAGGTGCTTACAGTATTCTCTGATGGTAGCTTCAATTTCTCTGTGATCAGTGGTGATATCACCTTTATCATTTTTTATTGAATCTATTTGATTCTTCTCTTTTATTAATCTGGCTAGTGGTCTATCTATTTTGTTGATTTTTTCCGAAAAACCGGCTCCTAGATTCATTGATTTTTTTTTTTAAGCATTTTTTTTGCCTCTCCATCTCCTTCATTTCTGCTCTGATCTCAGTTATTTATTGTCTTCTGCTGGCTTTTGAATTTCTTTGATCTTTCTCTTCTAGTTCTTTTAATTGTGATGTTAGGGTGTCGATTTTAGATCCTTCCTCATTTCTCTTGTGGGCATTTAGTGCTAAAAATTTCCCTCTACACACTGCTTTAAATGTGTCCCAGAGATTCTGGTACATTGTCTTCATTCTCATTGGTTTCAAAGAACATCTTTATTTCTTCCTTCTTTTCATTATTTGTCCAGTAATCATTCAGTTTCCATGTCGTTGTGTGGTTTTGAGTGAGTTTCCTAATCCTGAGCTCTAATTTGATTGCACTGTGGTCTGAGAGACTGTTATGATTTCTGTTCTTTTGCATTTGCTTAAGAGTGTTTTACTTTAAATTATGTGGTCAGTTTTAGAAAAAAGTATGATGTGGTGCTGAGAAGAATGTATATTCAGTGGATTTGTTGTGGGGAGATCCATGGATGTCTTTTATGTCTGCTTGGTCCCTATCTGAGTTCAAGTCCTGGATATCCTTGTTAATTTTCTGTTTTCTTAATCTGTCTTAATATTGACAGTGGGGTGTTAAAGTCTCCCACTATTATTGTGTGGGAGTCTAAGTCTCTTTATAGGTCATTAAGAACTTGCTTTATGTATCTCGGTGCTCTTGTATTGCCTGCATTTATATTTAGGATGCACCCAATACAGTTGATGCAGTTTCTTCATAGTGTTGATGGTCTTTAAAATTTGATATGTTTTTGCACTGCCTAGTACTGGCTGTTCCTTTCCATGTTTAGTGCTTCCTTTAGGAGCTCTTGTAAGGCAAGCCTGGTGGTTACAAAATCTCTCAGCAGTTTTTGTCCATAAAGGACTTTATTTCTCCTTTGCTTATGAAGCTTAGTTTGACTGGATACAAAATTCTGGGTTGAAAATTGTTTTCTTTTAAGAATGTTGAATATTGGCCCATACTCTCTTCTGGGTTCTGCGGAGAGATCAGCTGTGAGTCTGATGGGCTTCCTCTTGTGGGTGACCCAACCTTTCTCTCTGGCTGCCCTTAGCATATTTTCTTTCATTTCAACCTTGGCGAATCTGACAATTATGTGTCTTGGGGTTGCTTTTCTTGAGGAGTATCTTTGTGGTGTTCTCTATATTTCCTGGATTTGAATGTTGGCCTGCCTTGCTAGGTTGGGGAAGCTCTCCTGGATGATATCCTGAAGAGTGTTTTCCAGCTTGGTGTCATTTTCCCCATCATTTTCAGGTAGACTGATCAAATGTAGATTTGGTCTTTTCACATAATCTCGTATTTCTTGGAGGCTTCGTTCATTTTTCACTCTTTTTTCTCTAATCTTGCTTTCTCGCTTTATTTCATTGAGTTGATCTTCAATGTCTGATATCCTTTCTTCAGCTTGATAGATTTGGCTATTGAAACTTGTGTATGCATCATGAAGTTCTCGTGCTGTTTTTCAGCTCCATCAGGTCACTTACGTTCTTCTCCATTCTGGTTATTCTAGTTAGCATTTCATCTAACCTTTTTTCAAGGTCCTTAGCTTCCTTGTATTAGGTTAGAACCTGCTCCTTTAACTCGGAGAAGTTTATTACCCACCTTCTGAAGCCTGCTTCTGTCAGTTCATCATACTCATTCTCCATCCAGTTTTGTTTGTCTGCTTGAGTTACGATCCCTTGTAGGAGAAGAGGCATTCTGGTTTTTGGTGATTTCACCCTTTTTGCACTGGTTTCTTCCCATCTTCGTGGATTTTTCTACCTTTGGTCTTTGAAGTTGGTGACTTTGGATGGGGTCTCTGAGTGGACATCCTTTCTGTTGATGTTGAAACTATTTGTCAGTTTTCCTTCTAACAGGCCTATCTGCTGGAGTTTGCTGGAGATCCACTCTTAGACCCTGCTTACCTGGAATCACCAGCAGGGGTTGCAGAATAGCAACAACTGCTGGCTGTTTCTTCCTCTGGTTACTTTATCTCAGAAGGGTACCCACCAGATGGCAGCCAGAGCTCTCCTGTATGAGGTGCCTGTCCAGTCAGGATACATGGGGATCAGGGAGCCACTTGAGGAGGCAGTCTGTCCCTTGTCAGAGTTTGAGCACATTGCTGGGAGATCCATTGCTCCCTTCACAACTGCTGGCAGGGACGTTTAAGTCGGCTGAAGCTGTACCCACAACTGCCCCTTTTCCCAAGTGCTCTGTCTCAGGAAGTTGGGGGGCTTTAATTATAAGTGTCTGACAGGCTGCTGCTTTTTTTCAGAGATGCCCTGGCCAGCGAGGAGGGAGTCTAGTGACACAGTCTGTCTTCAGTTGGCCTTGCTGAGCTGAGCTGCCATGGGCTCTGCCCAGTTGCTGTGTAAACTTCCTGGTGATTGTTTACATAGGCAAGGTTAAAACTGCCTACCTGAGCATCAGCAATGGTGGACGTACCTCCCTGCACCGGGCTCGAATGTCCCAGATCGAGCTCAGACTGCTGTGCTGGCTGTGAGAATTTTAAGCCAGTGTATGTTAGTTTGCTGGTCTTTATGGGGATGGGACCCACCAAGCCAAATCATTTGGCTCCCTGGCTTCAGCCCCCTTTTGCAGGTGAATTAGCAGTTGTCTCGCTGGCATTCCAGGTGCCACTGGAGCATGAAGAAAAGAAAAAGAGAAAAAAAACCAAAACTGCTGTAGCTAGCTCGGTTTCGTCCCAAACAGCCATCCAGTTTGTGCTGGAAACCTGAGGCGCTGGTGTTGTAGGCACCAGAGGGAATCTCCTGGTCTGTAGCTTGTGAAGACCGTGGGAAAGGTGCGGTATCTAAGTCAGAGTGCCAGAGTGCCGGGAAAAGTTCCCAATGGCTTCGCTTGCCTAGGAGAGGAAGTTCTCAGGACCTTTGCTTCCCAGTTGAGGCGACACCCCACCCTGCTTTGGCTAGCCCTTCTTGGGCTGCACCCAATGTGTAATCAGTCCCAGTGAGATGAACTAGGTACCTCAGGTAGAAATGCAGAGATCATCTGCCTTCTGTGTCACTCTCGCTGAGAGCTGCACACTGGAGCTGTTCCTATTTGTCCATCTTCCCAGAAATCCAACACTTTTAATTAAAAGAGCAAGTGGTCCTTTCCAGAGTTTTCCTAAATCATGCCACAAGCAACCTGTCAGATAGGTCCCATGCAGGCAATCTAGGGATTGTGGAAATCCAATCCCTAGATTGGCTGCATCATTGAAAATGCTCATGATAAGTAAATCAGTGATTGGGGAATTTAAGACCTTATGGGGGAAAATAGAGAAGCCTTGAATTGGTGTGGGTATGGGGAGGTCAATCTGGTTAGGAGTTGGGCTTGGATTTTGTTGTTGCTTTCATTACCTTCACTGTACTACAGGCTTCAAATCCTTCTAGGAGAGGGTTGCAAGACCTTTTTCTGAGGGTGGGGCTGGGGTGCCAGAGTGTATTTCCCAGCATCTGTGCTTCCCCCTCAGCTTTCAGCTTTCTCTGCCAGTGTACCCCACAAATGGCATCTATCTCCAAGCTCTTGCCTCCCCTAGTGGCAGCCTGCTGTCTCTTGTTTCTCAGCACTGGCCTGGTTGGCAGGGCAGATTCCCTATTTTTGTGGGCCTGCCTTAGGCCGAGGCTGGACCTGTGCACCTAGGCTTTGGACAAGGGGCTTTCTCAGTGTTCCTGCCCTCCATCCATGTGATAGCCAAACTCTGCCTTCTACTTGTGGTGAGTCCTGGGCCAGTGTTTCCTGTCTGTGTTCTGATGGTAGGAGACCTCTCTCTGTCCTTCAGCCGTGCCTCCATCTTTCATGTGAGGCCTGTGGAAAAGTGTTAGCTTAGGAGTGTGAACTGTCCTTGGGTCTGAAGTCTCAGGCAGTTCCAGACTGATAGCTTGTGCACCTTTGGCCTTTACCAGTACATGAAGATTATAGCTGGTACCTTCTTAACAGCTGGTGTGATGGCAGTCTATTCTCTCTGGGCCCTGCCACAGCTGAGACTGTTCTTGTGTCCCTTTTCTCCTTGGAGGGGCTGGTTCCTCTTTTGAAATCAGATTACTTGGTTAACTTTTGACTTCAGCTCTATGCTGGACTCAAGAAAAGGAACGATTTTGTGGCTTATCTATCTGGCTTTTTCTTGTTATGACGGGAACAGTGTTTTCTGTAGCTTTCTATATCCTAAGCATCAGAGTAACTCTCCCAAGGACAGGCTTAAAGAAGATTTTTCTCCTCCTCTGAACTCCCAAGATCTTTATTAGTACCAAGTAGGCACTTGTACTTTTTAACCTATATTTGTCTATCTTATTTTCCCTATTAAATGTAAGCTATATGAGGTCTCATGTTAATAGCCGTTCTACCCTCAACAGTGCCTGGAACAGTCTTACATGTAGTACAAGTACTCAGTCAGTTGTGTTGGTGGGTAAAAGGGCTTCCCCAAGAAGTGGATGGGAAAGTCCTGAAGAGGTGAATGGTTAGGAAAATGAGGTTATTGTTCTAAGTGGAGGGAGATAATAGTTGTAGCTTTCTCTCTTTTTGAATCTTTCTCTGTATGTGAGCATTTGGTATAATATCCATGTCCAGATTAGAAATCTTAATTGAATTTATAAAACATCAACAGCCAATGTCAAAGAAGACACTGCAGGAGACTGCTTTTCGGAATGCAGCTGAACCTATTGAATACACATCTCCAGACAAGTTTTGACTTGAGCCAAATACATTCTTGTGAAGCAAATTCTGCTTTTCCTATAAATATCATTAGAGAAATGCTTCCCAAAGAAAAATTCGCAGCAAGCAGATGTGAAAACTCTTGATGAGTAACGACTAAGGTAGTTAGGTGTGTGTGTGTGTGACACACATAAAATATCATAGCAGTTCTCCACCTCTAGGACTTTGTGTATGTCATTAGCTGTTGTGACCTTCCAACCCATGAGAATTTTCCTCATGCCTGAGGATTCACTTAAGCCCACACTTTCAGAACTAGAGATCTCTTTATTTTCCTCTTGGCTGGGTCAATCTGACTTTGGCTGCATGATCACACATCACTACTGGGTGCTACCATTTTTAGGTTAGAATATGTGACTTTCCTAATGTAAAAAAAAAAATCAGGTAGTCCTGTAGCTGATCATTAAGTTAAACTTTATATACAACTTTTCATAAACTGAGAAATATCTTTATTAATATGCAGCATCTGTGTCATTACTAAGTTACTATAACAACAAAGATGAAATATTGCCCAAGTTAGTCTCCCCCTGCCCCAACCTCTCCTCCCAGTTTTGTGTGAGCGTTCAATTGGGAGCTTTTTCCATGGTGATTTTCAGCTTCCTTACTTCTAGGCACATCTCTCCTCCTAATACTGACCCGCTTTGGATGATATCTGATTATTAGTTTTCCCACTGTGCTGTTTAGAGTCACGTATTTCCAAGTAAATGAACTGAGGGTCATGTAGTAGGTAAGGGCAGGATGTTTTATTACCCACACTAAATTACAGATGTTGGAAAACAAAGCTGAAAACTCTTGTGTATTTGTGTCTATATTGACATCTGAATGCTCAACCAATTATTGCTTTTTTTGGGGGGTGGGGGAGGGAGGTTAGAGATGGAGTCTCACTGTTGCCCAGGCTGGTCTTGAACTCCGGGGCTCAAGCAGTCCTCCCACTTCAGCCTTCTAAAGTGCTGGAACTATAGGCATGAGCCACCACACCCCTATTACTGCCTTCTTTAAAAATCTTTTTCAGGGGCATAGATGTTAATTAACCCATCTGGTTGTTGTGTTTTGGTAGAGAAGCTGTCAGAGGGAATGACATCAAAAAGGAAACAAGAATGTTTAATAGAACCAGGAAAAAAGCATCTGTACAATCTAAAGTACCTACGGATGGAATAATCTACAGACAAGGCCAATGTAACCGGAACAGGATATTGTAATAAAACCATCCAGTTACCATCAATTTATATCGAGGTAGGTGCTGAGCAAACTGAAGCAGTTTGTGATCCTTCTTCCAAACTAGCCACCCCTGAGACTACTACCCCATCCTTGTCACCACCTCCAACAGCTGTCTCACCAGAGTTTGCCTATGTCCCAGCTCAGTTTGCTGCTCAGATATTAGGTCAAGTTTCATCTATTCATTCTGATCAATCTGATGTTTTAATGGTGGATGTGGCAACCAGAATGCCTATTGTTATCAAGGAGGTACTGACCTCAGAGGCTGCTGAAGATGTCATGGTGGCTGCTCCTTTTGCATGTTCTGGAAAGGTGCTAAAAGTGCAGGTTGTGGGCCAAAAGTCTGTCCATGTAGATTTGGGTTATACCTAAAGAAAATGAGGCTGAGCCATCAACAGCTTCCTCAGTCTCTTTGCAGGATGAACAAGAACCTCCTGCTTATGATCAAGCTCCTGCAGTCCCTTTGCAGCCTGATAACTGGGGGTTATGTCAACTGTTTGTATATCATCTGTCTATAACAATGTGCCTGTGACTGAAGGAGTTATGAGTTACTTATATTGAGCAACTGCCAGAACAAATAGTTAACCTTTTTACTGATCAAGTTGTTTGTCTTAAAATGAGCAGTCACCACCAGTTAGTCCCAATCTGTAGAGTCTGTAAAACTTGCACAGTTGGAGGAGAATGCAAAATATTCCTAGTATAGGTGAAGGCAGAAGGAACAGCTCTGCTCTCTGACACATCTGCGAAAGGTCAGCCTGAGGCACCTACACAACCCCGGGATGCAGAGGGCACTATCAACATAGGCTCTGAGAAACCTCTGCACCTTGAAGTGGAGATCGCTTCAATAGTCTCTGACAATCCTGGGCAGGTGGAGTCTGGGGAAAACTCTGCACGCAAGGACATGGAAGGCAAAGCTGTGCTCTCTGGGGAAGCTGCAGAAGCAGTATACTCCGGTACATCTGTAAAGTCATCTAGTGGCCCCTTCCCCCTGCACCAGAAATCGAACCAGAAGGGGAAGCAACAGCTGAATAAGGTTTGATGAAGCCAGGTAAGACAATCGGATATTCCCATTACAAATTGCATTTCATGTGACATCTGTATTTCAGGTAGCCATCTATGTAGGCTCCCTGCAGACTGGTCCGTCTTTATTTTCAATGTTTTTTAAATGCCAATGCTATTTAAAGGCTTTGTTGTATTTGAGATTCTACTACAATGAGAGGAATTATTTTAAAGTGATGTCCCCAAAGCCTGGCCTCAAAGTTTGGTCATCTAGCACTTTAGTGTTATTCTTTTGGACATATCATATAATCAACAACATTATAGCCTGTTGTCAGGTACAAAATATATTCATGTAATCTGAATATGCTGATTGCAAAACTCTAATTAAGGGGTGTTGGTTTGAAATTTTCCTCTTGTGAATCTAAAGTTAAACTACAGCAGTGCATTTACATAGGCTATGACATTTTAAAAAGTGAAAAAATGGTAGTGTGACCGCTTTTGCACTGAGTCAGGAGAGCTCTGTAACCAGGTTTGGGGTGCTGGGCCATGTGTTTGTTTTCTGCCCATTCCTTTTGCAGAAATTCTCTCAACCCTGACTCTTAACCAAGCTAGAATGATTCAAAAAGTGTTAGCAAAGCAGGTGTTCAGAAAAGATCACATTTTGTCTGGCAGTGTGACAGAGATTCTGCACAGCAGGAAAGGCAGAGGACAGCTCTGGGAGTGGAGCGTGTGAGACTGGTGCAACTTACCATTATGCACGCCAGGTAACTGGTTATGGCCCTGGCGGCTTTGGTACCACTAGGACTTCTTTCTTTGAAAGGACATTTTAAATACTTCAGAATAGTATCAAGTGGCAAAATTAGTATATTTGAAATTTTAAAAGAAACCACACTTTTGGGGAACTTTATAAAACCTTTATTTAGCATCACGTAGATTATATCATTTGTTAACTTCAAGACAGCAATTAAAATCATGTACTGGCAGCTACCTAAGGCCCCTGGGAGCAATATGTCTGTCTGGGGTTTGGGTGGATAAATACTATAAAATTAATGTACCCCAATTAAAGGGGTAAAGCTACTGTACAAGTCTCCACACATATTTTAAGTACACAGGTGCCTTGCAAACTTGAAATGCAGAAGATATCCTTTTATATAATTTGGTGCTTACATAAATGAGCGCAACTTAATTTCTCTCGTGGTATTTGCCACTGGAAGTGGAAGCATTGAACAAGGTTTGTCATTATGCAATGGTCGTTAAAATCTATTTCTAGGGCATTTTTGTGACTTGCTAGATTTTATACATATTTTCAGTTCAAATGTAAACAAACATTTTCATGATACTGACTGCAGAAAAGTAAATTCAGAACACTAAGTAAACGAAATACTTTACTAGTTTAATTCTCTAGAATTTTCAAATCAGAAAAACCTATTCTGAATATTCAGGCTTTTTTCTTGTTGGCAGTTGGAAGAGGTAAAATTGGGAAGATTAGTGTGAATGAAAGCCATCTTATCAATGGAGTCTTCACAAAAACCTGTACATTAGACTTCTACATTTGAGCACATAAACATTGTATAGGAGGAGAGTTCTAAATATGTCAAAGGTTACAGCTAAAACATTCAAGCATGACACCATAAAAATATTCCCCAGCAGTTTTACCTCTATATAAAATAGTATTCCAAATAAGTACATTTTGTAGCAATTTTTTTTCCTAAGAGTTTCATTACCAGTATCAGCTTACACCCTACTTTTTGTTGGGTGAAATGCGGTGATCTCATGAGTGTTTTTTCTTTTTTTAAATATAACTAGAGGCTGGGTACAGTGGTTTATGCCTGTAATCCCAGCACTGAATGTCAGAGGGTGAGGCAGGTGGATCACGAGGTCAGGATATCGAGACCACTCTGGCCAACATGGTGAAACCCCATCTCTACTAAAACTACAAAAAGTAGCTGGGCATGGCAGCACATGCCTGTAGTCCCAGCTACGTGGGAGGCTGAAGCAGGAGAATTGCTTTAACCCAGGAGGTGGAGGTTGTAGTGAGCAGAGATTGCACCACTGCACTCCAGCCTGGGCGACAGAGCAAAACTCCGTCTCAAAACAAAGTAGAAACCAAGGGAAAAAATTTAAAAACATAGGTTTAAGACTTGCTTAGAGATTAGCCAAACACCCTGACCTGTATGCACTTTACTAAATGGCAGACAAATTGAAGTACTTTCTGTCCCAGTAGCTGCCAGAGTAAATCCAATCCTGTGCTCCATTGCAGGGATTAGGACCTTGATGGAACCACCTGTTAAAAAGGACAAGACAAAATCACACGCTGTTTGTTCACTAGCTTGCAGTATTTTTCTATTGCATCAATTGATTCTGTGAGTGAGATTTCCAAAGAGATGCTGAAGTGTGCTGTTTTTTTGCTTAGGGAACAGGTCTGTAGAATAATATTCCAAAAGGGGTGAAAGGATACGGATTTCCCATCAGCATCTAGCAAGCTCCTAGACAGAAGCAGGGTCTTATAATAGTATCCTCTAGCCAGGCTCTTGTTTTCCACAACAAGGCATTCTTTTAAATAGTAAGGAATAAATTAGGATAAGGAAATTAACATTTACAGCATACCTACAGCAGTATGTAAGGGATCTGGTTCAGAGTAAATGCCCCTCAAACTCTTAAAGCTCCATTTTACACATGAGAAGCTGAATGTCTAAGCAGTTAAATAACTTGCCCAACCTAGTAACTGACGGCAAATTTTAGGTTTAATGTTTAAGACCGTGATTTTTCTAATATACCATGATACACATAATCCAAAAGACATGAATAGACATTTCTCAAAATAAGACATAGAAATAGCCAACAGGATATGAGAAAATCTCAACACCAGTAATTATGAGGGAAATATGAATAAAAACCACAAGATACCATCCTGTACCAGTTAGAATGGCTATTATTAAAAAGAAAAAATAATATGCTGGCAAG
The DNA here is from genome assembly GCF_009761245.1 of Sapajus apella. NCBI lineage: Eukaryota > Metazoa > Chordata > Mammalia > Primates > Cebidae > Sapajus > Sapajus apella. Next base: position 26,626,778 of record NW_022436963.1, read on the forward strand.
GATGCAGAAAAAAGCAAGCTCATATACTGGTGGTGAGAATAAATTACAACAGCCATTATGGAAGACAGTATGGAGATTTCTTAAAAAACTTAACTACCAGACAATCTGGCACTCCCACTACTGAGTATCCAAAGGAAAGGAAGTCAGTGTATCAAAGGGATACCTGCATCCCCATGTTTATGACAGCATGATTCACAATAACAAAGACATGGAATCAACCTGTGTCCATCAATGGATGAAAGTCAGTGGAAGTAAGTTTTTTTCCAGGCCTGGAATAACTGCAGGGTTTGTGTTAGATAGGCCCTTACTCTGGGGTCACAGTGTCTGGCATCCCTACCTCGTCAGCATACAGTAGCCTGCCTAAGGGCTCAACCATGTACCTTGTCTTCCAGTCCTCTTCTGACTTGGACCTGTTTTTGCAGGCTGCTCTTTGTTTTTCCTCCACTATGTTGATCTAAAATAAGAACATCAATACAAACCATTAACACTATGCAGAGGATGCCAGGCACAGTATTAAGCACAATAACTTCGCAAGACAACCATCTACATGTATCAGCATCATCTCCCTTTTGTCAGAACACAAATACCAGAGTCAAATATCAAGCAAAAATTATAACAGATACCCGGTCTAGTAAGAGGCCGAGCTGGTATTGCAGATGCGGCATCTCTTTGACAGCCTATGCTCTCAACAACCTTGCCTTTACCAAAAACAACCTACTTATTCTTAAGGCCAAAACAACTGTGTTAAAATCCTTCAGTGAAAAATTGGTTTAAGAACTAAATAAATATGAAATTGTTCTAAATTCTTAGACCTCCTAGCACTCTTTCAGATTCCATTCTTAAGAAATTTAAACAGTTTTTTAAAACACTGTTGCTCTGTCTCACTTTTTGTCCACTGTGGCACTATGACATGTTGGCTGTGATGACATCATAAGAGGAGAGGATGTTGAGCTACATCCCTGGCTTGCAGATGCCAGTAGTCTCTCCCAAGAAGTGACAACCAAAGTCTTCAGACTTTGCTACATGTCTCTTTGTTGGGGGAAATGCCCCCCTTTTGAGAACCACTTAGTTGGAAGAAATTTAACACTGTACGATCAAAATGGGCTGGGTGCAGTGGCTTATGCCTGTAATCCCACCATTTTCGGAGGCTGAGATGGGTGGATCACCTGAGGTCAGTAGGTCCAAGACCAGCCTGGCCAACCTGGTGAAACCCCATTTCTGCTAAGAATACAAAAATTACTCGGGAGGTGGTGGCTGGTACCTGTAGTCCCCGTTAGGAGGCTGAGGTACGAGAATAGCTTGAACCCAGGAGGCAAAGGTTGCAGTGAGCTGTGATTGTGCCACTGCAACCTCTGCCAGCCTGGGAGACAGAGTGAGACTCTGTATCAAAAAAGAATGTTCTAACTGATACCTCATTTATCCTGATGTGATTATTACATATTGTATACCTCTATCAAAAATATCCCACATACTCCTTAAGTATATGCACCTACTTAAACCCATACACAAAAACATTTAAGTTATAATTAATCAAGGGGAGGCCACACTGAGGATGACAAGGTGCTAGGTAAGTTCTGAAATAGACAGTGACATAATTAAAATATGCCTCTGGCCATCTCCAGTATATTAAATTCTCAGGGGAATATTATTGCAACAATATGAGCTAATAATGTCTGCTCAGATTTTTAAAGTTACTGAATTTGAATGTTAATTCAAACTTAATCTCTAAGACTAAAAATGCTGGTACCCCATTGATTCTAACAATCACCAGTAATAACAAAGCATCCTTCCCCAACAAATGAGTCTTAACTGGTAGCTTTGGTGGATGTTAGTTACCTATCTCTCCATTTTCCGTGGCTCCGATGTCAGGCCATAACCTGCAGTCTGTCTTGGGAATCACTCTCCCTGTCTTTGTCTACTTCATTCAAAACCATTGCAAAACGAGTAAAATTATACATCTGAAAAGCAGCAAAAGGCATAATGCAAAATGGAAAGCCCCATAAGTAGAAGAGGGCTGATTTGACAATGACCCCCTCCTTTTTGTGGTAACAGTGGTCAGTCTTTCTCAGTTCATACATATCTAAATATTTTCACCAAAATCTGCACCCTCTGTGGGTATCTGTCTCAAAAAAAATCTCAAAGCAAGCTTTGCAGAATAAGTATCCTCTATCATGATCCACTTTAATCAGAACTCTAAGCAAAAACCAACATTCTTTTATATTCATTAACTCTTTCCTTGCTGGGTCTGGAGGACTGGTCCTGACTAGGTTGCACCAGCTTATATTTAACAAGGACCAATTTTATGGCTGGTTATTTAAGAAGCCCCACTGAACTCCTACACAACACATCCTCCCAGCTAGATGCCAGAGGGATGGAGAGCATGATGCACTCATAATGCCCTGAGCTCACGCAAGAAGGAAGCACCTGGGAACCAGTGGGGACTCAGAATGCCAACCTGCCTGTCTCCATGCTGCCTGGGCTGGCCCTGCACATGCCAGGAAAGACCATCACAATGCCTAACACAGACAGTGAGCCCACAGGCAGCAAGCCCCATCTCACCTGGGCAGAATTTTGAGGCGATGGGGCTATCTGCCACAGTGAAGAGGGAGAAGAAAATAACATAATTAAAGAAAAATTGCCGGAAAGAGAAGCAGAAATTTTCTTTTATAAGCAACCTTCCCTGAGTCCTTCCCCCTCCCATAGAATTGCATCCTGCTTTGCAAGTTTTTTAAGTTTACAAATTCTTGTATTCTAGTTCCCTAGAGCTGATAACTAAGTTTCTGTAATATCGTGAAGGTCATTAAGAATGCCCAAGCAGGCTGTACTCCCACCTTCTCAGCATTGTAACAGAAGGCAATAGATAAGGCCCATGCTAGAATCCTTGAGCTCTACAGATAGCAAACATCTGGGTTGCATAGCAACAGTCATATATATGTAAGCCCAAGTTAGGTGCCTCATGTTGCTTGATAAATGGCCTTTGTTTTACATTTGCAAACACGTTTGAGTGCCACTATGTACTTCAAGTATAAAAAGTCAAGCCCTGTCTTTGTTAAGATCTCAGCCCTTTTGGATCCAAATCCAAGCTGGGCCAGTGTACACCTAAAATAAACTCCTTCTGCAACCTCAATGGTCTCTCCAGTCTCTAAAATTCTGCAACACTTCTGGGACTCATCCAGGATCGAAGACAATAGGCTTGCTGTCTCCTTTGCCTTTGCAGGGCCAGGGCCCCGGGCCAAGGGATACCTGAGACCCCAGGCACCACCAGGAGGCCTCTCCCAAGAAGAAGATTGGCTCTCTTGAGCCCTGGTGCCCTCCCCCAGACAGCACAATGGAATTGGGAAAAGGCTACAGGACAACTCCAGGATCAGAGCGCTTCAAGAACCACAGTAAGACATTTGAGGCTTGAAGAAGGGGAAGGAAAAAGGGAATGGAAGTCCACAGCTCCAGTCACCTTCTGGGGATGTAACTAACCTGACCTAGCAGTGCTAGGGGAAGCAAGAGTGGCTAGCTGATTCAAGTGAAACTCACCTAACTAGAACCTGATCAGTTCCAAGGAAGTGATTACTAATCCAAACCAGTAGGGCTAGGGAAAGCGAGAGTGACTCGCCAATTCAAAGGAAAATCACATACCCATCAACACTGGAAGCAAGAGTGGCTTGCTAGGCCAACTTAGTAAGGAAGCCAAGTAGCAGGAGTGGAAAACTGGGAAGGGGGGGTGTTTGGGTGTTTGAAAGTAAAAGAAAGAGACGGCTCCAGGAGGAGCCAAAATGGGGAGTGACGTGTGAGAGCTGCAAGTCCCTTAGTGTGGCCTGTACGCTCCAAGTGAGTGGGGCCAGCTGCAGTCAGGGGCAATCCTGCGTATGGCTAACAGGAGCTGCCCTACAACTGCAGCAGTTGTAGGGGAATAAGGTACTCTCCTAGCTAGAACGGCATCTGAAATACCCCCTCCTACTCAAATCAGGGTGATGGCTTAACTCGTCTGAAGTAAAAGGTGTCAAAACCTACACCATTGGAATTCATGTTAAGGAACTTTAAGAAGGGTTTTGGAGGAGATTATGGTGTCAAACTGACTTCTCAGAGGTTAAGAACTCTGTATAAACAAGACTGGCCTTCTTTCAGTGTCACGTGGCCCGCTAAAGGGACAATAGCTTGTGAGGTGGCTGGCTGTGTGTATAGAGTAGTAACTGGGATCAGAGAACAACCTAGACCTCCTGATCAATACCAATACATTAACTCCTGGCTAAATGTGGTCCAATTAAATCCCAAGTGGCTGCAGCCCTGCCAGGCAGTATACTATAAAACTTTAGTTGCTGGAGCAGAGCCAAAGGTAGCAAAGGGAAACCACAGTGCTCCTCACCCACAGAGTAGGGGAGGGAGTGCTGATAAAACAAAAACCCATCCTACAGGCCCCTCCAGAGGAGAGAGAATGCCCACCCACCTATGTGTCAATACATCCATCCTTGGCTAACCTAAGGCAAGGTGATAGGGGAAGCACCTGGAGAATCAGATTCAGACAGAAGTGACATTCCAATGTCATCCCTTAGCAAGGAATGAAAAGGCATGTCCATGGAAGTCAGGGAAAAGGAAAGGGACAATTCCCCTAGTCAGCTCCAGTTTGGCTGCACCCAAGCTTTACAAGCGTCTCTCCTGGAGACTAGGTCCCAAATTTACCATGACATTGAGGGCCAAGTCAGATGGGGAGAAAGGCTCTTTACTCACGAGCCCTTCTCCACCACTGACCTCCTAAATTGGAAACAACATACTCCCTCTTACATGGAGAAATCCCCAAGTCATCACAGATTTAATACAATCCATTTTCTTAACCCACAACCCCACATGGGCAGACTACCAGGAGCTCCTGTTAACACTGCTTAATACAGAGAAGTGGCATAGAGTAATCCAGGCAACTCTCCAGTATCTGGAGAGAAATGCCCCAGCAGGTACAGTTGATGTCTGCCAATATGCGGAGGAACACTATCCATTGATCCCTAATGGGACCCCAATGAGGCAGAGGGGTAACAATCCCTGTAAGCATTTCGGGAGCCACTTCTAAATGGAATCAAGGCAGAAGGGAAGAAGGCCCTGAATATGGGGAAAATTTAAGAGGTCCGTCAGAAGGCAGATAAGAGCCCCAATGAGTGTTATGAGAGGCTGTGTGAGGCATATCAACTCTACATCCCATTGGACCCATAAGTGGCAGGAAATCATTATATGGTGAACACAGCCTTTGTTAGTCAGGCACAGAGTGGTATCAGCAGGAAACTCCAAAAGCTAGAAGGGTCTAAAGGCATGAATGCCACTCAGCTCACACAGGCGGCCCACAAAGTGTTCATTAACTGTGAGGAGGCGGCCAAATGGGAGCCCAAAAGAGAAGCGGATCAGAAGCTTGAAAGGAAAGCAGATATGCTGGCCACAGCTCTCACAGAAAGCGGGGCAAATGCAGCAAGAAGACATGGGCGAAGTCACGAGTGAGGGAGAGGTTAAACCCAAAAGAACTTTGAAAACTGACCTAGACTAGAGAGAAACCAGTGTGCGATATGAAAAAAAAAAAAAAAAAAAAAGGCACTGGAAAAATAAATTCCCAGAAAGGGATACAGTTAACAATGATCAAAGTCAAAGAAGGGCTCAAAAGCTGATCTAACTGGCCTGGCAGGGGCCCAATACTATGAGAACTAAGACAAACTGGGCTCCATTTCTCTAGGCCCCCAGGAGCCTGTAGTCAAGATAGAAGTAAGGAGCCAAGAAATAAATTTTATGGTAGACATAGGTGAACACTCATCAACACGTTTGCTACTCTAATTAGAGCCACAGAAGTGGCAAAGAAAAGTGCCTTTTGCTGGTCAAAGAGGTGTGTTATAGGAGGACGGAAAGTCTGGCATAAATTCTTATGCCTCCCAAATTGTCCAGTTCCCCTGCTAGGGAGAGAGCTACTCCAAAAGCAGCAGGCTCAAATTTCCTTCAGACCAGAAGGGAATGCAACTTCAGATCTCACCTGGCCAGCAGCAATGATACTAGCTCTAACTGTGTCACAGGCTGAGGAGTGGAGGCTGCATACTAGGGGAACACAAGGGCTGGACCATCCCTTAACCCTAGAAGAAGAAACTATACTAGTCAGGCTAACACATTTCCGGAAGTCTGGGCTGAAAATAACCCACCTGGTCTGGCTGTAAACCATTCCCTAGTGATAGTAAAGCTGAAACAAGGTGCCACCTCTGTCTGGCTTCATCAATACCCTTTGCCTCAAGAAGCTGTTAGGGGTGTATGGGAGCACATAGAGGGACTCCAAAAGCATGGTATACTAGTAGCATGTCAATCACCCTGGAATACTCTGCTTCTACTGGTGTGGAAGCCAACACCAACTGGAGGAGTATGTAACTATAGAGTAGTGCAAGAATTGCGAGCCGTAAATGGGGCTGCAGTCATTTCACCCAGTAGTGCCAAACCCTGATACATTAATAACTCTTACTACGGCAGGCGCCGCCTGGTTTACAGTCCTAGATCTAAAGGATGCCTTTCTGTGCCTCCGCCTGGCACCAGTAAGTCAACCATTATTTGCCTTCTAGTGTGGCAGTTTTCAGCTCACTTGGACCAGACTTCTGTAAGGGTTTAAGAACTCTCCTACAATCTTTAGGGAAGCATTAGCAACAGACCTTAAAGCTTACACTCCTCCCAACAAGGAGTGTGACCTATTGCAGTATGTAGATGATCTTTTACTGGCGGCCTGTACCCTAGAAGATTGCCACTTAGGGACAAAAAGATTACCAGTTATGGAAGGTGGGATATAAAGTGTCAAGAAAAAAGGCCCAAGTTTGTTTAAGGAGAGTTAGCTACCTGGGGTTTCACCTAAGCCAAGGGAAGCAAAAGTTAGGGCTATCCTGGATAAAGGCATCTATAGCCTTCCAACCCCAACCTGCAGGCAACACACAAGAGAATTTTTAGGGTCAGCAGGGTTCTTCTGTATCTGGATTCCAAACTTCTCACTCATAGCAAAGCCCTTGTATGAAGCCACTAGAACGGGGGAAGGAACTCTTCCTTCAGGGAACTGAACAGGAGAAGATATTTAACCCAATTAAGCAGGGCTTAACTGAGGCCCCTGCTTTGGGACAACCAGAAATGGCCAAGTCTTTCTTCCTATACATACACCAGTGGAAAGGAATGGCTATTGGAGTCTTAAGCCAAGTCCTAGGATCTTGGCACTACCCAATAGCCTACTTATCCAAGCAACTATATGTAGTGGCACAAGGATGACCCCCGTCTTAACGTGTTAGCCACCACAGCCATGCTGATAAAGCAGCAACACCGGAAGCTAAAGGAAATAGAAAAGCAGACAGGGAGGCTAAGCGGGCAGCCGTAGGTGGGTCCCACCCTCCCGCATAGAGGCTACGAAGGTTGCCTGAGCCATGACCCTCCTCCCAGAGACACGGTGTTCAGAGACTCCAAATTACTCTCCAAATGAAAAAGGCCTGGTTTGCTCAGGAAAGTGAGAGATTTACTAAAGGAGGGTGGTAGAAGTTTGCAGATGGGAAGTTAGCCATTCCAAAGTAATATCCCCTAAATTTGTAAAACACTTCAACCAAGGAATTCATATGGGAAAAACAGCATCAGAAGCACTGTTAGGACGCCACTTCAGTCTGCCACGGCTCACTGGCATCTCCCGAGCCGTTTGTGAACAATGCTTAACTTTTGCCCAGAACAACCCTTGGCAGAGGCTAACTTGGCCCCCAGGAATTCAAGAAGTAGGGGCAGTACCTTGCAAAAATTTTATTGGAGATTTTTTAGAGCTGCCCCTGGCAAGAGGCTATCACTGTATGTTAGTCTGTACCTACTCAGGTTGGGTAGAGGCTTTCCCCACAAGGACAGAAAAGGCACGAGATGTAACTAAAATATTGCTAAAAGACATTATCCTCGGATTTGGGCTACCTTCAACTATAGGATCAGACAATGGCCTAGGACTTGTAGCCAAAATTGTCCAAAACCTAATATGGCTGTTAAAAATAAACTGGAAACTGCACACTGCCTATCACCCACACAGCTCAGGAAAAGCTGAGCACATTAATTGAATGCTCAAACAGCTATTAAAGAAACTCTGCCCGGAAACCCATCTGTGGTGGGATCAGGTCTTACCCGTGGTCCTCCTCTGAGTCAGGTGTACCCCCACCAAACGAACGATATTCATCTAATGAAATTCTGTTCGGCCGGCCACCCCCGATCATAACCCAAATTAAAGGGGACATCAGAGTGCTAGGAGAATTAACCCTTAGAAATCAGGTACAGGCCTTAGGAATAACTATGCAGAAAATACAGGGTTGGGTTTGAGAAAAATTACCTATCAGTCTAACAGATCCTGTGTATCCCTTGAAATCCGGGGATTCAGGCTGGTTCAAGAAGTGGAACCCATCCACAATGGGGCCAACATGGGATGGAACCCCTGTTGTAATGTTTTCCACCCCAACTGCTGTTAAACTTGCAGGCTTAGGACCATGGATACACCACAGCCAGTTAAAGCCAGCAACAGCCCAGGAAAAGTGGACCAGTAAGCAGGATCCCGAGCACCCAACCACACTGATCCTGCAATGAGACCAAGCTGCCAGCAGGAGCAACAGCCCTGCTCTAGTCACACAACCAGAGGCCGACTAGTCCACACACTGCTGAAGCTTGGGAACTCATCAAAAGTAAATATGGATAAAAATCTTAAGCCTAATTGCTATCTTAGTATTGTTAACTATTCTGTTACTATGCTATCATCTTTGCCAACCCCTGTGTCCCAGAAAAGATTCATTCTGTCCCTGTGAAGTGGTATAGAAATGTTAATTTTTACTTTATTATTGTTAACTTCAATATCTGTACAAAAGGAAGGGCAACCGGTAGACGAACGTACTTACTGCCGGCAAACTACTTAAACTGGGAATACGGCTGTTAAAACCTTGCTGTATCAAACATAAGTGTACAGGGACTCAGGGGCTTGTACTTACAATCAACTTACTCAGTTTGTAACACAGGCAATGATCCACCGTATATGCGTTATGATCCCAAGTTAGAGCGTGGAACTTGGTTTGAGGTCCTAGATAAGTCAATAGACGGGTACCTACCAAATCAGACCAAAGTCTCCCTTACCCATGAGAAGAACATAAATCTGTACTTTAATTTCTGTCAGACAACATTGACATGGACAGCTTGGCCCAATAAGGTATAACACAGGATGTGGCACTCATTGTTACACACCCAATCCTGATTGTCCACATCCTACTTGCTTAGAAACCTACTGCTGATATTGCCACACACACATACCCCAACTGCCAAAAAACTACCACCAAATGAAATCATATTTATGAAAATACTAACAAAACCAAATTGTAAGGCAAACAGCTGCCATCCTGTAACCCTTACAATCCTCGAGCCAGACATGTCCATGTGGAACACAGGCTACTGCATCACAATGCATTTAAGTAATAAAAAAACAGTCACTTTAAGGCTTGGAACCTTCCAGCTCAACACCATTTCTGAGTTTTCAGGTCACTTTACGGAAACTATAAAAAAACTATCCAAGAGGTTCTTGAACCCCCTCCAGTAGCCAGTAATCTGTTTGCTCAACTGGCTAAAAGTATAGCTAATAATCTAGGTGTTTCCTCTTGTGGTGGAATGCAGTGGCCATGGGAAGCAAGACAAGTAACGCCTCAAGAAAACGTTACTTAACCCTACCTCTCCCAGACCGGCACCCAAGTGTTCAAGCATCTGGCTCTTAAAAATTTCTATAGTCAGGATGTACTGTATTGCCTTCTGGGGGGACACTTTTGTTAACCCAGGAGAATTGGCTTGTTTAAGGCAGCAATATTATAACCAAACAGTGGGAAAAACTTTGTGGCAGGGCAAGAATAAACAAGGTAAAACTACCTCCAGATTGTGATGCTACAACCCATTTTCTTACTTCCCAGCTTTAAACCACTCCTGGTATCAACCTGAAGCACCCAATAGGTGGCAGGCACCCCCTGGCCTTCATTGGATTTGCCGGCAGTTAGCATATCGGCAATTACCAGCTAGCTGGACAGGAGCCTGTATACTAGGGACAATCACACCATCCTTCCTATTCCCTTTACAGCTAGGAGAAACTCTAGCATACCCTGTTTATGATGAAGTGAAAAACAGAAGTAAAAGAAGTGTAAACATCAGAGGAAGTATAAAAATAGGAGACTGGAAAGACACTGATTGGACACCTGAAAGAATTATTCAATATTATGGGCCAGCTACTTCAGCACAAAATGGGTCATGGGGATATGGTACTCCTATTTATATGCTTAATTGCATTACAAGGTTACAAAGCAGTGCTTGAAATCATTACCAGTGAAACTGCACAAGCTTTAGAGCTGTTAGCTGTACTATCCACAAAAATGAGAAATGGTATTTACCAAAACAGACTAGCTTTATATTATCTCCTGTCCCAGGAAGGAGGTGTATGTGGAAAGTTTAACCTAACTAACTGTTGCTTAGAAATTGATAATGAAAAAGCTGTCATGAAAATAACTGCAAAAATGTGAAAGTTGGCCCACGTCTCAGTTCAAACTTGGAAGCCTGGATGGTCACCACTCTCCCTCTTTGGAGGTTGGCTGTCATCTTTTGGAGGATTTAAAACACTAATAGGAGGGTTCGTGATTATTCTAGGTAGGTGCTTAATCCTCCCATGTCTCTTGCCTCTCTTGTTTCCAAGCATACAGTCAACCATAAAAGCAGTAGTAGCTAGGCATACCAACACCCAAATAATGGCCTTAACTAATTATCAACCTGTCCCCCCGGAACTATCACCACCTGGCTATGAGTTGCTTGGAGGCAATGAGCTCATCAAACTTATTTAAATTTTTTCCTTAAGTAAACCAAAAAAGGAGCCAGAGTGACTGGGTGAAACAGATTAAGTTAACTCAGCAGCATCTCAGTAAATACAAAAGGCTACATCCTCTATCAAGGTAATTCAAAGGTGTATCAAGGCAAAGCTCTCAAAGGCCTGCAATCAGTGTCAAGAAATTTTATCTAAACCTCCTCATCAGGACTACCATGGCATCCTCTCTAGCCCCAGAAGATGGCTGGCTAGCCAATGCTAAGTAGGATTCCTCAAGGAAGGAACAACCTAAGACAGGCACAGGTGCACAGGGGCATAAACGCCAAGGCAAGAAAAAGGCCCTGACACTATACCTGACTGGAGGTCCTACGCAGAGCAGCCCCAAAGTGTGCCTACCCTCTATGAGTCATCCCAAAGTAAAAGAAAGTAAAACTTTGGTCTAAAGAATCAAGATGCAACTTACATAAAAGGCAATTAAAACGTGTCCTACCCAGGTAACTCTCTCCTACATATAATTTAGTACTATCTTCAAAGAGGAGGCCATGATAGTCATGTGTTCTAGTAAAAGTATTACTTATATAAAATGCACCAAAGGGGGGCATGAAGAGGGCAGAGAAAAACTGATAAAACACCATAATATAAAAATAAAATTAATACAGGAAAGAGAAGCAGAATTTTTCTTTAATAAGCAAACTTCCCTGAGTCCTTCCCCTTCCCATGGAATTTTATTCTGCTTTGCAAGTTTTATAAGTTTATAAATTCTTATCTTCTGGCTCTCTATAGCTGATAACTAAGTTTCTGTAACACAGCGAAGGTCATAAGAAATACCCAGGCAGGTTGGACTCCTGCCTTGTAGGAGCTGTAACAGAAGGCAGTAGATAAGGCCCGTGCTAGAATCCTTGAGCTCTGTAGATAATGAACATCGGGGTTGCATAGCAACAGTCATATGTAAGCCCAAGTTAGTTCCTGTCATTGCTTGATAAGTTGCCTTTGTTCTACAACTGCAAACTTGTTTTAGCACCACTGTGTACTTGATGTATAAAAAGTTAAGCCCTGTCTTTGTTAAGGTCTCAGCCCTTTTGGATCCAAATCCAAGCTGAACCAGTGTACACCTAAAATAAACTCCTGCAACCTCAGTGATCTCTCCAGTCTCAAATTCTGCAACAGGAGAAGACTTCCAGGGATAATGAATACACTTTCAGAATCTGGCACTGGCATTTAATCTAACTCCTCAGAAGTGCTCATCTAGAAAAACCAACCCATAACAACATTGAAGGAAAAGGTTTTAAGATATAGTCAAGTACCACATAATGACATTTCAGTCCTTACAACAGACTATCTATGATAGTAGTCCCCCAAGGTTACAGTTGCGCATGTACAGAAATCTGCTATATGGTATTTGATATTGGCATTGCAGATCAAGTAGGGGAAATGACTGATATTCATTAACAGTTATGGGACTTTTGGCTTTCCACATGAAAAAAAAAGATATAAACAAAAATACAAACACCATCTAAGTTTGTGTAAGTAAACTGTATGAGAGTCACACAATGACGAAATCAACTGATGATTTCTCAGAACATATCCCTATCCTTAGTAAAATATATATACACACTTCGAAATTGTAAACCATCATTTATTGTGCATCACTAGAATATGAACTACATGAGGGCAGGGACACTGTGACTCTAATTCTTATATCCTTACTTTTAACACAGCGTGGGAAGCCAACGGATACCTGCTGAATGCCCGAGTGGGTGCGAAGAGTCTCATGAGCTTCATGTGCTATGCCATTTAGTGTTATCTCCATTTAAGTCATTATCATAATCACTATTTCCTGTAGTGTTTTATGTTTTTAAGGCTTGTTTCCTTTTTAAAGACAAAATAATTCATTTGAGTATTTATTATTTTTGAGATAGGGGCTTGCTCTGTTGCCCGGGCTGGAGTGCAGTGGAGCAATCACAGCTCACTGTAATCTCAAACTCCTGGGTTCAAGACATCTTCCTGCCTCAGTCTCCCAACTAGCTCTGGGACTACAGGTGCGTGCCACCAAACCTGGCTATTTTTTTTTTAAATGTTTTTATGGAGATGAGGGTCTTGCTATGATGCCCAAGCTGGTCTTGAACTCTGTCTCAAGCAATTCTCTCACCTCTGCCTCCCAAAGCATCATTTGAGTATTTACTGAGGAACTTCTGGAGGCCCAGCACTGGGGTGCTGGAAAAGCACAGTCACTGCCTGACTTTCGTGGAGCTCACACACTAGAGAGGAACAATCTGAGAACAACAAAAGGTTATATTCTTGGGGAAGTCAACTAAATTTATCAATAGCACAAAAACAGGAGGGATCCCAAATGCATCTGATGAAAAGACAATTTACAAAGATATTAGGCTACATGGGAAGCCAGTATTTCCCCGTGGCTCCAGCTATGCTAGTGCTCTATGTATGTGGTCTTAATGCAACAACCCCTCGAGGAGATGTCATGACTGCTGTTTTAGACATACGGAATTAAGGCTTTGGAAGGGCAATCGTACCAGCATCACACAGTGAGCTAATCTACAACTACAGGTTGAGATGCATTCGGTGAATATGCAGTTTACAAAACAGCACAGAGGTGACAACACCAATGACACAAACTTCCTGCAGCATCTGTGCTCAGGAATGTCAGAAATCCATGGCAGGCAGATGCACACAGGAATGAGAGAAACTAGAAAAGCAGTGATGTGTGAGAATACCTGCTCTCTCCAAGTGGGGAAAATACTCTTTCACAGACTGGGAATTTAGGGGATTTAAGAAATGTTCTCTGGAATTTCGCCAACATTCTTGGCCATCCCTACTCTGTGAAGAGAGCGAAACTCTGTCTCAAAAAAAAAAAAAAAAACTGATGTTTAGTTAACAAACCACAGTGTTTGTTTTTTTAAAGCCGACAGCACCTAGTATTTCCAGGTGGTCTCCCATCCAAGTCCTAACCAGGCCTGATCCTGCTTTGCTTCCAAGAGCTGATGAGATCAGGCATGTTCAGGGTGGCATGGCCATAGACTGTTTTGCTGTAACTGAATATTACTATAAAATACAAATCAGATTTTCTATTTTTTTGAGACAAGGTCTCACTCTGTCACTCAGGCTGGAGTGCAGTGGTGTAATCATGGCTCACTGCAGCCTCAACCTCCAGGGCTCAAGGGTTCCTCCCACCTCAGACTCCAAAGTAACTGGGTCCACAGGCATTGGCCACCACACCTGCCTAATTAGTTTGTTTTTTTGTAGAGACAGTGTCTCACTATGTTACCCAGGCTGTTCTTGAATTGGCTGCAAACAATCCTCCCCACTTAGCCTCCCAAAGTGCTTGGAATACAGGGCATGAGCCACAGTGCCCAACCAAATCAGGTTCTTTAACGAAATAGACTTCCTTGCAGAAGAAAGATTTTTCGACTTATTAGAATTCTTGTTTCCTAGTTTATGGCAATGTATTTTTTTTTTTTTTTTTTTGAGAGGGAGTCTCGCTGTTGCCTGGGCTGGAGTGCGGTGTTGCCATCTTGGCTCACTGCAACCTCTGCCTCCCAGGTTCAAGAGATTCTCCTGCCTCAGCCTCCTGAGTAGCTGGGATTACAGGCACCTGCCACCATGCCCGGCTAATTTTTTTTTGTATTTTTAGTAGAGATAGAGTTTCACTATGTTGGCCTGGCTGGTCTTGAACTCCTGACCTTGTGATCCGCCTGCCTCAGCCTCCCAAAGTGCTGGGATTACAGGCATGAGCTACCGTGCCTGGCCAACAATGTATTTTAATTAGCGAACATTTTAGCAAACAAAGTCTATGCTATTCAACATGTAAAATAGAAATTTTACCTTTTATCTTGAATGTAGCCTTCAACTTTGTGTAATTCCTTACCAAAAAGGCCACATGGCTTAAAAGTCAAAACACATGTCCCCGGTCCTATAAAAAAAATTACGTCCAGATTATCATTTATTACCAAAACAGCAGTAGAGAAAAATAACCGTGATAACTTTCCTAGCAGCAGGTACTGCTTACAGATTTACTCTGTGACACAGGCTCCACACTTAAGTGATAATGATTTATCCTTGATTGGTAAAGTTCCCAACATAAAAAAAAGGTATGTGAGGTGCACAAAGAATACGTGACTTGCCTAAGGTCACAGAGTAGACTGGGAGCCTTGCTCTTTCTTGTAACTCCTATGCCCCATCTCCCTGGCCCCCACTAAAGAAAGGAAGCAAAATGAGCTAAGATTGGAATTAAGGTTCACAGAAGCTGGGGAAGCTTAGTTCACTCAATCTTCCTTAATCAGAGACTTTAGTGAACCCCCTTTATTATATAAATGGACTTCTAGCCATTCAAGAGTTTAGTTACATTGCCTGATTCTTAAATTTTCATCAACCTGTTCTGGAGGTTTTCTTTAAACACAAACAAAACAAAAAAAACTGAAGTCCACTAAAACTGCTTGATGAAAGTGAAGGAATGGATAAAGTACCCCAAAGTGCCTTACTTGTGGTTTATGACTTCCACATTGCCATACTGTTCAATCCAGAGTTTACCCACAATGATATTAGGCACACGGAAGGTGAGATTTATCCATATTTATGCTTGATTCTATCTAAAAAACCAAACTGAACCCAGAAAAGTGAGAGGTGTCACTTTGTTTAAAAAGTACAATTCCTCCAAATGCCATTACTCAGGATAACAAGCCAGACTGCTTGAGATAACTAAATTCTAAGACTTTAAAGATTCTATTGATGTTAACTCACAGTAAAATTGGGATCATTTGCCCATTCTTGTTTCTTAAAAGCAAGTAACAGCTTAAGAAAAAATTCTATATTTCCACCAAACTCCAAATAGACTATGTACATAATCACTTTAAGCATTCAAAAGTGTCATGAAACATTAAGAAAAAAAAAGGCTAGAGACAGAAAATAAAAAGTCTACTTAGCACTTTCTAGAGAAAGTACACTCCAGCCCACCAAAGGAAAAATCTCATCTATGTGAATAAACTCCAATTTTATAATCCTATATACTCAGAGGAATAGAAATCATTCTGCCATAAAGACATATGCACGTGAATGTTCGCTGAAGCACTATTCACAATAGCAAGGACATGAAATCAACCTAAATGCCCACCAAAGACAGATAAGATAAAGAAAATATGGCACACATACACCATGGAATACTATGGGAACATGGAGGAGCTGGAGCCCATTATCCTTAGCAAACTAATGCAGGAACAGAAAACCAAATAGCACATGTTCTCATTTATAACTGGGAGCTGAATGATGCAAACTCATGGACACAAAGGAAGGATGAACAGACACTGGGGCCTAATTCAGGGTGAAGGTTGAGAAGAGGGAGAGGATCAGAAAAAATAACTATTGGGTACTAGGCTTAGTACCTGGGTGATGAAATAATCTGTGTAACAAACCCCTGTGACAACAGTTTACCAACAGAACAAACCCACGTGTACCCCTGAACCTAAAATTAAAGTAAAAGTTTAATTATATTTATTTTTGAGACAAAGTCTTCCTTAGTCACCCCGAATGGAGTGCAGTGGTGCAATCTTGGCTCACTACAACCACCGCCTCCCAGGTTCAAGTGATTCTCCAGCCTTAGCCTTGCAAGTAGGTGGGACTGCAGGCACATGCCACCATGCCTGGCTACTTTTTATATTTTTATTAGAGAAAAGGTTTTGCCATGTTGACCAGGCTGGTTTCGAACTCCTGACCACAGGTGATCCACCTGTCTCAGCATCCCAAAGTGTTGGGATTACAGTCAAACCTTTCTCCACTCCTGATCCCTGGATCTCCAACTCATTCCTTATCCTCAGTAACTGATCTGTTCTCCAATGCAATAGTTTCTCCTTTTCCAGACATCATATAAATGTAGATTACCTTTTGATATTAGCATCTTCAATTTGTATAATGCACCTGAAATTCATCTGTGTTGTTCTATGTATCAATAATTCATTCTTTCTTTATGGTGAGTAGGATTCTACTGTATGAATGTGCCACAGTTTGTCTGACCATTCACCCACTGAAGGGCATGTAGACTGTCTTCAATTTTTGGTGATGATGAATAATGCTACTATAAACATTTACATACAGGTTTTGGGATGAATGTAAGTTTCCATTTCTCTAAGGTAAATACCTGGGAGTAGGACTGCTGAGTCATGCGATAAACATATGGTTAACTATATAAGAAAGTGCCAAACTGTTCTCCAAAGTGGCTCTACCATTTTACATTCCAACACCAACAATACACAGGTTGAGCATTCCAAATCCAAAAATTGGAAATCTGAAATGCTCCAAAATCTGAAACTTTCTAAGCATTGATATGACACTCAAAGGAAATGCTCACTGAAGCATTTCAGATTTTGGAATTGTGGATTTGAGATGCTAAACTGATAGGTATATTGCAAATATTCCAAAATCTGAAAATATCCAAAATCCAAAACATTTCTGGTGTATTTCAGGAGATTTCTAGTTTCACATCCTTGCCAGCACTTGGTATTATCAATTTTTACAATTATTTTAATTTTGGACATTTTAATAGGTATATGGATATCTCACTATGGTTTTAACTTTATAGTTCTCTTATAACTGATGCCATTGAACATCTTTTTAAATTTTTATTTTTTTATTTTAGAGATAAGGTCTTACTTTACCATCTAGGATGGAGTACAGTGGTGGATCATAGCTTACTGCAGCCTCGAACTCCTCGGCTCAAGTGACCCTCCCCTGGCTTAGCCTCCCAAGTAGCTATGACTACAGGCGTGTGCCCCCCCATGCCTGGCCAAATTTATTTTATTTTTTTTTAGAGGCAGATTCTCACTATGTTGCCCAGGCTGGACTTGAACTCCTGGCCTCAAGCAATCCTCCTGCCCCAGCCTCCTTAGTAATTACAATTATAGATGTTAGCTACTGCAGCTGACAGCATCTTTTCATGTGCTTATTTGCCATACACACACACATAAATATATACATACATGTATTTTTTTTTTTTTTTTTTGTCCAGAGACAGGGTCTCACTTGCAGTGGTGCAGTCATGGCTCACTGCAGCCTTGAACTCCTGGGCTTGAGAGATCCTCCTACATCAGCCTCCCAAGTAACTGGGAATACAGGCGCATGTCACCACGCCTGGCTATTTTTAAAATGTTTTAATAGACACGAGGACTCACTATATTGCCCAGGCTGGTCTCAAACTCCTAGGCTCAAATGATCCTCCCACCTAAGGTTCCCAGAGTGCTGGGATTACAGGCATATATCACCACACCTACCTTATCATTTCTTATTGTTGAGTTTTAAGAATTCTTTATATATTCTGGCTACAAGTCCTTTGTTGTCTATATGATTTGCAAATAATTTTTACTATTATATAGCCTATCTTTTCAGTCTCTGAACAGTATCTTTCAAAGAGTATATGTTTTTAATTTTAACAAAATCTAATTTATCAATTTTTGTCTTTTACGGGTTGTAATTTTGGTATTGCTTCCATGAGAGTTCTTCGCCTAATCCAATGTTATATGTTATAAGATTTTCTCCTATGTTTTCCTCCAAAAGCTTTAGTTTTACATTTTATTTTAGTCTATGCTCTATTTTGAGCTGATTTTTGTAGAGGGTTTGAGGTTCATTTTTTAACATATAGATGTCCAACTGTCTCTATGGCCCAGACAGTTGTCTGTGGAAAGGACTATTCTTCTTAGCTGTATTGCCTTTGCACCTTTGTCAAAAATCAACAGAACACATTTCTGCGGGTCAATTTCTGGATACTCTTCCCTGTTGCATTAATCCATGCAGTCTATACCTTGGCCACCACCACACTGTCTGGATTACATCAGCTTTAAAGTCTTGAAATTCGGTAGTGGGAGTCTATCAACTCTGTTCTTCCTTTTGAAAATTATTTTGGCTGTTCTGTCATTTGCCTATCCATACAAACTTAGAATCAACTGCTCTATATCTATTAAAAATTACCTTGGGATTTTGATTTGGATTGTGTTCATACAGATTGCTTATAGATCAGTGAGGGGAGAACCGACATCTTAACTATAATTGAGACTTCCAAATATATCGACACACAGTGTATCTCTACATTACTCAGGTAATCCTTCATTACTATCAACAGTACCTTGCTGTTTTCAACATACATATCCTGTACATATTTTAACATTTGCATTCTGCCATTGTGCATATCCCAGTTATATTTCTATTACTATATTTTTAGTACTAAAATTTCCAAAAATACTTTTTATTTTTATTTTTTGGCTAGAATGTCTCTCTGCTCATTTGAGAGTGTCCACCTTTCTCTTGTGGAGCTTATGTCTTGGATACAAGTGACAGTACCTGGGTTAGCTTTGGGTTGGAGTCTGTTGACTGCCTTTTCTATTTTAGTTTGTTGAGGTTTTCTTAGTATGCTGAATGGTTTTGGATTGTATTCTGGACACCTGAATATTACGAGACTCTGTCCTCTTAACGTCTTCTGGAAAATGCTGATTGTTAAAAATTTCATTTTACTAGGCAGTTAACAGAGTTTCAGGCCAGAAGTCCTGAGTCTCCTACGGTGGGCTTTGATTCCAGTGTCAGTTTAATTTTCAAAGCCGCTGTAAGTGCTGCTCAGATCTGCCCCTCAACAGACATTCAAGGACCTGGATCTCAGGCCACACAGTATTTCAGATCCTGAGGCCCCTGTGTACCCTTTTGGGTCATTTCAATGCATGCGTGTAGGAATGAGCGTAGGAACTCATACACAGCTTTAGGGGATCCCTTTCTTGAGCTCCCCTCCTCTTTGTGGTTTCTCCAACATTCTTAGACACCAGGGGTCCCTTCCTCTGCCCTCTGGCTGACAAGCTGGGGTTTGAGCCTCTCTGCTCTGTCTTGTATCTCCCACAACTGGGTCTTCCTCTGGGGCAAAGAGGTAAAGAAAATAAAGAAAAGCAAGTAAAAAGGATTCTCTCACACTCTTTGGATCCCAGGCATTCCTTTACTCAGTTCCTCTGGCCAAAGAGAAGGACTCTCTCTGAGTTTAAGGTATGTGTGTGACTGCCATATCCACCAGCGATGCAGGACTGTAGCTACAGACATTACGGCTTGCTTTGGGGCAAGGCTGTGAGATAAAAAAGAAAAGGATTTCCTCTATTCTCTACTTCCTGCAAGGGTATCCTTCTAGGTCCTTTTATTAGAAAGAGAGAGTTACTTTTAGAACTTTTTCTGTCTGCCCCTAATTCCCAGTTCTTCAATTTGCTGCTCTGATTCTCAGCCAGCAGATTTGGGAGAAATATATAAAACCAGTAAACTCTCTGCCATATTGGCCTTCAGGCTTTGATTTCTCTTCCCAGTCTGCCTGCTGCTATTTACTTTTCAGGGTCCTCAGGTTGTTGCTTTATGTCTTCTGTCCAGAGTTTCTAGCTGTAATCAGTGTTAAAGAGATAGGGTATCATATGCTTATTCTAGCCTAACTTGAATTAATTGTGGATTTAAAGCTAATCTTACAAAAGAAGAGAACTCCCAATTTATCTAACACCTAACATGTGTGTCATTTCATTATTTCTCGAAGTGAATTAATTTTTTTTTTTTTTTTTTTTGAGACGGAGTTTTGCTCGTTACCCAGGCTGGAGTGCAATGGTGCGATCTCGGCTCACCGCAACCTCCGCCTCCTGGGTTCAGGCAATTCTCCTGCCTCAGCCTCCTTAGTAGCTGGGATTACAGGCACGCGCCACCATGCCCAGCTAATTTTTTGTATTTTTAGTAGAGACGGGGTTTCACCATGTTGACCAGGATGGTCTCGATCTCTTGACCTCGTGATCCACCCGCCTCGGCCTCCCAAAGTGCTGGGATCACAGGCTTGAGCCACCGCACCCGGCCGAAGTGAATTCATTTTAAAAGATCTTTAAACAAAACCTTGGCCCAAGGATATAAAAAAGCATGTTTCATAAGAACTGTAATAAAGCAATTAACTCCATCAATCTTAAAATAGATCCAACACCATAGTCAAACATCAAGGTAAACTATTTAAACATACCCAGATTAATTAGCAATGGCTATGGCCATGTTTCTCAAATTCTTTTACATAGAGGTACATAGCTTGCATTGCATGAAAGCTGTTTCATTTTCTCCAGATGTTGAACAATAAGTTCAGCTGAGTGTGCATGTCTACACTTACAGGTAGCTATATATAAAAACGGTTTAATGGTTTGATTAGAACTCACTCAAGGAGCTCCAAGGTGATGGTTCCTTTGAGTTCTGCTTCTATACTCTTCCCCCAGAATTTTAGTTTGAGATAGATTGAGCCATGAAAGATGAAGTCATTGTTTAATCCTTCAGCATGAAATGTACTGATTGGTGGGTGATGATGGCCAACCTGTTCAGAGATGAGTCTAAATCCAAGGTCATCTCTTAAGATTTTTTAAAGCAACATTATAGTTAACTCTAGCATTAAACATGTATCTAATTGCCCTTTCCAAGTAAACAATTGTTGTTTTTTTTTTAGAGATGGAGTGCAGTGGCACAATCTTGGCTGTGACCTCCGCCTTCCGGGTTCAAGTGATTCTCCTCTCTCAGCCTCCCGAGTAGCTGGGATTACAGGCATGTGCCACCACACCTGGCTAATTTTTGTGTTTTTAGTAGAGACAGGGTTTCACCATGTTGGTCAAGCTGGTCTCAACCTTGTGACCCGCCTCTGCCTCAGCCTCTCAAATTGCTAGGATTAAAGGTGTAAGCCAACACATCTGGCCAACCATTCTTTATTCTCATCACAGTAAAATAATTTAACCTATGAGAAATTATACAAACACAACCCAAACCACCAAATCCAATGTTGTAATGCTAGCTACTTGAACAAATTAAAGAACACCCACATGAAAATGAATGTTTACATGAAAAAATACTAGTTATGTAAATTTAAAACATATCATTCCTTTTACATTAAAATAGAGAAATCTAGTATGTCCACTTTCAAATATCTAGGAATAAATGAGATCTAAACTTGTGTAGAAAAGAAGAACACACAGAAAAACAAAAGCCAGGGACGATCCAAGATGGCCGTTTAGGAACAGCTCAGGATTGCAGCTCCCAGTGAAAGCGCAGAGGGTGAGTGGACGCCGCGTTTTTACTGCCCACAGACCAGGAAATTCCCGGGCAGAGGTGCTCCACGGTCGCCAGCGCGGCTGTTTCGGCCAGCGCAAGCCGGCTGGCGCTGCTTTGCCCCGCGGGCTGCTTTGTTGGCGCCCCGGAGCCGCGGTTCTCCGGACAAAATACACTGGTCCGGGGGCCCTTTAGGCTGGCGATTGCAGCCACGGGAAGTCGCCCGTACACTGGTTCAAAAAGGGGACTGAGCAGAGAACCAGGACAGTAGATTCCAGGGCAAAAAAAAGAGAAAAAAGCGCCACAAACCTCAGTGCCGCTGTTTAAGCCAGCGCAATGAGTGGCGGCAGGGGAAAACAAACAGACCCCAGCGCCTCTTCAACAGGTGACTGGAACACCAACTTAAAAAAGGCTCTGGGTATGATCCAAGATGGCCGTTTAGGAACAGCTCAGGATTGCAGCTCCCAGTGAAAGCGAAGAGGGTGAGTGGACGCCGCGTTTTTATTGCCCACAGACTAGGAAATTCCCGGGCAGAGGTGCTCCACGCTCGCCAGCGCGGCTGTTGTGGCCGGCGCTGCTGTGCTGACCACCGCCGCTGCTCTGCCCCACGGCTGCTTTGTCGGCGCCCCGGAGCCACGATTCTCCGTACAAAATACACCGGTCCGGGAGCCCTTTTGGCTGGCGATTGGAGCCACGGGAAGTCGCCCATATGCTGGTTCAAAAAGGGGACTGAGCAGAGAACCAGGACAGTAGATTCCAGGGCAAAAAAAAGAGAAAAAAAAGCGCCACAAACCTCAGTGCCGCTGTTTAAGCCAGCGCAGTGAGTGGCCGCAGGGGAAAACAAACAGACCCCGGCGCCTCTTCAACAGGCGACTGGAACACCAACTTAAAAAAGGCTCTGACGCAGGGAGCCAGGCAATCAGGCTCGGCTGGCCCCACCCCCATAAAAGAACAGCAACCAGAAACTCCGGATTGAGAATTTCACAGCGAGCGCAGCTGAACCGGGGACAGTCCAGCTCTGTGGGGGAGGGGCGTCTGCCATTACCAAGGCAGCCCGCCGTTGCTGAGGCAGCCCGCCGTTGCCAAGGCAACCCGCCACAGCAGAGACTCCGCCCCAACAGAGGCAGGCCACCATCGCCAAAGCAGTTCTAACTACACCCATATAAACAGGACTGCAGGGAAGTTCACTCGGCAGCGGGGCGCAGCCCACAGCAGCTCAGCAAAGCTACTATAGGCCGACAGTGACTAGGCTGCCTCCTTGCTGGGCTGCGCAGGTCTAAAGCAAAAAAAAAAAAAAAAAAAAGAAGGCAGCAGCATAACGGAAACTCATAAATAAAGCCCTAAATCCCTGGGACAGAGCACCTGGGAACAAAAAGCAGTCTATGAGTTCAGCTGCAGCAGACCTAAAAGTTCCTGCCGAGCAGCTCTGAATGAACAACAACAGAGCTCGCAGCTCACCATTTGAGCTCCTATAAAGAAGAGACCGTCTCCTCAAGCAGCTCCCTGACCCCTATATATCCAAAAAGACACCTCATAGACGAGAGATCAGATTGACACTAGGCGGGTATCCTTCTGGGACTAAGATAGCAGAAGAAGAAAACTGGTAACAACCCTTGCTGTTCAGCAGCTGCTGCAGGTGAACCCCAGGCAAGCAGGGCCTGGAGTGAACCTCAGCAGACCTACAGCAGGGGGGCCAGACTGTCAGAAGGAAAACCAAGAAACAGAAATAACCTCATCATCAACAAACAGAACGTCAATCTGAAAGATTTGAGACCCAATCTGAAAGCCAGCAACTACAAAGTCGACAGGTGGATAAATCCTTAAAGATGGGAAGAAACCAGCGTAAAAAGGATGAAAACACCCGAAACCAGAACACCTCTCCTCCTAAAAGGGATCACAACTCCTCGCCAGCAAGGGAACAAGGTTGGATGGAGAACGAGTGTGATGAAATGACAGAATCAGAATTCAGAAGGTGGGTAGTAAGAAACTTCTGTGAACTTAAAGAACATGTTCTAACCAAATGCAAAGAAACTAAGAACCTTGAAAAAAGATTTGACGAAATGCTAACAAGAATGGACAAAATAGAAAGGAATATAAGTGAATTGATGGAGCTGAAAAACGCAACACAAGGACTTCGTGAAACATGCACAAGTATCAACAGCCGACTTGACCAAGCAGAAGAAAGGATATCAGAGGTCGAAGATCAACTCAATGAAATAAAACGGGAAGGCAAGACTGGAGAAAAAAGGGTAAAAAGGAATGAACAAAGTCTCCAAGAAATGTGGGACTATGTGAAAAGACCTAATCTACGTTTGACAGGCATACCCGAATGCGACGAAGAGAATGAATCCAAGCTGGAAAATACTCTTCAGGATATTATCCAGGAAAACTTCCTCAACCTAGCAAGGCAGGCAAACATTCAAGTCCAGGAAATACAGAGAACACCACAAAGATATTCGTCAAGAAGAGCAACCCCAAGGCACATAATCATCAGATTCACCAGGGTCGAAATGAAGGAGAAAATACTAAGGGCAGCCAGAGAGAAAGGTCGGGTTGCCCACAAAGGGAAGCCCATCAGACTCACAGCAGATCTCTCAGCAGAAACCCTACAAGCCAGAAGAGAATGGGGGCCAATATTCAACATCCTTAAAGACAAGAACTTTCAACCCAGAATCTCCTATCCAGCCAAACTAAGCTTCATAAGTGAAGGAAAAATAAAATCCTTTGGGAACATGCAAGTACTCAGAGATTTCGTCACCACCAGGCCAGCTCTACGAGAGCTCCTGAAAGAGGCTCTACACATATAAAGGAACAACAAGTACCAGCTCAACTAAAGGGCAAAACAGCCAGCTAGCACCAGAATGGCAGTATCAAATTCACACATAACAATATTAACCCTAAATGTAAATGGACTAAATGCCCCAATCAAAAGACACAGACTGGCAAATTGGATAAAAAGCCAAAACCCATCGGTGTGCTGTATCCAGGAAACCCATCTCACATGCAAGGATACACAAAGGCTCAAAATAAAGGGATGGAGGAAGATTTACCAAGGAAATGGAGAGCAAAAAAAAAGCAGGAGTTGCAATTCTCATCTCTGATAAATTACACTTTAAAGCAACAAAGATCATAAGAGACAAAGAGGGACATTACATAATGGTAAAAGGATCAATGCAACAACAGCTAACGATCCTAAATATATATGCACCCAATACAGGAGCACCCAGATACATAAGGCAAGTTCTTAATGACTTACAAAGAGACATAGACTCCCACACAATAATAGTGGGAGACTTTACAACCCCACTGTCAACATTAGACAGATCAACCAGACAGAAAATTAACAAGGATATCCAGGACTTGAACTCAGACCTGGACCAAGCAAACCTAATAGACATTTACAGAACTCTCCACCCCAAATCCACAGAATATACATTCTTCTCAGCACCACATCACACCTACTCTAAAATGGACCACATAATTGGGAGTAAATCACTCCTCAGCAAATGCAAAAGAACGGAAATCGTAACGAACAGTCTCTCAGACCACAGTGCAATCAAGTTAGAGCTCAAAAATTCAAAAACTAACCCAGAACCGCACAGCTTCATGGAAACTGAACAACTGGCTCTTGAATGCTGACTGGATAAACAATGAAATGAAGGCAGAAATAAAGATGTTCTTCGAAACCAACGAGAATGAGGACACAACATACCAGAATCTCTGGGACACATTTAAAGCAGTCTCTAGAGGAAAATATATAGCAATAAGTGCCCACATGAGAAGCAAGGAGAGATCAAAAATTGACACCCTATCGCCAAAACTGAAAGAGTTAGAGGAGCAAGATCAAAAACTCTCAAAGTCTAGCAGAAGACAAGAAATAGCTAAGATCAGAGCAGAACTGAAAGAGATGGAGACACAAAAAACCCTTCAAAAAATCAATAAATCCAGGAGCTGGTTTTTTGAAAAGATCAACAAAATAGACAGACCACTAGCCAGATTAATAAAAAAGAAAAGAGAGAATAACCAAATTGATGCAATAAAAAACGATCAAGGGGATATCACCACAGATTCCACAGAAATTCAAACCATCATCAGAGATTATTACAAACAACTCTATGCACACAAACTAATAAACCTGGAAGAAATGGATAAATTCCTGGACACTTGCCTCCTGCCAAGCCTAAACCAGGAAGAAGCCGAAACCCTGAACAGACCCATAACAAGGTCTGGAGTTGAGGCAGCAATTAAGAGCTTACCACCCAAAAAAAGCCCAGGTCCAGATGGGTTCACAGCTGAATTCTACCAGACATACAAACAGGAGCTGGTACCATTTCTTCTGAAACTATTCCAAACAATACAAAAAGAGGGAATTCTTCCCAAATCATTTCATGACACCAACATCATCCTGATTCCAAAACCCGGCAGAGACTCAACAAGAAAAGAAAACTACAGGCCAGTATCCATGATGAACATAGATGCAAAAATCTTCAATAAAATACTGACAAGCCGATTGCAACAGCACATCAAAAAGCTTATCCACCATGATCAAGTAGGCTTCATCCCGGGGATGCAAGGCTGGTTCAACATACACAAGTCTATAAACGTAATTCACCACATAAACAGAACCAAAGACAAAAACCACATGATTATCTCAATTGATGCAGAGAAGGCCTTTGACAAAATTCAACAGCCCTTTATGCTAAAAACACTCAGTAAGCTAGGTATCAATGGAACGTATCTCAAAATAATAAAAGCTATTTATGACAAACCAACAGCCAATATCATACTGAATGGGCAAAAACTGGAAGCATTCCCCTTGAAATGTGGCACCAGACAAGGATGCCCTCTCTCACCACTGCCATTCAATATAGTATTAGAAGTTCTAGCCAGAGCAATCAGGCAAGAAAAAGAAATAAAGGGCATTCAAATAGGAAAGGAGGAAGTCAAATTGTCTCTATTTGCAGACGACATGATTGTATATCTAGAAGACCCCATCGTCTCAGCCCCAAACCTCCTGAAACTGATAAGCAAGTTCAGCAAAGTCTCAGGATACAAAATCAATGTGCAAAAATCACATGCATTCCTATACACCAGTAACAGACTTAAAGAGAGCCAAATCAAGAACAAACTTCCATTCACAATTGCCACAAAGAGAATAAAATACCTAGGAATACAACTAACAAGGAATGTAAAGGACCTCTTCAAGGAGAACTACAAGCCACTGCTCAACGAAATAAGAGAGGACACAAACAGATGGAGAAACATCCCATGTTCATGGTTAGGAAGAATCAATATCGTGAAAATGGCCATACTGCCCAAAGTAATTTACAGATTCAATGCTATCCCCATCAAGCTACCAATGACCTTCTTTGCAGAACTGGAAAAAACCACCTTAAACTTCATATGGAACCAAAAGAGAGCACGCATAGCCAAGTCAATTCTAAGCAAAAAGAACAAAGCGGGGGGCATCACACTACCAGACTTCAAACTATACTACAAGTCTACAGTAATCAAAACAGCATGGTACTGGTACCAAAACAGAGATATAGACCAATGGAACAGAACAGAGGTCTCGGAGGCAACACAACATATCTACAACCATCTGATCTTTGACAAACCAGACAAAAACAAGCAATGGGGAAAGGATTCCCTGTTCAATAAATGGTGTTGGGAAAGCTGGCTAGCCATGTGCAGAAAGCAGAAACTGGACCCCTTCCTGACACCTTACACTAAAATTAACTCCAGATGGATTAAAGACTTAAACATAAGACCTAACACCATAAAAACCCTAGAAGAAAATCTAGGCAAAATCATTCAGGACATAGGTGTAGGCAAGGACTTCATGACCAAAACGCCAAAAGCATTGACAACAAAAGCCAAAATAGACAAATGGGACCTAATCAAACTCCACAGCTTCTGCACAGCAAAAGAAACAATCATTAGAGTGAATCGGCAACCAACAGATTGGGAAAAAATTTTTGCAGTTTACCCATCTGACAAAGGGCTGATATCCGTAATTTACAAAGAACTAAAGCAGATTTACAAGAAAAAAACTAACAAGCCCATTCAAAAGTGGGCAAAGGATATGAACAGACACTTCTCAAAAGAAGACATACGTGAGGCCAACAAACATATGAAAAAATGCTCATCATCACTGGTCATCAGAGAAATGCAAATCAAAACTACACTGAGATACCATCTCACGCCGGTTAGAATGGCGATCATTAAAAAATCTGGAGACAACAGATGCTGGAGAGGACGTGGAGAAATAGGAACAGTTTTGCACTGTTGGTGGGAGTGTAAATTAGTGCAACCATTGTGGAAGACAGTGTGGCGATTCCTCAAGGACCTAGAAATAGAAATTCCATTTGACCCAGCAATCCCATTACTGGGTATATATCCAAAGGACTACAAATCGTTCTACTATAAGGACACGTGTACACGAATGTTCATTGCAGCACTGTTTACAATAGCAAAGACCTGGAACCAACCCAAATGCCCATCGACGATAGACTGGATAGGGAAAATGTG
>NW_022436963.1:26665209-26665432 GCF_009761245.1 Sapajus apella
TGTTGAACAATGAGAACACATGGACACAGGGAGGGGAGCACTACACACTGGGGTCAGTTGGGGGGAAATAGGGGAGGGAGGGTGGGGGGTGGGAAGCTGGGGAGAGATAGCAAGGGGAGAAATGCCAGATGTAGGTGATGGGGAGGAAGGCAGCAAATCACACTGCCACGTGTGTTCCTATGCAACAATTTTGCATGTTCTTCACATGTACCCCAAAACCTAA
>NW_022436963.1:26665532-26685988 GCF_009761245.1 Sapajus apella
AAATGGGGAGAAAAAAAAAAAAAAAAGAAAAACAAAAGCCAAATAAAGTCCCTTAATCATGTATAAACAAGACACTGGCTAGCTCAAGCAAAGTGAACTGCACTTATAAATGCAGTCATTGGCTTTATGCAAACAATATATACTTATGCTAATATATTTTATTTTATTTATAAAAATCTCTCTTTATAAAAAATGTAAGAGGTTCTCACTGTTGCCCAGGCTGGAGCACAGTGGCTCATCACAGGTGCAATGCCACTACTGACCAACACTGGAATTTTGACCTGCTCCATTTCTGACCTCCCTCTCCTGGGAGGTCACCATATTCATGCCAAATTTAGTGCAGACACCTGACCAGCATAGTGCACTACAGCCCAGAGTTCCTAGGCTCAAGGGACCCTGCTGCCTCAGCCTCTCAAGTAGCTGGGACTACAGGCATGTGTCACCATACCTGGCTAATATCATAAATGATTATTTTTAAAAACTCAATTCTGTCTTATGATCTACCTAAAGAGAAAAGGAGTGATTAATCCCATGGGATCAAGAATATCAAAATCCTTGCAATTATTTCTTATAATGGTACCTTTTATGTATGTTTCAATATTTTTGACAGTCTAGAAAATAATAGCTATCCTAGAAACAAACATCAAAATTGTTAACTTGCTCTTGTCATATATAATTGTTATTGGTGATGACCAATATGTATATATTTCTCTTCTTCACCTGCAAGGCTATATAAAGCATGCAAGTGAAAGACCTCACCACACCAATTCATAAGTCTCTCCCAGCAGTGGGTTGAAAGGCTTTCTAGTCCATTCCCCCTGAGAAGCAACAGCAGATAACAGCAAACACAGCTACACACTGTGGGACAGCGCATGAGAACAAGTCAAAAATAGCTGAGCTCGCTCCACATTCTTTCAGGAACTCAAATTTTGCCGAAGACAGTAATTTACAGAATTATTTTGAGAAGTTCAATTATTTTGGAATTTTAATGTGGCTCTAGCAGGATATGGAAACTTGGATATTCAGAATGAAAATTGAGTCACTTCCTATAGTGTTATTCCCAATCACGGTTTTCATCACCCTCTAACAGTGCTACAGATTCTCTCAAGGACTTTAAAAAAAAAAACCTCAAGTCCAAAGTTACTTTTAATTCATTTAAATTTTTTTAAAAGTATGACATTCTAGGATTGTGGAAAGAGATATAAAACTCCACGCCTAATTGGTGTTAAGTCCAATGAGGCTGGAAAATGCCGATTTATATAAATGAGAGAACCGAAAGACTTAGTTTGGAATGCTATTGCTTTGTTGAAGAACAACGTGTCAACTGTACTCTGCCTCTATCTAGTCCATCCACGTATAACACATAAACATCTTCCGTCTAAAAAATTAAAAAGTGCAATTCCTTGCTTTTAACATATAGCAATGTATCTATAAATATACACACACACACACACACACACACACACACACACACACACACACACTGCTATATGTTAAGCATAAACATATGTTTCTATTTTTTTTCTTTTGCGTATGTATGTGTTAACTTCTCGGAAATACCCTAAGAAAGTCTGAAAGAAGAAAGGTTGAATTCTTCTCCTAACAGAACAGTACTTTCTAACCTAAAGATTTAGAAAAGCCCTCTAATATCCAGGTTTGCTTATGGGCCACCTCCCACCTCTCCTGTAATACTCATTGGTCTTTGCACGATGGTGTCATCCTGACCAGAGGACAATCCAGACATGTAGACTGAGCTTTGGTAACATTTCCCAACCTCACACTGAATTTAACAGTAGTTGTGTGAATGTGTGTGTTTGGGGCTGGGTTGTTAGCAAGGTCTTTAACACTTAGACCTTTTCCTCACTTGTCTCATACCTGCATCCTTTCCGCAGAATCAGAGAGTGAACTGGCCTTGTGGATGAGGTAAGTATGGTCCATTTATTCAGTTAGGTGCTGTAGGAAGCTCGGCGGCTCATTAAATATGATCACTGGCATTGTGATCTTGGATAGTTCCTATTTATCCAGAAAACTGAAACTGTTATGTCCAATATACATAAGAAACAAACCTATTTTTTATCTTTACATAACATCCTGCTGCAAAGGACAGAACAGAAACTAGCAACCCATGAAATTTCATCAGTGTTGGTTCAATTTCACAAAATCGTTCCAGAGCACCTAATGCCATGGAGTCTATACTTCTAGTCCTCGAAGTAGGAAGTAAAAAGACTGCTCAAACATTCTCCTTGGCTTCAGGGAGCTCATTATCTGCGGGTGAGCATCAGTGGCTGGGGTGTACTGGCACGATCTTGGCTCACTGTAACTTCTGCCTCCCAGGTTCATCCAATTCTCCTGTCTCAGCCTCAGGATTAGCTGGAATTACAGATGTGCACCGCCAGACCTGGATGATTTTTTTTGTATTTTATTTTTTAGTAGAGACAGGGTTTCACCAGGTTGGCCAGATGGTTTCAAACTCCTGACCTCAAGGGATCCAATCCTCCCACCAAGGCCTCCCAAAGTGCTGAGATTACAAGTGTGAGTCATAGAACTTGTCCTTCTTCTATTTTCCAATAAAAATGATCTTCATTGTTTTTTTCTATTAAAAAACTAATTGGGAAATATATAACTTAGTATAAAATATAATAATATTGAAATAAAAACATGAAAATGTCTCTTTACTTCCATTCTGCACTCCTCTCCCCAGAGACAAAACAACAGCAACACTCTGGAATACATACCTATGTATTTACACACAAATGCATACATACTCCTGATTTACATTCACAAACAGATTTTTTTTTTTTTTTTTGAGACGGAGTTTCGCTCTTGTTGCCCAGGCTAGAGTGTGATGGCGTGATCTCAACTCATTGCAAACTCCACCCCTCAGGTTCAAGTGATTCTCATGCCTCAGTCTCCTGAGTAGCTGGAACTACAGGTGTGTGGCACGACGCTCAGCTAATTTTTTCTATTTTTAGTAGAGATGGAATTTCACCATGTTGGCCGGGCTGGCCTCGAACTCCTGGCCTCAGGTGATCTGCCTCCCAAGGTGCTAGAATTACAGGCATGAGCCGACCACGCCCAGTCAAGACTTGTTTAATGCATGGCATCAGCTCTAGGTATTGACTCATTACACTTTCACTGTGTTTGGGGGATCTTTTGGGGGAGTATTATACACATGTAAGGTCCATACGTTGAGTCTTTCAAGTTCTTTGTAATCACAGGATAGTGTGATGGTAAGATCACTGAACCAGATTGAGTTCCACTGCTGGGTTCACCATTTACTAGCTGTGTAGCTTTGACTAAGTTAAACTCTGTGCCAGCTTCCTCATCAATAAGTACTAAGTACTAATATAATAGTAAATCTTACAAAGCATAGTCTGGGCACATTAGTAATGCTATATATGTATCTGTTAAATTTAAAACAAAGTCCATATATGGACACACCATAAACTATTTAATAATAAGAAAACAGGCAAATATGGCCTTTTCTCTAAGTAGAGTTTCTAGTCAAAAGCATGCTAATTTTTTTTCTTTTCTTTTTTTTACAGATACTACCAAGCTGAATGCTTTCCAAAACAGCTTTATCAATTTATACTTCTGCCAATGCTACATCATAGTCAACATCTCTGATGCTAAAAGAGGTGTATTACTTCCAATCTGTTCCTTCTGTCATGTTCAAGCGTTCATTAAACTCATATTTAACTGAGCACCTACTCAAGGATTGTTAACACTCACTGATTTTCCACTCCTTCCAACTGCTAGAGTACCAAAATGTACTGCTCACAACTGAGCACTGGATCATAGATTATATTCTATTACCTACTGTTATGGTATGGGTGGTAACCAGCTTATCTTGCCACATATATAGTGATACAATTCTCTGAGAAAGAGATACTATATTATACTCCATCTCCATTCCCCCAGCACCTCTTGGAAAGAGGGGAACATTGCAGTGTGCCCCACCCCAGGTTTACCCTGCATTCTCACTGCCCCTTAAGTTTTCCCTTTTCAGGCATTTGTCACACACTTTCCATCACCTTCCTCTTTGAAGACAGAGGTCTTGCTTAATAATGCATGATGGTTAACACAGCTGAATGCTGAGTAAAAACTAAGCTACTTTTGGAATATTATTCAGCGCTAAAAAGAAATGAGCTGTCAAGTCATGAAAAGATACGGAGGAAACTTAGATGCCCATTACTAAGGGGAAAAAAGCCAGTAGGATTCCAATTGTATGACATTTTGGGTAAGACAAAACTATGGAGACAGTAAAAAGGTCAGTGGTGGCCGAGGGGAGGAGGAGGGATGAACAGGTAGAGCAAAGGCGATTTTTAAGGCGGTAAAAACACTCTGTATGGTACTATAATGTTGGATACATGTGATTACATGAACATGGAACACCAAGTGTGAGCCCTGGTGTAAACTATAAACTTGGGGTTCACCAGTTCTAACAAATGGGCCCCCCTGATGAGAGATGCTGAGAATGAGGAGGCTATGCACACGCCAGGCCAGGGAAGTTTTTGAAACTCCATCTCAAAAAATTGTATCTTCTTCTCAACTTTGCTGTGAACTGAAAACTGCTTTATAAAAGTCTTCTAAAAAATAAAATTAGGCCAAGCATGGTGGCTCACACTTGCAGTCTCACCACTTTGGAAGACCAAGACAGGAGGATCACTTGAGCCCAGAAATTTGAGA
Organism: Sapajus apella; assembly: GCF_009761245.1. Lineage (NCBI taxonomy): Eukaryota > Metazoa > Chordata > Mammalia > Primates > Cebidae > Sapajus > Sapajus apella. The sequence goes on from NW_022436963.1 coordinate 26,670,222, forward strand.
CCAGCCTGGGCAGCAAAGTAAGATCCTATCTCTACAAAAAAGAAAAAAAAAAAAATCAGAAAACTAGCCAAGCATAGGGACATACCTCTGTAATCCCAGCTACTTAGAAGGCCAAGACAGAAGGCTTGCTTGAGCTCAGGAGATCACAGTGGGTCATGTTTGTGCCACTGCATTCCAGCCTGGGTGACAGAGCATGACCTTGTCTTAAAAAATAAAATGAAATTTTAAGAAAACTAATTTTAATCATACTTTAGGAAAGATCAAATTATCTTTCTAGTCCTGCTAGAGAAAATATCATAGTCACAGCCATGTAATAAAAGAGAATGAAAGCCAAAACAGAGTAAGAAAAAAAATAAAGAATGTTAAGGCAACTCATTAATAAAAGTTTTTAATGATTTTTGGTTTATATTGTTTGTGTTACTAGAAACAACATTCCTGTGGTATTAGTGATATTTACACTTCAAAACTTGTGATTTTTCCTCATTCTAAATAAATATGTTAAAATCTGGAAGAAACAGGTTATAAAGCAACATGTTCAAAAATATTCAAAACTTGTTAAATATGTTTTTATAGACATAGAAACAAATGCTAAAAGATAGTAATATCAAAAAGTTAGCCGTGGGTATCTCTAGGAGTTGGGTATATAAGGAATCCTAATAACCGTCCTTATTCTTTTCTGTATTTTCCAGAGTTCCTAAAATGAACATGCACTGCTCTTCTGATCAAGGGTAAAACGAGATGTTACTTTAAAATCTAACAATAGGCCGGGCATGGTGGCTCACGCCTATAATCCCAGCACTTTGAAAGGCAAAGGCAGGTGGATCACGAGGTCAGGAATTCCAGATCAACCTGGCCAACATGGTGAAACCCATCTCCACTAAAAATACAAACATTAGCAGGGCATGGTGGCAGGTGCCTGTAATACTAGCTACTCGAGAGGCTAAGACGGGAGAATTGCTTGAACCTGGGAGGCAGAGGTTGCAGTGAGCCGAGATCGTGCCGTTGCACTCCAGGCCTGGGCAACAGAGTGAGACTCCGTCTCAAACAAAACAAAAAAAAAAACAACAGGCTCTTACTTCTTGTGCAAGGTTGCTAAAGATAGATAGATAGACAGATAGATAGACAGACAGAGACAGACAGACAGACAGACAGACAGACAGATAGATAGATAGATAGATAGATAGATAGATAGATAGATAGATAAAGAAAGCGCTCTGAACAGAGTAGAATGGGAGAGGAGAAGTGGTGAAATTGGTGTTTTGTGGGGACAGTTTGTTTTGCCAGCTGAAGAGAGTTCTGTGGATGGATGGCGGCGATAGCCCAGCAGTGTGAGCGTACTGATGCCACTGAACTGTATACTTAAAAATGGTGAAGGTCGTGCATTTTATGTTATGTATATTTTGCCATAATTGAAAAACCAAGGGAAAAAAAATGAGCTGAGATCAGACTTACTGCATTGAAATCCTAGTTGTACCACCTACTGCTTGTGTGGCAGTCAGCAAGTCACTAATCTCTCCCATAGTGGGGACAATTTCATTACATACATCACCAGACTTGTAAAGATGAGATGAATTCATTCATATGAAACACTTAAAATAGTGCCAGGTATATGTTAAGTGAGCAATAACTGCTAGCTATTATCACTATTATTAATAATTCATACAAGATCTCCAAGTCCTCCAAGGTTGCAGAAAAGCAAGTATGCCTCAATGGTTGGGATACTTTGCCCTGACCCAGGAGCAGCCAAGCTGCAGAGAAGCTACACACACAGCAGCATGGCATAGGGATCCGAGCTTAAAAGGTGAGGTAGTGACAGACAGGATGCTGCCCCTCCTGAATCCTGAACCAAGAGGTATCCAAACACTAGCATGGTAGGGGTTCACTGTAGTGGCAACCAGTCACAGTCAGTAGGTGACACAGACTATGCCATTTCTGGCTCATCTCTCTTCCTGTTTTCTCCATTTCCCTTTGCTGTGTACAACAGCAGGGTGGGATTAATCATAAAGGCATTTAAAAAGTTTATTCATGAAAGAGATGAAGAGCTTTACCTGTAAGTCTGATTTTGAATCTGTTTTTTTCCTGAAAAACACTCTAAGGAATCATGTATTTACTGAAGAAGGAACAGATGAACCGGGAATGACATTTTAGTATTTATGAGCTAGGAATGCTTCCCTCAAAGAGATTTTGCTTTCTTTTCTCAGGAATACTGGCCTAGGGATGTAACCTCTTTCAACCCTAAAGAAATGCTGCATGCACTGCCATTTCTCCTCATACAGCTCCGTGGGAAAATACAGCACAGCAGCATGGGGCTGCTCAACACCAGCCACTCAGCCTTTCCAGGGGTTCAAAGCCAATGACAAAGAGGGTGGTGTGAACTCTGGAGACCAAGGCACAAAGGATGTAGGTTTATCATCAATTCAATAAGTAGATTTACTTTTTAATCATTTTAAAAGCTTCTAAAATTCAAAAAAGCTCTTTGAATAAAACGTCGTAATCTATAATAATTTACATGGCTTTCCATTTCTTTTAGTAACTCAGAATGAAAGCATTCAAGAAAATGGAAAGGCACATGGCTGGGTCAATTAACAGAAGGAATTAGAGGCAAAACCCAGACTGCCATAAAAACAACCTGGACCTTGGAAGAGCGTAACATGCTATTTTAAAACACAGCAACTTAATTGCAATTGTATTGCCTCCATCACCTGTAATTACTTTTAAATAATCTTACAATTATTTCAATTGCTAAAACCTACAGTGCCCTAGAGAGATAGTTAAAAACTCACACAAAATATATTTTGTTTCCTTCCCTCTTAGACCTTTTGGAAATTCACTGACACACCATTTTTACTTCCAATCGAATGAAGTCTGGTGTTGCATTCTCTAGATATTGTACACAACAAATATGTGTGTATATTCCAATAATAAGGAAAGCAACAATTCACATTATTAAGATCAGGCTTCAGAAAGAAACACTGCCTAGAATACTTCTATCATTGAGAGCTTCAAGCAGCTGGAAAAGTTAAACATTTCTGCCAAGGAATTTCAACCTATGACCCAGCTGAAAGCACAGTTTAAATTTATCCATCAAATTAACAGCAACCAATGATGAAACTGCAGAAACTCCTAATAGCAACTGCTCATCCGCTGACAAACTGGGAAGGAGAGAAGGCTGCTTCTTCACTTGAGCACTAGAGAAACCTGAGAGCAAGGCCAAGTTTGAGCTCAACTGAAATTGAAAATATTGTATAAATGTAAAGTCTACCATTGTAACAGGATAGAAGTACAACTACTTAAGATCTGGGATTATAGAGAGAAAATCCCCTCAGGTGCCAGGCTAAGTGTGTCTGCTCTGTTGCCCAGATAGCACCTTGTGGGCAGGGTGCTCCCTCACATGTGTGACCAAGCCCTGGTAGGTCCTAGGCCTCTTTCTTCACTGACAGCTGGCGGCCGGCGGCAGTTGGCCATCCCTTGGATACAGCCATGCCTCCTGCAAAATGAAGTTGGACTAGATGTTTCTTTTATGACACCTCTACCTCCCACAGCTATCAAGGATGAAAAATGTATTTTTCTGACATTTTAGGGCCTTGGAGGGCCACATGTCTTTTTTTCCCCATCTCATGCTACTCAGTTCTGTCCCCTCCACAAGACGCCTAGCAGCTCATCTATTAGTTTATCACTGCATGAAAGGTTCTTGCCATCTGAATACCACTGATTACACGCAGAACAGTTACTCTAAGGTGTCATGGGATAGCTGCCTAGGGCCACTCTGGATGGACATTTGAAAAACAGCCTGCTGCCCTCGTGCCTTCTGTCCTCAGTCCTAACAGACCATCTGGGAAGTACAACAGGAGCCAGAGTGGAGGACACACAGGCAACAAAAAAAAAAAAAAAAAAAAGGCACCATGGAGCAGGAAAAGGGGATGTGTTCATCATGCCTTAACTGAACCACAGTGTAGGTACCTCGGTGCAACCAGTGGGAAAACAGAGAGGAAAAAAAAAAGCTCTAAGGAAAATGCCAATGAATACAAAGATATCCCTTTCCTATTCTTCCTGCTTAGAAGTTGAATATCTTCGGAGCTGGGAGGTGATGTGAGCTCTCTTGCTGGGGGACTAAGCCAAAGGCTAGACAACACCTAGACAGGAATGTGGAGTAACAATGGAAGCACGGGCTGCATGCTTATACTGGCTCACTTGGCATTCGTGGCTTTAAGGGAATCTACTTCTACATGCATTTTTTCCTAAACACTGGCAAGCCTAAGTCGGCACCTGGACTGGAGGGACCAGGCTGATCCTCTTTGCTCATGCTCATTTCCCCATTCACACTCTCCCCCTCTGCTACTAAAGGGGAAAAAAAAAAAAAAAAAAAAAAGGAGTTAATCTCCTACCATCCCAAATCATAGCACAGTATTCAGACCTATAAATGTGAAAAGCTCCATGGCACCACACAGGGAAGTTTAGAAACAGTAGTGTTATTAGCAAAGCCTCTTTTACTCAGGCACCATTAACTTACGTTAGGGCTCCTTGACTGCCTGTTTCAGTTAAAGGAAAGACACAATATTAGAAATAGGATCTTTAAGCCATTTCTTCCCAGGTTGAAATATTCTGATTTTAGACCACTGTAAGTGTAGGGGTAGAGATCAAATTTTGTTGAACTATTTTGCTACTTCTAATCCTCTCTCTAGTCGGTATTTATAACATGCCAGATTTGGCAAAGCTCCAAATCTTATCTAGCTCCGCATCTATCTTAGAGTTGGAATCCCGGAACAACACAGTTGTCATGGTGGCATATACAGTATCACATGAATCCACAAACAACATCACATCCCTTCTGACAGTTACTCTGACATCGGGATATGACTGGGAAGGAGGTTTGGCCCCACAGTTATGTGGCAGACATTCTGTACTGGAATGAATGAGCTAAATCTTCAGTTTGTGGCAAACATCTTAGGTTTCATGGTGAGATAAAGCATTTTATCAAAAACATTTTGGCAAAGATTTACTTCAGTGAAAAATATTTCAATTTTCTAAACCCTTTCTCAGTATTGCAAGGTACAACTGAGTGATAAAAACAGTTCAATGAATTGAGATTGGAGCACTTGAGAAAAGCTTCTCTAGTGTATTTTCCAGAGGCCAAGAAGCCCATGTCTAATGAAAGGTAACAAAACCTTGTGCAAGTTAGTTTTTCAAAGTTGGCTTTTTAATAACACTGAAGGAAGTCCTAATTGTTGGCTTATAAATCACACATGAAAAATTTTTTTTGTAATCTGACTTTTGGCATATAGTTGAGAAGGGGGTCAAAGAACTACTCTTTGACCCTCGTGTCCTGTGTGCCCTGTTTCTATCCTCCTGTTCTCCATCCCTTCACTCCAGTGGCTTTCTCAGCAGGGCTCAGCCTAAAGATTTAGCTCATTCACTCTGGTATTTAAATATCCAGTAATAACATTACTGGATATTTTTTTAAAAACCCAAAAAACTCCTACTCCCATCTGTCTATTAAAATGAGCAAAGCTCTAAATCCTTGCATCTATTCAAAAACATAATTGTTACTGAAAATCCTGTCTCATTCTAGCAGCAAGTCATACTCATCTCAGATATCCAAACCCAATTGAAAACAATTCACTAATACCATTTTACCATTTGTTAATATTTTCATAAATTTTATAATGTTTACAATTGTAATCATTCAAAGACTAATATTTATAACAATGCAAAGAAACCTCAGTACTAAAGTCTTACTGGATATAGCTTTTTAAATTTTAATTTTTAAACATATTTCTGCAATAATGAAGTATGATAATAGATAAGACCCTCAGAGATTAAAAAAATTAAGTTAATATTCTATAGGAAGGATAACATGGAAATACAAGCTCAAGGAGACATGGAAGTATAAGCTTTTCAATTACTAAAGAACAGCCTGCTCATGTATTTATTTAACAGACTGACAGTGGCAGTCAAAACTGGATGGTATGTGGATTCCACTAGCTACCTTTAAAGAATGACACGACACTTTACTTTCACTTTAAATAGTCGGTATTCATGATATACCAGATCTTTGTCTCCTCTTGCAATAATCCAAGACTATTCTATTCCTCCAAGACATTTGAACACACACAGGTTGGCACGTGCATGACCTTGAGCTCAAGTACCTCCTCAAATTTTGTGCCGAGTTCCTGGGGTTGGTTGCCTAAATCACTGAGTGTGAACACCCACAAATTAACCTCTGGCTGAGCCCTGCTGAGAAAGCCACTGGAGCAAAGCGATGGAGGAAAAGAGGAAGACGGAAAAAGGGTATACACAGGACACGAGGTGAGGCTTTGGGATTCAAGAGTCCTGTGACAAAGGGGCAGCAAGCAGAAAGAAATAAGCAAAGGCTTCAAATGACTAAGCAGTGTCAGGATTAGTTCTCAGGAGCTGGAGATTTGTTTGTTTGGTAAAAGCTTTAGCCATAAAGATATTTAGGGTTGAATTCCAGTTATGTAAAGTACTCATTTCACGTGATATAATCCAACGTTTTGATCCTGCCCAAAATGGACTGGGAGAAGACAAGAAGAATGTCATCAGTTTTGGAAACCAAAGTGGCTAAATGCTATTTGGAAAAAGGTAAAAGTACAACATGCAGATGCGTGCAACTGGAGGAGATGGGGCAGAGTAAGCCCGTCTGGGGATGGGGCTGTGGGCACTGGGGGCCAAGAGGACAAATGCCTGAAGAAGAAACTCTCACTTTCCTTCCTATGTCAAAGTGAGACCTAGACCATATCTGGCAGATAAGCCTAAGTACTGTGAATTTATAAAAGCCACATATTTTGAATAATAATAGCATTACACCATAAAATGATGTCATCGTAGCATATAAATCTGCTGCACTGATTGTTTTAGAAAAAGATGGGATGGGGACCCTCGTTGAGTGTGGAATTGTGAGGCTGTCACCTGCAAGATGCTCACACCCTGCACTCTGCCCTGGCACGCTCCTCCCAACAACAGAGAGCAGGAAGAGCTATAGCTCAGTATCAAATTTCCTCTTCAACTTTTAAGACTTCTTATTAACAAATTAAGAAACTGAGTAAATGGAGGTAAGGAAAGAGAGATGATAGCTGAAGGTATGGACATGGCTTCCGGAACTGAGTTTCACCCCCACAAAAAGGACACGAAGTGAAGTATTTGGATTAATGTGACAGAATCAGAAATATGCAGGTCAGCATGGTGGCTCACACCTGTTATCCCAGAACTTTGGGAAGCCAGGGTGGGTGGTGTGCCTGAGGTCACGAGTTCAAGACAAGCCTGGAAAACATGGTAAAATCCCGTCTCTACTAAAAATGCAAATATCAGCTGGGTATGGCGGCACACACCTGTAGTCCCAGCTACTGGGGGGGGCTGAGACAGAAGCTGCAGAGCGCTGAGATCACACCACTGGACACTGCCCTCCTCACCCCAGCCTGGACTAGAGAGCAAGACTCTATCTCAAAAAAAAAAAAAAAAAAAAAAAATCTGAAACATGAAATGGGGGATTTTTAAGTTAGTGTATTAAGACCTATGGATACCACTATTTTCTAACTTTGGACCTGTTTTCTTTTGGGAGATGGAAACAGGCAGATATTGGAAACTGTTGATACCAAAATTTACCTTAAAAATATATTCCAGGCCAGACGCAGTAGCTGATGCCTGTAATCCCAGCACTTTAAGAAGTTGATACGGGTGGATCACCTGAGGTAGGGAATTCAAGACCAGCCTGGCCAACATGGTGAAACACCATCTCTCCTAAAAATACAAAAATTAGCTGCTTGTGGTGGTGGGTGCCTATAATCCCAGCTACTCGGGAGGCTGACCTAAGAAAATCTCTTGAAACCAGGAAGTGGAGGCAGAGGCTGCAGTGAGCCAAGATCACACCACTGCATCCCAGGCTGGGCGACAGAGTGAGACTCCAACTCGAAAAAAAAAAAAAATATATATATATATATATATATAGTGGTAATAGTTGTATTTTGCTCTCAAGACTCCTCATTTTTAATGTCTACTTAGTACTTATACCTTGATTGTGTCTGCTGCCTAAGAAAGAAGGTCCTACAACAGAAGTGCCCAGAGAATAGCATTTCCAAAAGCTAGGTGATTTCCATTCAATATGCATTAATAAAAATATTCTTCCAGAACATTCGTCTCCTATGAACCTCAGCAGAAAGAAGTTTCCAAAAACACTTCCCTTGAAGCTCTCTCTCTATGCATTGAATCAGTAAGTTCTACTAACATGATTCAGAATATTCTACGGAACCCTTTCAACCCAAACAGCTCTGTGTTTGCTGTATTTTATTATGATTCAGCATAAGCATTTACTTTTACAAGTAGTTCTGTACCTAAACATAAAAGTAAAATGGCATTCTAGAGAGAGTATCTTTCAGAGCATGGCAGGTACAATCCAACGTAACAGTCTCGATTAAGACATAAACTAGACAGACTACTGGTAACCTACATGAACAAATTCATAACACCAACCCTACAGCTGACACCCAATTAAACAGGAGAGAGCAGGAAAAAAAATCAGGCAACAGAAATACAGAAAACTATATATTCCATGATGGCCAAAAAAACTAAACCCCATCTGAAATGTTTATACAAATGAACCTTACAAACATGCAGTGCAAATTCTATAGTAACTTAGAGCAGTGTTTTTCAAACAGTGGGTTTGGTTCATTAACAAGTTGTCAAATAAATTTAATGAGCTGGAATCAGCATTACTTTAATATAACGGAAAATACAATTTGTAGTAATGATGTGTATTCTTTTGTGAAACTGATTTTAATTTTCAGGACACACACACACACACACACACACACACATACACACACACACATATGCATACTGGATTACAAAGGTAAGCATATTTAATCAAGGGTTTGAAAAATATTGACTCTGCAGAATGCAAATAAATATTAATTTTTGTCTTGAAATTTTCATTTCCAAAGAGACAAACTTGTGTAACTGTCATCTTACTGTCTATATACATTTGCTTTGTCCTGTTGAATCCTAATTGAAATAAAATTAGAGCTCAAGTCGCATTCTCCGCTGTGATTAATGATAATAAGAACTATTATTTATTGAGTACAATGTTAAACCAGGGATTGTTCCAGGCATTTTATATAAATTATTTCTCTCTCAGTATACCTCTAAGATACAAATTATGGTCTTAGTTTTACACTGGATGGAATGCTACTCAGGAACTGCAACTTGCTCGGGGTCTCAGAGCCAGCAAGTGGGAGAGCGGGAATTAGATCCTACATTATCAGGCTACAAAATTCAGATCAATTACTCTCTATGTAGGAGTCAAAAAATACCTGTTTAAAATTAATGTTTATAGAATTTGTTCCTTGGAACTTACATTTAGGAAGTTTCAGATTTAATTATCCACTCAGAGAAAAGAGACACTGGAAAAATGCCAGAGGCCAGGCACGGTGGCTCACGCCTGTAATCCCTACACACTGGGAAGCTGAGGTGGGAGGACTGCTTGAGCCTAGGAGTTTGAGACCAGCCTGGAAAACACAGCAAAACTCCTTCTCTACTAAAAAGACTACAAAAAATTAGCCTGATGTGGCGGTACACGCCTGTGGTCCCAGCTACTCAGGAGGCTGAGGTGGGCGAATCAACTGAGCCTGGGAGGTTGAGGCTACAGTGAGCCATGATAGCACCACTTCACTCCAGTCTGGATAATATAATGAGTCCCTGCCTCAAAAAAAGAAAAATGCCAAAGTGGGCACTTCCGCAGTGGACAGGATTTCAAGCTGCAGAATGAAGCGTGTATGAGGTGAAACGGAAAATTCTGGGAGTGCTCCCACGTTACACACTCAATTGCAAAGTGTTAAAAGGTAATGTCCAAGCGGATTCTCTGTGCCACATGACTTACATGTTTAAATTTTCATCATTCTCGGAGGTCCAAGGTCACAGTAAGAAAAGTTAAGAGCACTTTACCCAGAATCCTTTCCCAAGTGATATCAGGCAGTGTTGACTAATATCTTCAACGGAATCCAAGGATTTCTATAAAAGGAAATGCTGCCATTTTCTCCACCTCTCTCTCCACAAATGAGATCCATCTCCAGATAACTAAGCAGATACATATTCCAAGTATTTAATATACCACACATAAAAATTCCAAATGCAAAAACTTGCTCTTTGCACAGAAGTGTAAGTGAAATTCTGTTTTCCACTGTGGAGGTGTCTGTTCCTTCTGAGAGTTTCTAGGTAAGTCTATAGGGCAATACAAATGTGCTGAGACGACAGAAAAAGAGTATTTTCTGTTTCTGGGTTTTTTTTTTTTTTAATAACATCAAAACCTTATTAAAGCCATTAGAGTGACTCAAATTCTTGCCAGAAAAAAATTCACCTATGACTTTTCACAATTTATGATTCTCACACATTTCCATAAACATTGTTGTGCACCACTTTAATGTAAACTTTTATATTCCTTTCTAATGAATACATGATTAAACATATCTGCTTAATATCATATGACGAAACTGTTAACTTATCATTCCAATACATTTTCTAAGGATGCTCCAGATACTGAAATCATTATTTCTAGAAAACATAGGAGAAGGCAAACTTGTTCTGAAAACAGAAAAAAAAAACAACCATAAATTTCATTCTAATGCCATTGTCATTAGGAGAGAAAAACTACTGTTATTCACATGAGAGCTGCAGGCACAGGGAGACACTTTAAATATGCATGTCATTACAGACAGGGCTAACCAGGGCTGATCTAGGGTTGCACCTGTTTATGACTACTTACTTTGGCCCCTGAAACATTCTGTAGCAAACCAAGTGGCCCTCTGTCTTCACAGCATTGCTCTGATCTCAATTTCAGTCCTTCCAGTCCTTGGGGCCCAGCTGTTTGGAACACCTCAGAGGCCCACTATCCTTTCATATTATGGTATGTCTGACCCTGTTGCTGGATTCATGGCATACTTCCCATATTCTGATACTTAATATATTTGCATTCTCTAGTTGCTAAATGATATAAACAAAATGCCACCACAAAGCCTAGATACAGGTTTTTAAGAAATCAAACAGAAAATAGAAAAGCCAAAGTATTTAAAACTTAGGTCCTGCAACACACATCAGTACTTCCCCAAGGGGAGTAACACTCAACAAAATTTAGCAACTGGAAAACAAATTACCCTGGACAGAAAGAGCATCTTCAAAGCCTCTGTAGGTGTTTCAAAGTAGCCAGAGGGATGGCAGCTGCCTGGGGCAGAAGGTCTGTGGCTTGGATAAGCAACACATCAGAGCCAGGCCGTTAGGAAGAGAGCCCCCCAATTTCCACAGATCAGAATGGCAGCACCATCAGGAATGGGGATACGCAATAGGTGCCCAGGCCAGCTTTCTAGAACTCTGTTATTAAAGTTTTCCAGTTGCCATTCAGGCATGGTCGGCCACACGTGTAATCCCAACACTTCGGGAGGTCGAGGTGGGCAGATCACTTGAACTTGGGAGTTTAAGACCAGCCTGGGCAACGTGGTGAAACCCATCTGTACTAAGAATACAAAAACGTGCCATGCGTGGTGGTGCACGCCTGTAATCTCACCTACTCAGGAGGCTGAGGCAAGAAAGTCACTTGAACCTAGGAGGCGGAAGTTGCAGTGTGCAGAGATCATGCCACTGCATTCCAGCCTGAGTGACAGAGCAAGATTCTGTCTCAAAAAATAAAAATAAAACAATAAAAAGTTTTCTAGTTGACTTCTGGAATATATCCATGTAGCTAAAATATTAAATATTTTAAATAAATATTATCTTCTAAAGAACCTCTAAACTAATTTGGATTATAGAAATCAATACAATTTACATTTTTAAGTCAATAATCAGTGGTGAAATTCTTCTAGTTTCTTTTTCTTTTGTAGGAATGCACACTGTTCATTTGGCAGATCTGCTATCTAACCACTCTGCTGGATAAGTGGCCACAGATAGTATTTAAATCACATTCCCTGCTATCCAAGACTATCAATCTGTGACATGAACAATGGATACCAGGAATAAGAATCCCTGCCATTCTCTATCCTTTGCATGTATAATAGAGTTTTAGAGATGTATATACACTAAATTTTCCATCTACTTTTTTTTTTGAGATGGAGTTTCACTCTTGTTGCCCAGGCTGGAATGCAGTGGTGTGATCTCAGCTTGAGTGCAACCTCCGCCTCCTGGGTTCAAGTGATTCTCCTGCCTCAGCCTCCTGAGTAGCTGGGATTACAGGTGCCGGCCACCACACCTGGCTAATTTTTTGTATTTTTAGTAGAGATAGGATTTCACCATATTGGCCAGGTTGGTCTTGAACTCTTGAACTCAGTTGATCCACCCACCTTGGCCTCCCAAATTGCTGAGACTAAAGGCATGAGTCACCATGCCCGGCCAAATTTTCCATCTACTGTCTTGGAAAAGTCTATCCAAAGTGCAGCATACCTACAATATTTATGAGCTTGAAAGAAGCTTGTGAAGAGGGAATGAGGGCTGTCATTCACCCCCGAAAAACACTGCCAATAAATTTATAGATGTGTGCTACCATTCTGATTAAAGGCAAGAATAGCAGAAAGGCAAGAATACCACAAATACCTTGGAGGCAGACGATGAGAGACATTCAAGCTCTGTAACTATTCTTGGTTTAGAAATTGTCAGAGGATTGCCAGCATGGAGTCCCACCTGGGAATATCCTACACTCATTTTTATGCATAAAACTTTCTGTGATTTTACGAGAATGTAATCATTACTCATTCATAAGGAGGTCAGATTCTCTGCAACATTCATTCCCTATTCTGAACATAACCAGAAAGCAGTGGGGAAGAGGTTTTGAAAGGTCAACAGCTGTCACAGAGCTCAGGTCATTTTCTTGTGTAGGACATGCAGAGTTGAGTGCCTAGCCTCACCAAAACCACACTTTGTGCAATAAACTGATGGGAAGCAGCACGAGAAACACTGGCCCACAAGACGTCTACACCACACACAAGCCATGGCTTAGTAAATGACCTCTCAGTTCTTGACTGCAGTCTAAGTCCACAGCATGATGAGGCTGCCAAGATGCCAAGAAAACACGTGCAATCTCAGACTGCCAGAATGAGGCAGTAGCCACAGCCTCCCCGAGGGCAACTCGAACTGGGATTCAGGCTCAGGTGCCCATTTTTTTGTGTGTTTTTTTGTTTGTTTGTTTTGAGACAGAGTCACACTCTGTTGCCCAGACTTGAGTGCAGTGGTGTGATCTCTGCTCACTACAACCTACTCCTCCCGGGTTCAAGCGATTCTTCTGTCTCAGCCTCTCGAGTAGCTGGTACTACAGGCACCGGCCACTGCACCTGGCTAATATTTATATCTTTAGTAGAGATGGGGTTTCACCATGTTGGCCAGGCTGGTCTCTAACTCCTTACCTCAGGTGATCCACCCACCTCAGCCTCCCACAGTGCTGGGTTTACAGGTGTGAGCCACCTCCCAGCCCCAGGTGCCACTTTTAAAAGAAACTGGAACATTTCTGCACAGGAGGACTGATACGAGGCAAGGCAAAGCTGTCTGGAAAATATTTCTTACAAGCAGTGCTGAGGGATGTGAGAAGCTAAACAAAAGCTGGGGGTCTGGGAAACAGTGGGCATGAGGGAGGTCTTGGAATATCGGAGAGCAGGCCCTGGGATGACAGGAGTAGTAACATCCATGCCCCCAGTTCCCTCAGCTGCTACGCACCTCAGCCTGTTTCATTTTCCTCCTCCACAGCACTGATCAACGTGACATAAAGTACACTCTCTTGTTAATCTGTTGATGACGTCCCACCCCCATACAGTATGTAAACTCCGTGAGAACTCATCTTCTGTCTACTGCTGTAGCCCTGTTGCCTATGACAATGGCCAGCACTGAGTGGGAGTTTAAGTATTTGTGGAAGGAGCTTTGGAAAGTATAAGACCTATTGGACATTACTTCTTTTGTAAAGAATTTCTTTTTTCTGTGCTCCTCAAGAGAGAAGGACTATTACTGCAGGTAAATGCTTATATTAGGGTGGCTAATACAAAGACCCGTGTCACAATTAATTCTAAAAATTGGAAATGAACAAGGTTTCTTAAGGAAGGGTTTCAGACAGAGCCTGCAGGATTCCACCAGTCAGGGCACAGAAAGGCACCCAGCTCAAACGAAGATGCTGCCAAATGTCCTGCCAGGAACAAGACAGGCTCCACAACAAAGAATTATCCACCCCCAATGGCAGCAGTGCCAGGGCCAAGAAATCCAGCCAGAGAAATACAATGAGAGCTTCATGTATAATCTCAAACTTTGTAGTCGCTACATTTTAAAAAGTCAAACTAATTTTAGTAATTTAATCCAATATATCCAAAATATTAGCATTTCAATATATAACACATACAAAAATGATATTTTATACTTTTTTCCATACTGTCTTCAAAATCTAGCGTGTATCCTATACTTTTGTAGCATATCTCAATTAAGCTACTAAATTAACATAAAATCTAGTCTTAAAGTTGTGTTTAATGGAAGTACATTTCCTGCTTCATTTTACAATTTAACTTAATTAAAATTAAGTAAAAAATCAGTTTTTCTGTCATAGTAGCCAGATTTCAAGTTTCTAAAAGCCACACGTGGCTAGTGGCTACTGTACTGGATGGAATGTATCTTCTGTGGTTACTTCTAAAAACAAAATGGTTGTATTACTTCAAGAAAAGGGCAGGGAGCAAAAATCTGCCCAATTTTGCAAGTCTAAAGTCCAGAGCAGACAAAAACAGTCCACAGTCTAATCATCAAGAAAATGCTAAATCTTCTGCAGTGTTATTTGAAGAAGCAGAGAGAGTAGAGCAATTTAAAAAATAGGTAGAGATTCAGTTAAAAAAAAGAATAATTTATGTTGAAAAGGCTGTGTTTCCATATTTAAAAATTTCATTCCCTTTGCCAAGGAAAAGAGAAGAGAGAAAGAATTCCCTAATGATGCTGGATGGCAGTGTTATTCCAGGCAAAAGTAAGAACAGATGAGAGCAGCAATAAGAATTTTCAGGCTGAAAGCACAGCTCAGTGATTCTTTCTGTGGAGTTTATCTGAGGGTCATTATCCCGCATTTTATGCTTTTTCTTTTCATACAGAGATAACACACCCTGTACCAGGGACTGGCAGTGATATGTCCTGGTTCTATTTTCAACCATACAGATGACATTACGGGTATCTAGACAACAGCACAGTAACTGGTTTTTAAATGAAGAGTCTCACAGTGGCTTCGATAGCTGACACACCATTATTTCCCTGCTACAAACCAATTAAAGTGTTGTAGACAGACCCCAAAGAACCAAATTAATTTAAGAAGTGTTGACTAACAAATGCTGTGCTTGAATCCCACTTGTTCTGAAAAGGTGTGCAAGGTCAGGAGATCACAATCCCCAATCTTTAAATATTATTTGGATGGCAGAAATTATGTGTTATTTGGGCCAGGAACAGTGGCTTATGCTCATAATCCTAGTACTTTGGGAGACCAAGGAGGATGGATCACTTGAGGTCAGGAGGTCAAGACTAGCCTGACCAACATGGTGAAACCCTGTCTTTACTAAAAATACAAAAATTAGCCAGGTGTGGTGGCATGTCTGTAGTCCCAACTATTCTGGAGGCTGAGGCAGGAGAATCACATGAATCCAAGAGGGAGAGGTTGCAGTGAGCCGAGACTGCACCACTGCACTCCAACCTGGGCAACAGAGCAAGATTTCATTTAAAATGAAAAAGAAGAAAGAAAAGAGAGAGAGAGAGAGAGAGAGAGAGAGAGAGAG